>NC_041402.2:107362969-107730469 GCF_900747795.2 Erpetoichthys calabaricus | reverse complement strand
TTCTGTGCAGCTGCTTCGTGAAGCGACATGCTGCACGGTGCTTCGCATACTTAAAAGCTCAAAGGGCACGTATTGATTTTTGATTGTTTGTTTCTCTCTGTCTTTCTCTGCTCCTGATGGAGGGGGTGTGAGCTGCCGCCTTCAACAGCTTTGTGCCGCGGTGCTTCGCATACTTAAAAGCCAAATAGCCCTATTGATTTGTTTGCTTTCCTCTCCCTTTCTGACAGTCTCTGCTCCTGACGCGCACTCCTTTGAAGAGGAAGATATGTTTGCATTCTTTGAATTGTGAGACGGAACTGTCATCTCTGTCTTGTCATGGAGCACAGTTTAAACTTTTAAAAAAGAGACAAATGTTTGTTTGCTCCGCGATGGAGGAGGGATTACTGTACACCAGCAATACACAAAACTCGGTAATGCTGCTTACATGATGGAGAGAGACAGGGAGGGGGGAAACATCAATTAACTCCTCTATTTTAATAGGGGTCATATTAGTGCTGGGCAGTATACCGGTTCATACCAAAAGCCATTTATTTTTGTTATGATACGGATTTTTCTTATACTGCAACACCGGTTTAAATAGCCCATACAACGTTCAGAACATGGCGCAGCAGGAAACTGTTTAAGGGGGGACCTTTCTCACTGCTGCACTGCTAAACACGCATGCAACGGAGTACAGTAATCCCTCCTCCATCGCGGGGGTTGCGTTCCAGAGCCACCCGCGAAATAAGAAAATCCGTGAAGTAGAAACCATATGTTTATATGGTTATTTTTATATTGTCATGCTTGGGTCACAGATTTGCGCAGAAACACAGGAGGGTGTAGAGAGACAGGAACGTTATTCAAACACTGCAAACAAACATTTGTCTCCTTTTCAAAAGTTTAAACTGTGCTCCATGACAAGACAGAGATGACAGTTCCGTCTCACAATTAAAAGAATGCAAACATATCTTCCTCTTCAAAGGAGTGCGCATCAGGAGCAGATGTCAGTGAGATAGAAAAAAGCAAACAAATCAATAGGGCTGTTTGGCTTTTAAGTATGCGAAGCACCGGCACAAAGCTGTTGAAGGCGGCAGCTCACACCCCCTCCGTCAGGAGCAGAGAGAGAGAGAGAGAGAGAGAGAGAGAGAAAAACAAACAAGCAAAAATCAATACGTGCCCTTCGAGCTTTTAAGTAGGCGAAGCGCGATATAGCGAGGGATTACTGTATATGCATTAGTGGAGGTATTGAATGGTGAAAATGGACAGAGAACATTCTGAAGCTGAAGCAGACGATAAAGTTGAACATGCTAACACAGAAGAACTTTTGCCGAAAAAAGGAGCCGTGTCTGTTGTCTGGAGATACTTTGGTTTTAAAATGTCGGATGTGGACCATTATGTTGAAATGTGTGAATACTGTTTCTATACTACTGGATAATGCTGCAAGCCAAGTTGTACTTGTTTTATTTATTTATTTTTTTCCCAATACTGTGTAATGTACCTGGGTACTGTGTAATAGTGTGACAACATGTTGAATTTATTCTCGACATTTCTACTTTATTCTTGCCATTTATGTCGAGATTAAAGTCGACATGTTGACTTTATTCTCGTAATTTGTCATTAAAGTAGAACATCATAAACTAAACTTCATCCTAAAATGAATTTAATTTACTAGATTTTCTCAAACCCCATCATAACTATTGTAGCACATTAAATGCTTTGTGTTAAGTGTTATCCAACCCAGTTGTTAATCGCTATTATTGCTTCTTAAACTGACTTCCTCTTGCACTAAGTCGTCCTCTTGCACTTAGTTTACGACATTCTACTTTAATGGCAAAATAAACTGAGAATAAAGTGGAAATGTTGACTTTAATCTCAACATAAACGGCGAGAATAAAGTAGAAATGTCGAGATTAAAGTGAAAATGTCGAGAATAAAGTCAACATGTCGACTTTATTCTCGACATAGTTTTTTTTTTTTTTCCTTCTTCATTGTGTCCGCATTTTTTTTCTTCACCGTGGCCCTAATACACTTCCGTAGGGCTATACCACAAATAGCATTATAAATGCAGTTTTATTATTTATGTATATAGCTTAGCTTGAAGCAAGGTCCACATTAATGCAGTTTGCCTTAATGATGGTTCAGTTGGTAAAGATGTCCTCACCAAGATGCACTTTTTTTTTTTTTTTTTTTTAATTTGGTGAATACTGTGCAATGCACCTGGGCTTGAAGTCTTGCAAGTAATAGTATTATTACTGGAAGTTGCACTATTATTTATTTTATTGTTATTATTTATTAGTTTAAATATTATGCAGTTTAATGATGGTAAAGTTGTTTAAAATGTCACTTTAACATGTCAGTGGACAGAGATTGTTAACATTAACAATGTATAGTTGGTTTACAAAAAATATTTACTATTTATTCCTTTTCTAAGACATGTTCAGTGCAATACAACTTTTGACAAGAACCTAAATGCCTCTTTGGACGGTTGAAAATATATTGTTAAAATTTTACTTTAAAAGGTTCTATATTTTGACTGCATTTGTCATGCAATGTGATTCCTTCTCTTCATTAGTGCCACTCCCTTGAAAACTATCATTTTATGGGGCCATGCAAACCTGTATTAATACTTGTGTGCACATTAAAATGTTTTTTGTACAATTCTCATGACAGTGGAATAGGTTATTCTTAGTCAGTAATTGCAGTGGGAAATGTGCTTAACATCCACTCATGCATGGGAAAAAAATACCGTCCAATACTATGAAACTGGTATAATTTTGTAAAATACTGTGATATAGAATTTTGGTCATACCACCCAGCACTAGGTCACATGGCAGTTAGTGTTTTTCCTTTCAAAAAGGAAGTGGGTGCCTATTTTGCACAATGGATAAAACGGTTTAACTGATAACAAAAACTACCCACCTAAAATTATAAATAGGATATTCCTAGAATGTACAGGCAAGTGTATGAGACGGCAAGCTGAAAAAACAAAAATATACAATACTACATAATGCATTCTGTATAAAACGATGCCAATTGCTAATGTTCAAAACTTGCAAACCAATTTTGATTGCTCAGGTTAAAGTAAACTTGAATGAGAAATTCAAATGGTCATATACTTTACAATTTATAAATAAAAAAGAAAAAAAATGTACAGCAAGATAAAAAGCTAAATGCTCACTTGAATAAAACGTTTTCCACATTTTTTCTGAGCTACTGTTTATCACATGACAGCCTAATTGTAAGATTCTATGGCTTACCAATATCCAAAGGATCGGACATCTGATCAGACAACTGCCACTTTAAATATCTTCTGTCATTTACTTTGATCTAGAGTATGTACATTTGGTGCAGGATTAAAAAAAAAGTCAAATTCAGAAAAGAAAAATAAGAAAAACATAAGAAAACACAAGGAACCAAAATTAAAGATGCGTGTAAATTAGTAGAATGAATTTCCTTTTAATGCTACCACCCTTGTACTTTTCTGCTGCAATCTACCACATTTTGCAAACATTTCTGATTTTAATTTTAAGACTCAAAGATTTTGTGCATGCCTTCTCTTGATATTGCATTTTTTTTTTAATTTTCTGTCACTTGCACTATTGAGGCACCGTAGTACAAAACAAACTGTGTGATGTAGAGCAAAAAAAAAGGCATGTTCAAATAAACTGAACCACATAAGAACAATCCATCGATCTATTTTTTAATAGACTAAGTACTGGCACTAAACTATGCACACAGCATGGTCAATCCAAATTTATTCCTGATAGTACAAAAAGCCAAGACATTCAATCTCTTTACGAAAAAACTGCAGATTGAGAATTATATAAATCTTAACTTAGAAGTTCCATAGCTAAGGTCATTTTTTAAGTACAAACTCCACAAAAAAGTCATATTTAAATATTATCTGAACTACTCAGAAGTTTATAAAGTATAAGAGCTATCAGTGAAGGAGAAGTCCTTATACTTTATTACAAGGACTGTATTGCCCAAACTAAATCTAACCATTATACTCACATTATTTCTTCCAATGAAGGCAAAACCAAGTCATTGTTTTCACTGCTTAATAATATCACACAACCCCCAGATTCTTTACGTTCTCACCTTTACTCAACTGATTTTTGCAATTCCCTTATGTCCTTTTTTAATGAAGAAATCCAGAAGATTCATCAGTCTCTCGGTACAGATTCCTCCAGTACTTCATTTGAATTTCACCCACCAACTCACTCATTTTCCTCTTTTCAGCTTCCTACTTTCTTAGAAATCTCAGATCTTGCCTGTAAGTCTAAGCCATCCACCTATCAACTGGACCCCCTCCCTACAGTTCTGGTCAAAGCCTGCCTCTCCTTTTGGGTCCCTCTTATTTCTGCTAAAATCCACTATTCTCTCACTACTGGTACTGTCCCTTCATCTTTTAAAACTGCTGCAATAACCCCAATACTTTAAAAACCTGGTGCCGATCCAACTAATTTCAGTAATTTTCATCCTATTTCTAATCAACCCTTCCTTTCCAAAATTCTTGAAAAAAAATAGTGGCTATTCAACTTCATTCTCATTTATCTCAAAATAATCTGAATGAACAGTTCCAGTCTAATTTTGGTCCCCTCCACAGTACAGACATGGAACTTATCAAACTTACTAATGGCATCCTTATGGCAGCTGATTCTGGTTTAATTACTATTCTCATCCTCCTTGATTTGAGTGCAGCCTTTGACACTATTTGTCACACTACTCTTCTCAATAGATTATCTTTGATTGGTTCAGAACCTACCTCTCAGGCCACACACAGTTTGTTCAGCTTAAAACTTTCACATCCCAACCCACCGCTGTTACTTTAGGTCCGCCCCAGGGCTCTGTCCTGGGGCCCCTCTTTTTCATTATTTACCTCCTTCCCCTTGGAAATATCTTTGGTAAATATAACATTAGCTTCCACTGTTATGCTGATGACACCCAGCTCGATCTCACTAGCAAACCTACCATTTCCTTTTCAACCTCCTCACTTATTGATTGCATAGCAGAAATTAAATCCTGTTTTTCTTCAAATTTTCTTAAATTAAATACTGTAGTGACAAAACTGAGGTTCTCCTCATTGGTACAAAATCAACATTATCCAAAACTGATAATTTTTCATTTGTTATTGATAATTCCTCGGTCTCCCCTTCCCCATAGGTTCTTGTCTGGGTGTCATCCTTGACAGTACTTTATCCTTTCAGTCCCACATCAATAACATCTCCCGGTCTACATATTTACACTTGCGTATGTGTTTGTTCATTGCCTTGTCACTTCTCGTCTGGATTATTGCAATTCCCTTTTCTTTGGTCTTTCTCGCAAATCTCTTTATATGCTTCAACTGGTCCATAATTCAGCTGTCCGCATCATTACTTGAACCCCCTCTCTTCACCATATCACTCCCGTTTTGCAGCAGCTTCATTGGCTTCCAGTTAAGTTACACATCCAATTCAAAATTCTTCTGTTAACTTAAGGCTATCCACAACCTTGCCCCCTCCATATCTGTCTGACCTCCTCCATGTTGCCATTCCCTCCGGTACCCTTAGATCTTCTTCCTCCATCCACTTGACTGTCCCCTTTGTCCGTCTTACCACTATGGGGAGCAAAGCATTCAGTTGCTCTGCTCCCCAGCTCTGGAACTCACTACCATCTGAGTTTAGAAATACTGAACCATTTTCACTTTTCAAATCTAAACTTAAAACTCATTTCTTTAAGACTGTTTTTTCTCTTTAATTACAATTGCTCTGTCTGATTTGAAATTTTTGTATTTTAGTTTTGTTTATAATCTGTGTTTTATCAATTGTTCGGTTTCCTTGAGTGTTTAGAAAGGCACCTACAAATAAATATGTATTATTGTGTTCTCAGATATTTGACATACAGAAGGTAAATTTTGCAAAAACACTGAACCAAACACCATTCAACTCCCCCGCCCCTTTTGCACTATGGATTTTGCTTCACTCCCAAAGGCTTAAAATCAGTTTACTTTTAAATGTATGCTTTTCAATGAAAAAATAAAAAGTTATATGTTGATGAAAAATCTTTTTCAAAGAGAAACATGTTTCAAAACACTGAACTGAAAAACTGATAAATGAATAAATAAAACAGAAACAATATTTAAGCAGAGTTAGCTTGTTGGGGTGCTTTGTCCATTCTTTGGCTGGAAAGTTGTATGAATACACACTGATTAAGCACAAGAACATTGCTTTGCATCCTAAATAATTAGCTTTATTGTGATTCCTTCACCATTACATTACGATTCTCTTTTTGCTTTAGCTTCCATTAAAGGTGTCGCAGTTTCTCACAGTAAGTCATTACTTTTGCATTAAAAATAAAACCAGTACAGTTCTTTAAGATGGAATTTATACCCAACAATGCAATGCAGTGTGACATAATACTCATTCTCAATATAACAGCAGGCACTGACTGAAAGGTTATCTGTAACTATCGCAAAAGAGTAATGGAAAACAGCATCATGTGCAGATAAAAAAAACTGCCATTTTTACTCATCCAAACAAATACGAAATGTGACCTTTTACCCTATTTTAGTAGCTAATAAATAATTGCATTCCTGCTAGTAACAGTATAGTTTGTTCCCAATGACAAACAGCATAAACCAGGTTGGCTGTTACCATGATCATTAATACATTTCAAGGTTTGTTTGTTTTTGTGTGTGCGTTTTTTTTTTGTTTTTTTTTTTTTTATTTGAAACCTCCACTAACCGATGATTAAACCACCAATGATGCATATATGGCAGACTTTAGAAATAAAACCTAAAGAAAGAAACATTTGTGAAAGCCAATCAGTTTACTATTATAACAGCTGAACAGTGAGCAGAAACTCTTCTGGGATTTGGAGCGTAGGTGTAGTCCCATTTTATCTTGCATTCATTGCAATACTATCAGTTAATTTCTAAATATTTTGTGTATTTCGTTTAAATTAGTTAAAGCATTGGGAGTTGGAATAGAATTAACTTAGACCTTCAGTAAAAGATGACTTTCTACATTTACATGGCAAAGACACTTAACGACAGTTGAGTTTGGTTCACATTGCAAAAAATGCCTAGGCAATTACAAAGAAAATGTAAATGGCAGAAGAAAGAGGGGAAAAAAAAAGGGATAATACAGCAAAAACATTCAATATTTAAAAAAAAATACAAAAACACACAAAGAAACGATTACCAGATATATACAACTATATATTAAACTGGTAACTATATTTAGTAACATGTAGAGTTTATGGACAAGTGTCACTGCGCCACGCAAAATTCTTAGAAACCTTAGTTCACAAAAATGCTTGTATTAAGATTGGCATTTTGTGTCTTCTGTATTAGTCGGTCAATTGGATAGAGTGGATTTTATAGAGTTCCAAACATTATATTTGCGGAAAGTGAAGAAATACTATAAGATACATAAAGAAAGAAACTAGTATATTAATAGACTACTTCCCAGTTAAAGGCATATAGTCCAGTGCATGGTTAAGCAACATAACAAACAGATATGCTGCCAAGAACTTCTTTAGAACCATACACTAATTGTCAAGTTCAGGACCGGAAACGCGACGGTAGGGCAGTGAAACGAAGTACAAGAACTATATCCAACTAACTTACCTTTAAAAATAAGATGATGTGCAGCACCAACATCAGCTCAAAACCGAATGATAACATGGAGGACCTGGTACATCCAACCACAGACGTCTTACGACACGTTATCTTCCTGGAAGATTTGCGACTAAAATGTCATTCTTCCCAGGTGGGAGATAAAGCGAAACAACTCACCTACATATGAAAACACAAGGACTGGGGCTGTGAAAAAATGGCAGCAGGTGCTCGGGACTGACGAATCATAATTTAAAATAGTTGGCCCTATGAAAAAAAGCAGTTCATCTGCTAAAAGGCTGAAGAAAAGGACATGGATGAGTGATTTGATCAAAACTGAACCCATCCAGCCCCCTTTGTTGGGAGGTATTAATACATTCTTATTAATCACGTTATACTATAAGGGACATGTTTCACAAGACAATGATGCCAAATATATACCCAAATTCATTAAAAAAACAACTATCTGCCCTGAAAAATTCTTATTAATCACGTTATACTATAAGGGACATGTTTCACAAGACAATGATGCCAAATATATACCCAAATTCATTAAAAAAAACAACTATCTGCCCTGAAAAAAGGAACAGAGAATCCTGCACGAGATGGAAAATCTCATTCTTTATCGCTTATTGGAGTTTTTGGTTTACATTAAACACAGCTGACAACTACTAAAGAATAAAATTCCACATTGTATACATAAGTGGGTAACGAATGAACGAAAGAAATAAAAAATTCTTAATAGACGTAAAAACACATAATACTGTTCACTAAAAGTTGTAGTAAAGCAAAAGTGGAATACGTGAAACTCCTTCTCCAGGATCACATTTCGGCAAGTGTCATACGCGGAAGATCCAAGACCTTTGGAATATTTAAAAACTTAAAACCATACATTTGGAGCACACTCAGTTCTGAACTCTCTCACGGTCACGACATTTCAGAAAAACACACCAACAGTATGGACATATATACACATGTCCTGGCATTCAAATGCCAATCTTTATCGATACAGGCAAAGAACACACACCGGTAACATGGCCAGTAAGACTTTGCTGCCCGTTTATGTTCCACAGCAGTCTAAGCCTAGGACACATATCACGGCCTGGTATCTAACGTTTGGCGCATTTATGCGCACTCTCAGCATTTACTCACCTTCTCTGTACTTTGATGAGAAAGCTTGTCACTCTTCGACACTCCGACAATTGTGTCCTTTCACACAATCCTACACCCTTAACCTAGATCCTCACTCCGAAGGGCACAATTCACCTTCCGTTATTTTATACCGGTCTCAGTTTAGCGGTCTATATTTACGAGATCTGAGCAGGCGGCAACTGCGAAGTTGCTCTCTGTGCATGTGTTCCTCATAGCCCGTTTCGTAAGGAAAGACGTCGAACCCTGCCGTTCAAAAATCAACTACAGTACACAACTTCCTTTAGGGTTCAGGCCTTCATTTCCAATAACAAACACCTTCACCCAGGAGACACGCCTCTTTTCTGGGGCCTTTCCTACTCTTGTAATCTATTCTATAGGGTTAAAGGCGCCTAGCCCGGCCTACCAATGGTTGCTATTGGCTATATGCAAATACAAATGTGACAGACAGCAGGAAGCAAGCCTGCCTATGTGAAGTTATAATATAGGACTAGTGGAGGAAATTCTTACGAAAATATCTAACAAAGCTGAAGTAACACTGCGTATTTATTTCTGTCCGTTGACAGAGTTAATGAAAAGTATAACTGCTCCTTCGCATTTGATATGATAATATTTGGATCCTGACCATTTGTATACTGACTAATTACAGTGCGCATTACAGCAGTTCCGAATGCACAAACGAACGTCCATCCTTCCATTTTCCAAAGCAGTGTCTTAGTGAAGATGAAGCCTATCCCAGGAACCATTGGTAGCAAGACACGAACAGTTCCTTTACAGCATTACAGGGTAAACACACACATTTACACACATGGGGCCAATTTAGCACCGCCAAAACCTTTATGTCTTTGGACTGTGTGAAGAAACCAAGCGAAAATGCAAACTCCACATAGAGAGCACCCAGCTTCGTAAAAAAAATATATACAGTATTCCACTTTAGCAGGCTTTCAGTGTTACTGGCGAATCATTTGATTATTCGGAACCATCAAATGACAAATGAACATCAAATAGATTCTAAAATACAGTAGTAGACAGCTTGAATGTTCTTTAATTAACCATGCACATAATTAAGTTCTACACTCATAATCTGATATCAGTCTTCAATTTTGACAATATTACAATGTTGATAGTTATGTTCAATCAAAAGTAAGAGTTGGATATTATATTATTTTATATCAAATCTCTGCACTCGTGGTGATGTGTTAGTTTACCACCTTATTGCTGCCCTACAGCTCTAGACTCCTGGGTTCAAATGTAGGGCCTCTTTTATTGTATGCATGTATATATTGTAAGTGGGGAACTGAAAGGAAACAACCTGAGAGCAGAAGACAGTGGGGCTTGGAAAAAAGTCAGTTGCGGTTTCCCCAAATTAGTGTGTGGCAGCAGAAGAATAATATAGGGGTCCTAATGATTTTTATAATGTGGAAATCACATTATTCCAGAATCCAATCAAAGACATAAAATGTTCACAGCTATTGGATATTCTCAGGTATTCCTAAGGAAAGAACTATTCTAGTGAATAGTTTAAACTAACTCTCCACTGCCAATATGCAGTAAGGAGTTGACAGGTTAACAGTAGCAAAAATTCAACTTATTTTGAGAAAGAATGGTAGGTTAATTTAGAAAAAGATATTGAGTTGTTTTGAGACAAACAAATAGGTGAACAATTCAACTAGACAGAAGAAAATGGAATACACAAAAAAGCAACATTTTGATTTCATCTATTTATTGCCTGCTTTCCTGTCTTCCTGTTTTCACCAAACCAGATTTTCTATTCAGTGAAATCCACTGTTTTGGTACACTTTTCAACTCCTTTGCAATTTCAGTTTTTGGATTAGAATGACAACTTGGAGGCACTCTATTTATGGGTATGTGTACAGTAGCTAAACAAGTCCTCTGCAAAGAAGAGACATTCTTGCAGTCAGAGACCAGTGGTGTCTCTGCATTAAGGGCAAGAAGGCCATTGCTCCCATCGTCCAGCAGATCACAATTTCATGCAAAAATTACTCCTATTCACAAATGAAATTAGTAAACTCTCTTCAATAATTTAATAAATTGTTAAAATATTTTCAACTAACTCAACATAGTCATCATGATAAAAAATTTCTAAGTTTTTGGAGGATATGCACAATGCAATGTAATTTCACAACTAAAAAAAATATTTATTTTTGGAGTATGTGTTTTTTTTTGTGCCTGGTGCAACTAGCCTGTTTCTGGTTTACTTTCGGAAGCCCTTTGACATTTTACAGCATACTAGGCTTACCTTTACTCATATATGTGCATGTGCAGCTTAAAGTTTTTACTTCTGTCTTGGGGCTGGCTTGAGAAATATAGCCCTTCAAAGCTACCAATTGATTGATTTTTGTGATACAATTTGAAGGGTGTATGAACTTGCACATTATCATTATAATGAATCATATTGTTTACTTACTGTATGGACAACGCAAATTAGCACTTTTCCCAGTGAACAAAACTTTGAAATTTATGAATATCCGTTTGCGTTTCTGCTTTTGGTATTAAGTATTGTTTTTGGAGTTGATGTTAAATTAACTTTTAATAATGTCATAGGTAGGTTGTTATATCTTATGTTTGTGTAGTTTTTATGCCATTATCATGATAGTCTGCAGAAAATTTTGAAGGAGGGGGCAAATTTTTCTATGACTCATAAAATTAAGGAACACAGACTTAGCAAATTAATAATACAGAGAGGTAAACAGTATATTTGTTTGATATTAAACAGTAATATTAAAAAATCACCCCAAATGACATTAAATTCCTTGACTTTAAGGGGCATTTTTTAAAGCTTTTTAGTTGGTGATATTATATTCCAAAAAACAGGTAAAGTCAAAGATTGTGAGGTTGAATAGAGAATACTATTATATGCATGGATAGATCAATTACCAGAGAAAAAAATGCCTAATAATAAGGAGAGTCCAAATTTTCCTCAACAGTACAGGCACGAATAGAAGTCTGCTATACAGCACACACCTCTGCCCTCCCTCGATCTTCGTGATTACAGACCAACCTGATCAAACATAAAAAAAAAATTTGGGATGGACTGCCGGGATGGACTGTGTCCCAGCTGGGATGGGCCTTGCTTCCTTTCTTGGCCGGGAGTCAAGCGTAGAAAGTGATCATAAGCAAGGCTTTCCCTTTCTCAACCGGAAGGTGGGCACACCATTCTGACATGGATGGGCTGGCATTCCAGTGGGGTTCAACAGAAGATCCTTGCCCAGCCTTGAAGCCATAGTAGTAGATGGACTTGGGAAAACGGCCTTCCAAGACTTCACTCACCCCTGGTGTGCTGGGTGGCAGCATTACTGGTTTGATGTACCCATAAACACACCCGCAATGCTTGCTGGAAGTTGTAGTCCCATGGGGCAGCCTTTCCAGGTAACATTTCCCTTATAGTATAATGTTATTAATAAGAATTTACTAATACCACTCAACAAATCGGTACCAGTACACTTCTTCTCCATTCCTCAGGTATCCTCTCACTTTCCAAGATTCCATTAAACAATCTGGTTAAAAACTCCACTACCATCTCTCCTAAATACCTCCACGCTTCCACAAGTATGTCATCTGGACCACCAGCCTTTACATTCTTCATCCTTCATCATAGCTGTCCTTACTTCCTCCTTGCTAATCCGTTGCACTTACTGATTCACTATCTCTACATCATCCAATCCTCTCTCTCTCTCTCTCCCATTCTCTTCATTCATCAGCCTCTCAAAGTACTCTTCCCATCTGCTCAACACACTGTCCTTGCTTGTGAGTATGTTTCAGTCTTTATCCTTTATCACCCTAAACTTCTGCTCATCTTTCTCATCTTGGTCACTCTGTCTAGCCAATTGGTACATGTCCTTTTCTTCCTCCTTAGTGTCCAATCTCTCATACATCTCATCATATGCCTTTTCTTTAGCCTTTGCCTCAACTCTCCTCACCTTACGCCTTATCTCATTGTACTCTTGTCTACTTTCTACATCTCTCTGACTATCCCACTTCTTCTTTGCCAACCTGTTCCTCGGTATACTATCCTGTACTTCCTCATTCCACCACCAGGTTTCCTTTTCCTCCTTCCTCTGTCCAGATGTCATGCCAAGCACCCTTCTCTCTGTCACCCTTACTACTTCAGCTATCTGGCAGCTCTTTATTGGCACCCAGTGCCTGTCTTACCTACACCCTGAACTCAACCTTGCAGTCTTCCTTTTTCAACTTCCACCATTTGATCATGGGCTCTGCCCTCACTCTCCTCCTTTCCTTGATTTCCAACATCATCCTACAGATCACCATCCAATGCTTCATACAGTAACTACAATTTCCCCTGCCACCACTTTGCAGTCTCCAATCTCCTTCAGATTGACCCTTCTACATAGGATATAATCTACCTGAGTGTATCTTCCTCCACTCTTGTACCTCACCCTATGTTCCTCCCTCTTCTTAAAATACGTATTCACCACAGCCATGTCCATCCTTTTCACAAAATCCACTATCATCTGACCTTCTTCATTCCTCTTCTTGACACCATACCTACCCATCACTTCCTCATTCCCTCTGTTCTTATCACCAACATGTCCATTGAAATCCGCTCCAATTACCATTCTCTGTCCCTTGGGTACACTGTCCATCACTTCATCCAACTCCCTCCAGAAATCTTCTTTCTCATCCACTGTACACCCAACTTGCAGGGAATATGCACTAACAAAATTCATCATCACACCTTTAATTTCCAGCTTCATAATCATCACTCTGTCTGACACTCTTTTCACCTCCAAAATACTTTTTTTTAATTTTATTGATTTTATTGTCATCATTCCATACAAATAGTTCAATTTTTACAAAAAATAGGATTGAAAACAAATCAACTCCCACCCCTGAGAAAGAGAGCATGGCCAACGCAGTAAAACTTAAACCTTGTAAAAATAAATAAATTGATGCATTTAATAGGCAGATATAGATAAATGGAGAAGAAAAAGAAATGGGAAAAGAATCTACTTCCTCAATGCTTTAAGAGCTTATTCTAAAATATTATTGATTAGATCCTGCCAGGTTTTGAAAAAGTTCTGCACAGATCCTCTAACTGAAAATTTGATTTTTTCCAATTTCAAGTAGTATAAAACATCAGTTACCCACTGACGTAAAAGAGGAGAGTTAGGATTCTTCCAGTTTAGCAAAATAAGTCTGTGGGCCAAAAGTGTAGTGAAGGCAATCACAGTTTGCTTGTCCTTCTCCACTTTAAGCCCATCTGGAAGAACACCAAACACACCTTTTAATGGGTTAGGAGGGATTGTGACCAATGTTCCCTCTAAGGAGCAAGGGCATGTGTGCAAAATATAGTTTGTGTGGGCGGTGCTCTGAAACGACTTGTGCAAGGTAATATGTATTTTTAGGCTTGCAATTTAAATATGTGATGAAGGCCTGTATTGTGATAAATTAATATAATATGTATGAAACTTTATTCATTTACCGGCCAGTTATAGAGAAACATAAATACAAACAAAATACATGAAGCCAATAAGCTATCAGTATAACTGACTTGAGTATTATACTACGACAAGTCATGTAGTATAATAACTAACACAATGTAAGTCAACTAAGTGGCAGTGGCACTACCAATAATCACACTGTTATTAACATAACGATAATACAATATCAACCATGTTCTTAAAGTATTGAAACACAATAAAACACAACAGTTTTATATATGATACAGTTAAAAATCTGGCTTGATAAAATTAACAAGGTGGTTATTACAACTTTTCATGTCTAATTTTACATTCCTTCCACACGTTATATGTTTTGTGCAAATCCACAGACTTTCCAGCATTTAAATATAATTTTATTCGCATAAGATGATCCAAATGAGTAACGTCAAGCCTGTTTCGTGTTTTCACTTTAACACTATTCATGAGGCTAAAACCTCGTTCACAATAAGCACTGGATGCTTGAAAAGTACAGCAAATATCGATTAACATTGCGAGTGAGCTAAATTGTTCATCATTTAAAGTTACTCCTGCGATTTCAGATAGTGAATTTATGGTACCAGATTTCAGTTTCTCTCTGATCTGAAATTTGAAGTCATTGTATTGAGTAATAATCAACTCATCATTTGTTGTATGTAACAAATCTTTATACTTTACGCACAGTTCTTTTATCTCTTTGACACCAAAACCAAATGCACAGTTTTTCAAACCTATGGGATCAAAAGCTGACCAAAATTGTAGTTCATCCGCTGGAAATCTTACCTTTAAGTGATCACAGACTGATCGTATGAACTGTGTGATTTGTCTTGTGTCAATACCTTCATTTTCACTCAAAATTTGCTTGGCTTTATCATTCCAGTAAACATTCTCACCCAGATATTGTGCTTCCAATTTACAGATTTTAGAAAAGCAAAATTGATGTGCTTCAATTGGTGATAAATTACTTCGTTGTAATAACATGGATAAATGAGCTAATTCAGTTAAAACATCATTTGCTGTATACAGAGCAATCTGATATAGCGGATCTCGTAATGATTTCAAAACATAATTACAAACAGGATCATTGCAATCTTGCACTTGTTCTTCACAGTATGCAGCTAAAACATCAAGATTTTTAACAAAAGCACTGACAGCAAAGTGACGTGACAACCAACGAACTTCATGAATTGGTCGAAAAGAAATTACATCCATATCATTTACATTTGCCAATTCTTCAAGTGCACATTTTTTAACTGAAGATCGACTAAATAAAGTATAAACAGTACACAACTGAATCTCAATATTTTTAAACAAACTAACATCCTTCCAAGAATCAGTAAGTGCCAAGTCTTCTCGGTGAGCAACACAGTGAGTGCTGTTTAGCAAGATGAGGAACCGTTGCCTTGAGTAAAGCGGCCAATCCCTTCCGATGGCATAACATAATTGATGCCCCATCTGAGGTTATCATAACTATGCGGTTCATATGGAGTCGATGATCAGTGTAGTATTGTCTTATTGCTGCCTCAAGGGCTGAAGCATCAAATGCTGTTAGCTGAATGATCCCACCAAAAACTGTTTTGTAATCACACGAATTTGTTGGAAGATATTTAAAGTAGATGATTAGCATTTTATGTATTGTTATGTCAGTACTTTCATCAACGATGAGTGTGTGGAACGATGCAGCTTGAAGTTCTATAAATATGTTGTTTGCAACCACTTCGTTGATTGCTTCAACAAACTCAAAGGCGTAGTTCTTACTTCTCCAACTGTCTGGTATAGAAACATATTTTCCCATATGGTCGTGAATCATTTGCACTGACAGCATCGAAACGTTCATCCTGATGGCAAGAAGGACATTATCCATTAAGATTCGAACTTGCTCCTCGTTTGATCGCTGGCGCTCGTTGTGCTCAATTTGTTCTTCTCGCTCAGTACTTGTTTCAACCAGCAGACGTTTCAGGTCAATTCCATGCGAGCGATTGTACAAAATTTCAACATTTTCTAAGTGAATATGCGACAATAAATGTCGTTTACAGTAGTCAAGCTTCCACGTATCCCAACGCTTTCCGGTGACATATGGTAGCCTTATTACTTGAACTAGCAGCACAGAACTTACACTTAAGTCCATTCCCGTCTGAGTATTCGTATATGCAACCTAATTCAACTACAACATTCCTTGAATCTGGCGTATTTGTGGTTACTTTTACTTTTAACCATTCAGGCTTAAATGAATCTCGTGCTTTCTTACTTTGCATTTCTTTACCACTTGTTGTACATGTTTTTCTCTTCAACATTTTAAAATATCGACACGAAGGCTGTTAATTTAACGAAATCGACACAAAAACTGTTAATTTAACGCACTACTGTATGTCTAGAGAAAGCGAACTGAGTGAAGTACAGTAGACAGTGCAGCGACTGGTCACTCAACGAAATAAAATGTGCTAGCTAATGTGGCTCATTGGTTGCTGTATTTACACTGACGATCTGTGCGCGGGATTACAAAAATGACTGCGCGGCAGGTTTACAACTAGTGCGCGGCCGTGCTGCTTAGAGGGAACATTGATTGTGACACCAAGGCTGTCTGAAAGGAACTTAAAAAATTTTGTCCAGAATGATGTTAATTTGGTGCAGGCCCAAAACATGTAACCCAGTGAGGCTGGAACTTGATTGCAGCGTTCGCAGGTTGGATCTTGCCCTGGAAACATTTTGGACAGTTTTAAGCGAGACAGATGTGCTCGATATATAATTTTGAGTTGAATAATTGTATGCTTTGCTCATATGGAGCTCGAGTGAATTCTCTGCATTGCTACCTTCCTCTCCTTT
Source organism: Erpetoichthys calabaricus (assembly GCF_900747795.2). Classification (NCBI taxonomy): domain Eukaryota; kingdom Metazoa; phylum Chordata; class Cladistia; order Polypteriformes; family Polypteridae; genus Erpetoichthys; species Erpetoichthys calabaricus. The sequence continues at coordinate 107,713,459 of NC_041402.2, read as the reverse complement.
TCTGATATGTTGAGTGAGAGATCCTTTTCCCATTGTCCTCTTGGAACTTTGAAAGGAAGGGACTGTAAAATAATTTTATATATTGCAGAAATGCTGTCTGAGTCCTTGAAACTGAGCAATATTTTTTCCCGCACAGAGGAAGGTGCGAGATGAGGAAAATCAGGCAGGTTTTGTTTAGCAAAGTTTCTAATTTGAAGATAGTGAAAGAAATGTGTTGCTGGAAAGTTAAATTTGGAATGTAATTGTTCATAGGATGCAAATATGTTGTCTATATAAAGATCTCTAAGCAATTTAATCCCAAATGTTTTCCAGATATTAAAAACTGCATATGTTTGAGAGGTTTGAAAAAGGTGGTTCTCATGCAGTGGTGCCACAGATAAAAGATTCTCCACCTTAAAACGCTTTCTACATTGGTTCCATATTCTGAGTGAAGCACAATTGGGTTATTAGTATATTGGCGATAACTTGCATTTATTGGGGCACAAAGAAGGGAATATAAAGAAGTACTGCAGGATTTTATTTCTATTGCGGACCAAGCCTGTGTATGTTCATCTATTTGAGTCCAGGTTTTTATAGCTTGTATGTTTGCTGCCCAGTAATAAAACTAAAAGTTAGGTAGAGCAATGCCACCTTCTGCCTTAGGTCTTTCTAGGGTCGCTCTTTGGATATGTGGATGTTTTGAGTTCCAAATAAATGAGGTTATGGTTGAATCTAATTGCTTAAAAAATTATTTGTTGATATATATTGGAATGTTTTGAAATAAAAAGAGTAGCTTAGGGAGGATATTCATCTTAACAGCGTTAATTCTTCCAGCTAGAGTGAGATGAAGGGTTGACTATCTATGCAAGTCTTGCTTAGTTTTTCCCATACAGATAGCAAAATTTTGTTGATAAAGAGCTTTATGTTTACTTGTGATATTTACCCCTAGGTATTTAAACTGATCTGCAATAATAAAAGGGAAGGTGTCCAATCTAATATTGTATGCTTGAGAATTCACTGGAAAGAGCACACTTTTATTCAAATTAATTCTGAGACCAGAGCTCTTTTGAAATTCTGTAAGTGCTGTTAAGACTGCAGGCACAGTATTTTTTGGGCCTGATATATACAGTACCATATCATCTGCATATAGAGAAATTTTCTGTTCAAGTCCTTCTCTGATAATCCCCTTTATCTGATAAGCATTTTGACAGTGAACTGCCAGTGGTTCAATGGCGATTGCAAATATCAGTGGTGACAAGGGGCATCCTTGTCTGGTACCACGTTCTAGCTTAAAGTAGTCTGAACAAATGTTGTGAATACAAACTACTGAAGCTTCTGGATAGGTATACAGTAGTTTGATCCATGCACAAATGTTTGGGCCAAACCCAAATTTCGCTAATGTAGTGAACAGGTAGTTCCATTCAATCATATCAAATGCTTTTTCTGCCTCCAACGATAATAATATGTCTGGGGTGTTTGACTTTGCAGGTGAAATATTACATTAAACAGGCGTCGAAGATTGGAGGCTAAGTGTCGGCCTTTAATAAATCCAGTTTGATCTTGTGATATTACCGAAGGCAGTACTTTCTCCATCCTTCTAGCTAGGACTTTGGAGAGTATCTTAACATCATTATTCAGAAGTGAAATTGGTCTGTATGATGCACATTGTAATAAGTCCTTATTTTGTGCAGGAAAGATGGTGATTAATGCTTGGCGAAAAGTTTGAGGTAGAATTTGACTGTCTGTAGCATCTGTAAATGTTGCTAATAAGAGGGGAGCTAACTGAGTGGAGAGTTTCTTATAAAATTCTACAGGGTAGCCATCAGGGCCTGCTGCTTTCCCGTTTTGAAGAGCCTTTATAGCATCTAGTAATTCTGATAGCACCAGAGGAATATCCAGTTCCTCTGCACTAAAAGTATCTATTTGTGGTATCTGTAATGTATCCAGAAATGCATTAGATTGTGTGTTGTCTTCTTTAATCTCAGTAGAATATGAGGATTTATAGTAGTCTCTATATGTGTGCATTATATTTTTATGGTCAATGATTTTATCTCCGTTTGTGTTGGTGATTGCTGGGATTGCATTGCGATCTTCTTGCTTGTGGATTTGTTGAGCTAAGAGCTTATTAGCTTTCTCTCCATGTTCATAGTAATGATGTCTTGATTTAAAAATGAGTTGTTCAGTTTCTTTGGTTGTTAAGAGGTTGAGCTCTGAATGAAGAGCCTGCCTTTTCCTATGAAGAGCCTCACTTGGACACCTGGCATGTTCTTGATCTATTCTAGTAATTTCACTGGTTAGCTCTAATACCTTCTTGGTTTCTAATTTATTTCTGTGGGAAAGATATGAAATAATCTGTCCTTTTAAGAAGGCCTTTAGAGTTTCCCAGAGTATTCCTGCAGAGACCTCTGAGGATGTATTTGTCTTTAGGAAGAAACTGATTTGTTTTTATATAAATTCTGTACAGTTCTCATCTGCTAATAGAAGTGGGTTAAGATGCCATCTGCGAGATGAGTACAGTGGACCCTTGACTTACGAACTCAATTCGTTCACGAGGGCTGGTTGTAACTCAAGTTGGTTGTAAGTCAAGACTATTTTTCCCATAAGAGATAATGGAAATACCCATAATGCATTCAGAACCTCCCACAGCAACACTCTCTTAACCTTTTCATAATAAAAAAGAGTTGTATAGTGTGCATAATTTACCAAAACACCAATAATTTTTCTAATGTACTAACCAAAAAGTTATAAAAAGTGCCTAGCCTACCAGAAACAACAATTTCATAATGTACTCATCATTTAATTTGACATCTTTGGGCTGCAGGAAGGGAGGAGGAGGAGAATAAAATGGAAGGTGGTTATTGTTTGCTGGGAACGTCTGGCAGAGCCCCCTGTCAGAAGTAGCTTCAACTCCCACCTCCGGCAGAACTTCGACCACATCCCAAGGGAGGTGGGGGACATTGAGTCCGAATGGGCCATGTTCCGTGCCTCTGTTGTTGAGGCAGCTGACCGGAGCTGTGGCCGTAAGGTGGTCGGTGCCTGTCATGGCGGCAATCCCCGAACCCGTTGGTGGACACCGGCGGTGAGGGATGCCGTCAAGCTGAAGAAGGAGTCCTACAGGACCCTTTTGTCCTGTGGGACTCTGGAGGCAGTTGATAGGTACCGGCAGGCCAAGCGGAATGCGGCTTTGGTGGTTGCTGAGGCAAAAACTTGGGTGTGGGAGGAGTTTGGGGAGGCCATGGAGAACGACTTTCGGACGGCTTCGAGGAGATTCTAGTCCACCGTCCGGTGTCTCAGGAGGGGGAAACAGTGCAGTGTCAACACTGTATATGGTGTTGATGGTGCGCTGCTGACCTCGACTCGGGACGTTGTGGGTCGGTGGGGGGAGTACTTCGAAGACCTCCTCAATCCCACTAACATGCCTTCCAATGTGGAAGCAGAGCCTGGGGACTCAGAGGTGGGCTCCCCCATCTCTGGGACTGAGGTCACCGAGGTAGTCAAAAAACTCCTTGGTGGCAGGGCCCCGGAGGTGGATGAGATACGCCCGGAGTTCCTCAAGGCTCTGGATGTTGTAGGACTGTCTTGGTTGACACGCCTCTGCAACATCGCATGGACATCAGGGACAGTGCCTCTGGATTGGCAGACTGGGGTGGTGGTCCCCCTCTTTAAGAAAGTGGACCGGAGGGTGTGTTCCAACTACAGAGGAATCACACTCCTCAGCCTCCCCGGAAAAGTCTATTCGGGGGTCCTGGAGAGGAGGGTCCGTCGGATAGTCGAGCCTCGGATTCAGGAGGAACAGTGTGGTTTTCGTCCTGGTCGTGGAACAGTGGACCAGCTCTACACCCTTAGCAGGGTCCTGGAGGGTGCATGGGAGTTTGCCCAACCAGTCAACATGTGTTTTGTGGACTTGCAAAAGGCATTCGACCGTGTCCCTCGGGGAATCCTGTGGGGGGTACTCCGAGAGTATGGGGTACCGGACCCCCTGATAAGGGCTGTTCAGTCCCTGTACGATCGGTCCCAGAGCTTGGTCCGCACTGCCGGCAGTAAGTCGAACCCGTTTCCAGTGAGAGTTGGACTCCGCCAGGGCTGCCCTTTGTCACCGATTCTGTTCATAACTTTTATGGACAGAATTTCTAGGCGCAGCCAGGGTGTTGAGGGGGTCCGGTTTGGTGGACTCAGGATTGGGTCACTGCTTTTTGCAGATGATGTTGTCCTGTATGCTTCATCAGGCTGTGATGTTCAGCTCTCTCTGGATCGGTTTGCAGCCGAGTGTGAAGCAGCTGGGATGGGAATCAGCACCTCCAAATCCGAGACCATGGTCCTCAGCTGGAAAAGGGTGGAGTGCCCTCTCAGGGTTGGTAGCGAGATCCTGCCCCAAGTGGAGGAGTTCAAGTATCTCGGGGTCTTGTTCACGAGTGAGGGAAGAATGGAGCGTGAGATCGACAGGCGGATCGGTGCGGCATCCGCAGTAATGCGGGCGCTGCATCAGTCTGTCGTGGTGAAAAAGGAGCTGAGCCGCAAGGCGAAGCTCTCAATTTACCGGTCGATCTATGTTCCTACCCTCACCTATGGTCATGAGCTATGGGTAGTGACCGAAAGAACGAGATCGCGAATACAAGCGGCTGAAATGAGTTTCCTCCGCAGGGTGTCTGGGCTTTCCCTTAAAGATAGGGTGAGAAGCTCAGTCATCCGGGAGGGGCTCAGAGTAGAGCCGCTGCTCCTCCGTATCGAGAAGAGTCAGATGAGGTGGCTTGGGCATCTGATCAGGATGCCTCCTGGACGCCTCCCTGGTGAGGTGTTCCGGGCACGTCTAACCGGGAGGAGGCCCCGGGGAAGACCCAGGACACGCTGGAGGAACTATGTCTCTTGGCTGGCCTGGGAACGCCTTGAGATTCTCCTGGAATAGCTAGAAGAAGTGGCCAGGGAGAGGGAAGTCTGGGCATCTCTGCTCAAGCTGCTGCCCCCGCGACCCGACCTCGGATAAGCGGAAGAGGATGGCTGGATAGATGGATGTAGTGTTATATATATTCTGTTAAGGCCAGTAGACATGGTCTAATTTGCATAAAAATTAGGATAAAGAATAGGTGTCACATATTGAATAATTACAAAAAAGCAAATAAATACTTTATTTGGTTACAAATATCGCTATATACTGTGATCTTTTGTTTGAATAAAATCCCTGTGGTTAGCAATGCAATTGACAAAGCATCATGGCATCAAATAATGGAATTATGCATGTTACTTCTGTATTTTGTGGTGATTATACAGTAGAGTATAATTGATCCTGACATTTCATATCCTTGGTACAATAATGTTATTAAACATATTTTTTATTTTTTACCAGTTTCTTTTTTGGTATCTATTCTATAACATGCAATCTTGGCATTTCTTCTTTGCTTAGTATTGCTTAAAATTCTAATCCATATTTTGGTTTATTGTAATTTTCTGTCTAGTACTAAGTAGGGAAACAATCACATGTGTGAAACTTGTTTTTTCTGCATTTTCCCTAAGATTGCACCACACTTTCCTCCCACTTTTTCTTTCACTTGGCAGTCCATGAAAATATTGAAATGCTTCTGTAATGTCTATAGCACATTTTCAAGTTAGTTTTCTGCCTTCTTTTAATCTGCAGTAATCTGTTCCTTTTGTTTTGTCTTTTAAAGAAAAAACCTTAAAATCTTTCCTTGTTTTTCTAATAATCCTACTCTACTGTTAAACATTTTGATACTTTAACCCTTGTAAGGACTTAGGTTCTGACTGGGATGGAGAGTGATATCTTACTTGGCTGAGAGGCCTTAATGGATGGGAAACACAATAGGATAAGCAACCCGGCTGATACGGCTAGCACTTCTTATCCCAGTCTGGGTAAAATGGATAGAATGGGAAAGTTTATCCCCCAACATGGGAGGTGGCAGAACTTCACCAGTTCAGGCCCAGTTTTGAGACAGACAGGGTATCACAGGACATGCAGTTTGAAAGTGCAAACCTGTTGGGGTTCCTGGGGTCCACCAGAGGGCGCTGCCAAAAGAACTTCTCCCTACTTTGGGGAATTTCTGGAAATGCTTGCTATGGGCTATGCTCTGTCACCGGAAGTACTCCTGGGTCTTCTATAAAAGTAGCCACTCTATCATACCCAGGCAAGTCAGAGTCAGGAGGCAGAGGACAAAACTCACCTGGAGGAATAGAAGGAGAGAGAGAGGAAAGGGAGGTTTATTGTACCTGGTGGTAGTATTTGGATTTTGTCTATTCTAAAAGATACTATTATTAATATATTAACTTTTATTTGAACCAAGAATTGTGCCTGGGGCAAATGGGTCTAGGATTTGGTGCTCATTGGCACCCCCTACTGATTGGATCCTATATTTAATTTATACTTGTATTAATTAGAACTTAATTTCCCCAATTCACTCATCATCCATTGAAATTACTTTTTGCAGTTTTGCTGATGATTTTATTATTAGTATTATTTGTTCTTTGTATGTGTCTTGAAAAATGTTTTGTCTTTCAAGCCACATCATCTTTTTTCTGTTAGTGTCTTTCTATAGTACTCTTATCTTCTAGTAAACAAGCTTTTTATTCTAAAAAATTATTTCAAAGATATTCCCATTTTTCCCTTTCCAGCTTTACTATTAACATACTAGGAACAGAGAAAAATACTAGTATTATTTTACATTTTTTGTGTTGAACTGTCTTTCCACTTAAAGGAATACTCCGCCCAAAAATTATATAGGCTGAAACTATTATGAATCCATCTAGCCATCCATCCATTTTCTTAATCTGCTTATCCAAGGCAAAGTCATGAGGAAGCTGGAGCCTATTCCATCATTCATCAAATACAAGGCAGGAACAACACCCGAACAGGACACCAGTCCATTTCAGGATGAACATATACACAAAATAGGACCAATTTAGCAACACCATTTCACCTAACCTTCGTTTCTTTCGAGTATAGGAGGAAACTGAAGCACCCAGAGGAAACCGATGCGCACACAGAGAACAATTGTTAAGTGATGACAGAAGTTCCCCAGCAATGCTTGATTTTATCTACCAAGTCGTCCAAAGACTAACTGAGTTTAACTGAGTACAAGCATGGATGATGCATTCTTTCTACGTTCAGAATGGCAACAGATACTTGTCATCGCTATCATAAAAAAAAGCTCAGCCAAAGTCATTTGTAAATTATTTATGACTAGGACGCTACACTGTCACGTTCGGATTTTAACTAGTTACAGAAAATTCACAAGACTATGAAAAACCCACCGGTGGTCTCATTCATAAAATTTTGCATGGATTTGAACATGAAAATGTGTACACCAAAAAACAGAAAAACACATATGCAAAAAAAAAAAAAAAACATATTTTAGGAGCTGGCATACATACATTTGTATGCAATTTACAATCATTTTGTAAACTAGGGGGCTTCACCCCCTGCTCGCTTTGCTCACCAACCCCTGTGTTTGGTTTTCCGGATACACAATTGTAAGATTTTTTTTTCTTTAAATTGTTGCTATTTCATTAGTTTCACTTTTATTTCAGAAGTTAGGTAAAAACAATATTTGGAATCTTTCGAGTCCCAATATGCTGAATCTTTTAAATGAGGTCAGTGAGACATGTGTTTAATGACTTTTTACCATAATTCAGGATAAGTTTCTCTGTTTGGAATTTCAGCACAGACAAAACGATCTACATCATCAGTAGTTAATAATTTTTTTGCAAAGTAACCAATAAATGCATGTGAGGTAAAACACGTTTTTCAAATTCTCTGACTTAAACTTCAAAGCCTTACAATATTTATATACTTCTGACATATCAAATGTGTCCATATATTCGATCTCTATTCGCCTTTTAGTTATTTCTCCGAGTAATAATTTGTCTTTTTTTGTGCTAATGTGATGTTTACTTTCTTTTTTTGACACTGTCGTTTTTTTCTGCTTTCATATTCTGTATCTTGCTCCGCATGTGTTTCACGCCTACGTTTTTTTTGAGTCTTTTGAATTCCAGTTTTCATTACCTCTAACCTGCTCTGCATGTGTTTGGCCCCCTTGTTTTTTAACCTCTTTATGACATTTTACTTTGTTTTCTACTCTGTCTTTTACTTCTGACCTTGCTTTGTCCTGCTTTTTTTTCAATGACACCTGGTCCGTGGTGATTATTTTCCCTTTTTCAACTAATAATTTCCATTTGTTTGCACTACCGCTATCTTTACTTTCTTTTTTTTATACTTTCTAATTTCCTACTTTCATATTCTTTAACTTTCTCCACATTTGTATCGCACATACTTTTTTTTTTTTTTTTTGAGCCTTTCGGGTTCTACTGCTTTCATAATCTGCTCTGCATGTGTATAGTGCCAACATTTGTGAACGTGTTTATGAAGTTCTACTTTGTCTTTTACTCTGTCTTTTAATTCTGAGCCCGATTGGAAGTGCTTTGTTTCAGTTCCACTTGTTATGGGCTGATAATTACTTTCTTTATTTTCTGAATTTGAACCTAGATTATTTTTTCTTTTTTGCTCTTTTTTCTCTCCAACGCTTTTGAGTCTCTTTTCTCTGCGCTGCTGTAAGAGTTAAATTTGAACCCTGATCCAATGTGCACCCGGCATGTGTCCGAGTCTCATATCCTTCTGAGCTTAAGCTTAAAAGCTGATGCTGTTATTTTATTATTCACTATGATAAAATGTATTTCTTGTCTTTTATATAACCCTTTAATAGAAGTCCTATACAGTATTTATGGCATAACCTTTCTTTTATAATACTGTTTCCTGTTTTGTACCCAGCTGGATCATAATATTTATATATATATAGGCCATTGTTCTTTTCTCTTCTTGAAATTCACACAGCTCCTCAAAATAAAAAATGCAAAATATACATTCAAAAAGTCACGTACATCCTAAACAAACAGGACTATCAATCAAAATGTGGTTATCTACTGTGTCATCTGCCACGTCCTGTTAGCAACTAGGTGTAAATCTTGTTAAAAGTTTTCTGAATTTGTAATGAATTCCTTTTAAAGAGTAGTGACCTAATCTATGAATTGTATAAATATAGCCTGAGGACATTTTTTCCTTTGTAGCAATGTGACTAAACATGTGGCTAATATGTAATACACTTGTTACCTCTTCGGAGATTTAGATAAAGAATAACGATTGACGCTTTCTCCTGCCTGTGTTTTATTGCTTAGATCGGGGCATTCCAGTGGGGGGGGGGGGGGGGGGGGGGGGGTGTGTGTGTGTGCCTGTATTCATAATTTTATTCCACACTGCTTTCTTCTTCGCTTAGTCATCGATGTTTCATTTATTACGTATTGTCCTTATACGCTTTATATGCGCTGAGACCCTGGATCTGTGTGTGCTCAAATCCTTCACACGACTGAATGTTTTGCTGCCCCATTGTCTTATTTCATATTGATTGTAAGTAGGGCGTGTCTTGCAAAAATCTCATGTTCTACATCATCGTGAGATGGTCCGGGGTAAATCTCTTGGCACAATGTCTCATGTTTAAGGTCCTCGCGGGTCTTTTAACTGTCTTCCGTGATCTTAATGTGAAGATCACGTCTCAATGCCCAACTATTTCTCTCCAGGATTTTTTTTTATAATAGAGAGATATGCATACGTGAACATGGGTCAAACTCCACCTGGCTGCCACCCTGAAACAATCATATATGGATCATGCTGATAAACCTTGTACATATGCAGTCATGACACTACAGACCTTCACTTATTGGTAGACACATCCAGTACTGCAAAATAAAAGATCTAGTCTCTAAATTAGGGCACACAGAGAACATATACAGTATTTGGTGACCTAAGTGCAGGTGTCATAAAAAAAAAACTCAAATATATTTAACGGCACTATGCCTGCAATAAATATGAACATCTGATCTCTGGTGATGAAGTACATCACTTGTCACTGACACAGTGCATATGTGATAAGAGGAGTAAAAAACACATCTACGTTCTCTGATATTGATCCGCAAATAGCATCCGTGATGGGAAATGTCTTCTATGCAGCATTTTGCCACTGGGATGTTTGTCAGTCTCATCTTGACCTCACATATGACTTGTATGTTAATGAAATGAAGCTGCAAACATTTAACATAACTAGCTTCATTCTCATGAGGTGTCCAAATTGCAATTTGAGTGCTTTCAGAAGACCCAATTACATTAGGAAAACCAAACATTGCTGCAAATTTGGTTTCTGTGTTGGTGTGTAAAAAAACAAACAATATGGAAACCGAATGTAGCTCCTTGTCCTTCATTCTCATGAGGTGTCCAAATTGCAATTTGAGTGCTTTCAGAAGACCCAATTACATTAGGAAAACCAAACATTGCTGCAAATTTGGTTTCTGTGTTGGTGTGTAAAAAAACAAACAATATGGAAACCGAATGTAGCTCCTTGTCAGTTGATATATGGTTCCAGCACAGTGGACAAAATTTTGATGATATTTGACTGAGATATTCCTAACCTGTCTGGTAGGTGCTTGAAGGTGCTGGGAAACCAACCATTGTTAAAACCTTCATATGAACAGGTAGAACCCAATTATGTCTTTATAATGCTAGGGCTAAGCCAACACATACTGTAGTTAGTTCTAACAGAATGTCTTTTTAAAGTCTAAATCAGCTGATAAGTCAGTCATCATCATGGGCAAAAGAAAAATCCAACCTGTCCCTAAAAGCTCATTCCCTTTGTATGCTCAAAACTAATGGTTCTTTAATAGCATTTTATGTTTTCTTTACTGAGTTGTGTGGTTCCTTGTAGAATCATTGCTTTCAATTCTGGGAAGAGTTCTCTGCATATGATGTTGGCTCTTTGTGCTTTGAAAAACCCCATTATGTTGGAAAAAACTGAAATGTTAATGTATAGTAAGTAACCTAGCAGGACACTAACAGATTACAAGCAGGACACTAACAGATTACAAAAATTTGGCCAGAGTCTGTGGTTTTTTATGCAGCAAGAGTCCTTTTAAAATCATGACCCACTGGTATTTCACAAATCTGTTACCATCTATTCATGGTTATTTACTGTATACTGTATGGAGCATGTTACGAATCCAAATAAACAAAAGTTCTTTCTCGAACCTGCATTTGAAATGGGTCTTCTGGGAACCAAAAATGGTTCCCCTATGGCACCACTCTGAAGAACCACTCTGACAGAACTATTAGTTTATAAATGGACTATGTCAAGATATTTATAGCTTTCTGTACACACAGAGTGAATCACACCTGTGTTTTTACTGTACTTTGGTCTGTAATCCTTAGAAGAGACCACAGGTAGCCGATATATATAATTCTTAAAAGGAACAAAATCTGGCACAAGGACAATTCCTCTTATAAGGCAGCTAAAATAGAGGTTTAATGTGTTTGTCATGTCAATGCACATTCTAATAACAATTTGGTGATGTGAGTCATCATTTAGCTGGTTTGGCTGCAGTTTGCCTACTGTATCAAGAGTGTCATCATTTACCTGTTTCTCCAAAATGTGTACAGAAGAGTCAGAGCTGCTGTAAATATATGCAAGCTTTCCCATCACATTTTTTTTTTATAAATGCTTGTGTGGAAAGCTGTAAACACACATTTCGTTCGTAATTCTTTATTGCAGTCACTCTCTCGTTTCTTATATTTCCACAGGTACCATTTCCTACCTGTTAGCCAATCCTACATTCTGGACGCGACTGACTTTATTAATAAAATACAATCTTTATCATTTTTCTATTTTGGTTACCTTATGTACTAACATCCTTCATGCAGGAGAATTCCAATTACTTTGTTAAAAAAAAAATTGACAACATAAGGCAACCACAATGAATATTTCCTTTAGTACTAGGATTGCTAACGTTTTTGTGGTGCAATTTGAAGAGGCATATACTGCACATTTTCATTGATTAACTTATTTCACCCATTCATTCAATTTTGTGGTAGAATCTTTATGTTGTGAACAGGTACTAAATTCTTTTTTCATTCTTATTATTTATTAATGAAATGATGAATTCCCATGCACAGTCTACTGAAAGCCTACCTACAAAAATAACTTTAATCTAGCGACTAAGTTAGCTTTTTCACAATTTTCACAAAGTGTGGTGTTATCACTTCACCCTGTACCCAAGGATAATTTGGCCACTGAAGCTGTGTGAAGTCATCACATCAATTGTGAGCAGGACAGATGCAAAAGCTGCCTCCTTCATTTGCAGGTGGCTAGGGCTTCCACAGGACATCTCTGCAGCAAGCCTGTATGGATGGAATACACTTCAACTACCCCAAAAATCTATTATCCTCTGGTATAGGTAAGAGAAGGTAGGGCTGGTGATAGAGTTGAGGAACTCCCTTTATATGGCAGTGAAGAACATGTGTGCCCGAATTCTGACTGGTAGAAAGTAAAGAGCTGAGGATTAAGAGGACAGGGTGGTTCAACTCCAGGAGTTAATGGACAAGGTCAATACAGTGCAGGCAGACCTTATGGGTGAAGGCCAGTAAGAAAAGAAAGAGGACCTTACCATCATGGAGGTGATTAGGATGGAGTAGGAGTAGTACAGAGTGAAGGCAATGGTTGAAGGGCAACAGGGTGGTGAACAATACGGAAGGGCATTGCAAGTCAAACAGTAAATTAAGCAGACATATGAAAGCTACCACAGACTCGGCACAGTTTCCATATCAGAGGTACCTTTGATATTTTACCAAGCCCAGAGAATCTGGCAGGAACAATCTTGGGTCCGTACACCACCTTATCACGCCCCACACATGTTTAATATATGCTTTAATGCATTTCATCATTAAAATGATATCAAGTATACACCTTACTATTGTAAAATGTTCAGAAAGCTGTAATATAATAAATGTAATGTATTGTGCGTGGTGATCACTGCCTGTGTCCGCCTGTCGAGGAAATCTTACAGTATAATACAAAGCATTTAACATGCTACTTTAGTTATGATAGGGTTTGAGAAACTCATATCAGTTCTATGACAAAGTTTATGACATTCTGCTTTAATGCGAAAATAAACTATAAGATTAAAGTGGAAATTTTGAGTGTACAGTCAACATACCAACTTTAACATCAACAAAGATCTTTTTTTCTTCACTGTGTGCCTTTTTTTCTCCTATGTGTCCTTATGACACTCAAGATGGTGGGCTGTGACTTTTTTTTTCCTTTTCATGTTGATTTTGATATCTGACCACTTCTTTTTTATTTCGGCCACTGTACGACTTTCTGAACTTGAAATTTTGAGTGCCTCTGCCATGCTGTGACATTCCATCAATTTCCTTTTGTTGCTTATACCACTGCTTAAGCCACCAAATAGTATGTTTTTCCATGCCTCCACTTCACTGAACAGGACCTCCATTACACATTTGCTGAAGCTCTTCTTTTTTTACACATGCTTTTGTCATTGTCTTTTAACAAAATACTGAATGGAAAGGGCTATTTTTATTTATTTGCATATTCAAATAGGCTCATGTATGTACGTTAAAAGTCATGTTAATTGAGATTTATAAAGGGAAATTGTGTAGATCTTTGCTTATGAACAGTTACATGCATCTGAGTTTTTTGTGCATATGCACATTTCTAGTTTAGTCCATACACCATATTTTGGTGTAAATTCTACATATTGCGTTATACATGAGGCTCCCTGTCTCTACAATATCTTAAAATGTGACTAATGTTACTCTTGATCAATTAATTGGATATGCTTAACAAGACAACTAATCAATAACAAAATTAATCAGTTATTATTTTAATTACCAACCATTAGTGACTAAATTGATTAGCTGTTGTGACTGTAATCTAATTAAAATATTACTTTGCCTTCAGCAAAGAACAGCTGATGAAATATTCAGACTTGACTTACCTCACATAATAATAATAATAATAATAATAACAATAATACATGTAATTTATAATGTACCCTTGTAGCCCAAGTAAAAGGTGTAAATCACAACAAAATATTTAAAGAAATACATTGAGCATTGCAGTAAAATCATAAAAAAACAGATTATTCACAAATTTAAGCAAACAGGTATGTTTTAAGTTTGTTTTTAAAAACAAAACTCTTAGTGCTTTGTCTTCTTGAAGATTATTTGGAAGATCATTTTCCAAAGTTATAAGAATATTCTGTATTGTATGAGCTTCTGAGTCAACATTGGGTGAAGGGAAGGGGATATAGGTATCTGCTGAAAGAGTTGTGACTTTAACAGTTATTATATAGGGGTTTAATTCAATTCAATTATGCTTCAACTATATATTTTATTTTTGACAGAGGAATTACATGACACTGCTGCACATCATTATTCTGTTATTACACATGTGTGTTTCCTCCAGTCAACTTTCTTCACTTGAAGGTTGTACTTTGATGATTTGTATTGCAATTGTACTACAGATAACAGAACTGTTCTGGTTTCCACTTTTGTGAAATGCTTTTCTATAAAGCCTTTGAAAGATTAATTAAATCACTAGATATATTTAAAGGTAGACTTAAAATATTACTATTTATTATACTCAATTTAATAGTTTATAATTTTATTTCCGCTTTGAATTTTGGATAGGCACATTTCATTGTTATTGCAATACTGAACCCTCTGGGCTACAACTTAGTGTCATCCTTATATTCTATTTCTTTAACACTTTTCAGTTTCTCAAAAATACAGTGTACATAGATATATAGCTTTCTTTCTCTTCATTTTCCACCTTTACACTTATTTTTTATGCATTGCTTCAGTTTCTTCTTCTACTAGATAACCATGGCTTCAGCAATTTCTTGCTGTGGATTTTTTAATATATTTTGGCAGTTTTTAAAACCAACTTACATGGTATGCATATATCTTCAATATTCCAATTTTGAGTTATAGTGAAACACGTTTCTTTCTAAGAAACTCTTTCTTACTTCATTCATCTTCATAATAAAAGAACCCATACTTAATTCCTTTGTCATTTATTGCTTGCTGACATCTCTTACATGTTTTGTATCACAGTACAGAGCTACAGTAAAAAATAATTACACTTTAAAGTGGAAAGAGCTTGCTTAGAATGAAATCCAGCAGTTAGATGCTGCATAACATGTCAAAAAATATTTAAAGGAATGCCTCACCCAAAAATTATTTTTTTAATATGCTACATACTTAATTCTTAAGTATTAATTCTAAATCTTAATTCTAACATCTGATAGAATAGGCCTCTATGAAGACCACCACTGGAACACAACAAACAATATAAAAATGTCTGTGAAATGTGTATGCTCACAACATGTAACAAGTGACATACATTTTTGCTAAAATATTGTTAAATAGATACGTCTGGAAAGTCAGAGTAGTTCACACAGAAGAAATACTTTCATACAGTAACAAGCTTTTGAATACTGAACTCTTGACCAATGAATGAGAGGAAGAGGAGCGTCTTCTTTTCTAGTTTTTCTTTTCATTATTTGGAGGAGATATTACACTAGTTCCTGGGTATTCTAGTGCTTCAGTCTCATGGACGAATTTAGTGAGAAAATAACACATATAAGAAAGCACTGTATTAATTTTTTTTTCTTTCTGAGTGTGGAAATGTACAAAAGAATTGGATTACATTAGATTGGAAATATCACACTGTAAAACTCTTCTTCAATAAAAATTATGGAATTACAGATATTTATTATTATTATAAATATGTTCACATTAAAAGTGAATACAAATCTTATGAAACTTATGTCCTATTTCAGGATTTTTTCAGGGACTTATAAGATGAAGCTTTACTTGCAAATATTATTGCAACATAAAAAACAGTTTGAACCAATAAAGAAAATACTTCATTTTCCCCTTCTTAATATTAGATGTGTTCAAGTTGGTTTTAAGATCCAGGAGGTAATTCTCTGCAGGAGAGAATTTGAAATGCATATTATTAGATTTAAATTTCTATCACCTAAAGAGAGACTCCAATACAATTAAAATAATAATTTAATAATCCTTCTAAATCACAATAAATACAGTAACATCAAAAAAGAAAATATGCTTAAATTATAATCAGCACTTAATAAATAATTTCATTCATTGAAAAAATGTGTATGAATTCTACTAAACTGTTTCAAAATATTTCAGAAAACATATTTTCAGCAATACAAGTGCTTAAATGTTATTATTACGAATATGAATTTATAAAATTAATAATTTAAGTAAACAATAGAAGATTGTTGATTGAAAATGTCATTAAGTAGAGTAAACTCTATTATAATGAGGAAAAGAATGCCACTGAGATAAACTCTAACCCGCCACAACTCAGAAATTGTATAATTGTGTTTAAAAAATGGAAATGGAAGAATGTTATATATCACCCATAAAATAGTAAAAAGAATGGGACAGGGTGCACTGCAGTCCTTTCCATTTTGCAGAATGTTAGAAAGTAAATGTCATAATGTTTTAAACATATCATTTAGTATTACTTACTTTGTAAATATATTTTAAACAGTTCTGTGCCTTTCATCCACTCAAAAGCTTCTCATTCTCATCAGCTCCCTAGCTAGTAAGAATTTACACTGATTCTCATGCACATTCCTAAGCATCGCTCATTTTGAGAAGAACAATGAGAATCTCACACACTCTTCACACCAGTGAAAGGCATTCAAGAAACTGACCCAAAGCATACAAAGACTATGTACACTGTAAGAATGAAAACTGTCTATGAGGGGAATTATTTTTAAAGAATTGACTACAAATAAAATGTTGCTATGCTATACTGTGATTAATCATTCATTTATTCCTCAGTCAACAGATGAGAAAATTACATTAGCAGTGACAGGGCAGAGCTGCATAACAAGAATAATCTCTCAATTATAAAAAAAAAAATCTTGGAAGGCTTGGAAGGAAACGATACATGAGAGACACTTTAACATCCTGTGAGACAAGGCACTGAGACAAAAGGACAGATGCTGTACAGGCTTTTAAATGAATGATGCGCAACGCAACAAGCAGAACACGCAGCTCGACAGCAGCTGATCCAACCGCATCTCCTTAGTGTGCATTCAGCCCCCAACACAACACAAGTGGCAGAGACGCAAATTGGCTTGTGCGTAGCATGCCCCTTTGGGGGTAAGAGGGTGGGCAAGTGAAGCAAGCAGGGGGCAAAGCCCCCTAGTTGTAAAAATATATGCTGTGCTCTTTCTCATTTCTCCTTTCAGAATTAACATATGGTATGAAATGACAGGAACATTTAATTAAGTCTCTATTCAAAGCAAAGTTAAACATTTAGTATAGGCCTCAGTTCTTTTCTTTACACTCGAAAGAAAAGTAATTAATTTGTCAGTTTTTATAGTCCTTGTGCCTACTGCTGCCAAGATAAGCATAAACATCCCATGACAATGAATTAAAAAAAAATGGGTTAGGTAATTGCTGAATAGATGAATGTTTTACAGCACACATAAAATTATTATCAAAAATAAATAACCATGTACTGTTTTCTAAATGAAGTTGGTGTAGAAAAAATTTAGTCAGATTTTGTGTTATTGTGTAATAAACATAATAATCATTTTGCAATATACCTCAAAGTATTTTAAAGATGAAATTAATTCATGAGTTTCTTATTGCCTATAAAGACATCCATCCATCCATTTTCCAACCCACTGAATCCAAACACAGGGTCACGGGGGTCTGCTGGAGCCAATCCCAGCCAACACAGGGCACAAGGCAGGAACCAATCCCGGGCAGGGTGCCAACCCACCGCAGCCTATAAAGACATTTGAGTTTATTTTATCCTATATAGTTTTAGTACTATACACATTTACAATTACTAGTTAAGTAATTATTAATTGAGATGGCACAGTGGTGAGTAATTATTAATTGAGATGGCACAATGGTGCAGTGCTAGTGCTTCTGCCTCACGGTAAGGAGACAAGGGTTTGAATCCTCGGTCCTCCCTGACTGGGGTTTGTATGTTCTTCTTGTGTGTGTGGGTTTCTTCCAGGTGCTCCAGCTTCCTCTCACAGTCCAAGGACATGCAGATTAGGTGAAGTGACATTACTAAATTGGCCCTAGTGAGCATGTGTCTGTGGTGTGTGCCTGTGTGTGAGTCTGTTTGCCCTACAATGGACTGTCAGCCCTATCAAGGGATTGTACCTGTCTTATGTCCTGTGCTTGCTGAGATTGCTTTGGCTTCATATGGTCCTGCTCAGGATTTAGCAGGCTCAGAAAATGATATGGTATGGTAATTAATAACTGTATTCCACAGAATTCATGAAGTAGTTATTCCAGTACATTCAGTAGACATTGAAATTCTATATCTGTAAGAACCTCAATACCTAGAATTTATACAGGATTTGGAGACCCAGATGTTGCAGTGCCCCTTGATGCTATTAGGCAAACTAGACAACAAAAACAAAAAAAATCATAAGATTGAGACACAAATGCTAGAGCTTCTGTCACTATTTGGGTTAAGTATGAAGTCTACATATCCAGCTGAATTTGGTTGTCCCACCTAACCTGGTGTTCAGCCATCTCCTGAAGGTGATTAAAGCACCGCTTAATAAATCTAAAAATGCTCTGTTAAATTACAGATTGAGGCACTACCAATAATCATTCCCACTGTTCCACAAAGCACAGTATTATCATTAATATGTTTCAATCTGTACAGAAATGACCTCCCAGCAACAAACAGATTAAGCATTGATTTATGCCAAAGATTTATGTTGTAGCCAGCAAGTTTTCCCCTCCACTGAGATGGAGGAAAGTTTAATTTCAGACATTCTGTAGCAGAATTCTTCAAGGACTGGCATCTTACTACATATGAATCACATTACTAAATGCATTCTCACTTTCCAAGTGAAAGACACTGAGGGAAGTAAAAGTATAATGTCTGGAGTTTTCTTAGTCTGTATATCTTGGCATCACACCTGACAGACTGCTTTACCTCAAAAGGCCTACTATACAGCAGCCAAAATATGTTATGTTGGTTACTGAGTTGAGTAAATTTTGAGTGACAAAGCTGAATCTAGTTTATTAGTAAGGTAATTAATTCATTCATTTAATCACAAAAAAAAAATTAGATAAGGCAATGACTGATACACATAATGACAGAAAATGAAACTTGTCAGCCAATATTAATCCAAAATAAAAACTATACTAAAACCAGCTTCCATCCATCTTCCAACCCGCTGAATCCAAACACAGGGTCACGGGGGTCTGCTGGAGCCAATCCCAGCCAACACAGGGCACAAGGCAGGAACCAATCCAGGGCAGGGTGCCAACCCACCGCAGGACACACACAAACACACCCACACACCAAGCATACATTAGGGCCAATTTAGAATCGCCAATCCACCTAACCTGCATGTCTTTGGACTGTGGGAGGAAACCGGAGCGCCCGGAGGAAACCCACGCAGACACGGGGAGAACATGCAAACTCCACGCAGGGAGGACCCGGGAAGCGAACCCAGGTCCCCAGGTCTCCCAACTGTGAGGCAGCAGCGCTACCTACTGAGCCACCGTGCTGCCAAAAACAACTTCAAAACGCTAAATTATTTTCTTTGCAATTCTTTGTTAGTTTTTTTTTTAATGTTTCCCTTATTTTAATAAAGTTTGAATTCTAGGTTATATGACCTGCCATCTTTATTGCAGAGGTGCAACAAAATCACAGTTGATAAACATTCAGTACTACATAACTAGGACCTGGGGTCTTTGCTGTGAACAATATGATGGTTCCACACAAATCAAAATACAAAAAGTACATCAAAAAAATAGCAACTCTATGACATCACCAGAACAACATTAAAATAAATAAAATATCAAAATAGTCATTAATTTTATACAAAAAAACATTCCAAAAGGAAGAAACATGACTCAAATAGAGATCTAATACAGTACTATCCTAAAGTCCCCAAGGCCCTGAATGCATTTATCCAGATTCCATTAATAGCGCTGATGGAAATTATATAATAGTCAAAGAACATGGATATCCCCATGGCACTAAGGGCCAATATACTGATGTACAGTCCTTCCATAGTACAAGGTGCTGAACATAAGAACCCAGTCTTCAAGAATCCAGATGTACTTCCAGGATGGACCGGCAGTAAGGAAAACATGGGAAACAGATTATGAGACAAGGAGAAGTGAAAGTTAATACTAGTGAAGGTCAAAGCCAAAAACACCCAAAGGCCAAAATATTAACCAAAACTTTAGTCAAAGCCAAAAACACCCAAGGGCCAAAATATTAACCAAAACTTTAAGCCAGAAGTCATGCAAGTCCAGAATACTTGAATATATTTTATTCTAACTAGCATTGAATTTTTTTCACTAATCAAAAATCTTGGATGCTGGTACTAATGTCTAACTATCTTGGATATCCATTGGAAGGTGTTCATTTCAGTTTTAAAAGTGGCAGCAGAGAGACACACACAGACTTGTGACCATGTGTCCATCAGCTGAGAGATAGCCATAACATGTCCTCTTTTTACCTGGCAGCAACTAAGCTAACTCTTTTGTAAGTGTCAGGAAAAGCAGCTGTTTCTGAAAAATGTGTAATAAAAGGCAGACTCTCAAAAGTGTAATTTAAGATATGATTGCACTGTGATTGGTGTCCACTTGAATGAATAACCGAGACAGTTTGTAGATCAGTCATCTAATGTGATCCCACACATAGAACTGGGAACCAGAAGAGTATTACCATCTCATCTGACTGTAGTTTTTCCACCTAATATTTAGCTTCTTTCAAAAAATTTAATACAGAATATTAGGTGACGGAGAACTGGAGTCTATTGCAGCTGCATTGGGCACAATGTAGGAAGCAGCCATTGACAAGGTACCAGTCCATCGCACGCGTCTCTCATTCACCCAAACCAGTTTATTGACAATCATCTGTTGGATGTGGGAGGAAACTTGGGTGCCTGGGAAAAAAAAAATATGAGGACATGGAGAATGTGTAGACTCCATACAGGCAGTGACCAGGTTCAAGTGTTGATGCCAGGGTGGTGGATTTGAGGCAGCATTGCATTACATGATGCAGCTGTCACATGGTGGCAACAGAGCTACATTACTAGCATCAGTATGGCTACCAGTCCTGAAAAATAACAATACAATTTTTTCACACTTCGTGTGTCTTTCTGGTTCATTTGATATTTCTGGCATTGACCTCTGCAACTTTTCTTTTCATCAAGTTCTCCAATTCATGACTCTGTTTTTGTTTTTTGTTTTTTTAACTGCCACTGCCACTCTAGCAGTACATTGACCATAATAGTAGGATATTCTGAATTCTAGTATGGTAAAAAATAAAAACCCTGCACCCACAAAAACTGGAGGACTGGCAATTAAAAACAGTAGCTAAATTCTATTTAATATAATAGGAATCCATTCCTTTGCATTCTGGAACAAGCAAAACACTGACCATTCTCTTGTGTTAATGGTGCACCAGGTAATAAATCAATTCCTGCTGTAGTAGTTTTTTCCTGAAAGATGACAAGAGCTAGTGCAGAAGGACTATTAATTATATATCAAGGGGACTGAGGGATGAAAAGTTAATTTAAAAGATTAAGCAAAGAATACATAAACTTAGATTTGTTTTTATGTGTATGTAGAATGGAAGCCAGAATACATACAGTTAGGTCCATAAATATTTGGACAGGGACAATATTTTTCTAATTTTGGTTCTGTACATTACCATAATGAATTTTAAATGAAACAACTCAGATGCAGTTGAAGTGCAGACTTTCAGCTTTAATTCAGTGGGGTGAACAAAACGATTGCATAAAAATGTGAGGCAACTATTTTTTAACACAATCCCTTCATTTCAGGGGCTCAAAAGTAAATGGACAAATTAAATAACTGGAAATAAATGTTCATTTCTAATACTTGATTGAAAACCCTTTGCTGGCAATGACAGCCTGAAGTCTTGAACTCATGGACATCACCAGATGCTGGGTTTCCTCCTTTTTAATGCTCTGCCAGGCCTTTACTGCAGCGGCTTTCAGTTGCTGTTTGTTTGTGGGCCTTCCTGTCTGAAGTTTAGTCTTCAACAAGTGAAATGCATGCTCAATTGGGTTAAGATCAGGGGCATCATGTATAAACGGTGCGTACGCACAGAAATGTTGCGTACGAACGTTTCCACGCTCAAATCGCGATGTATAAAACCTAAACTTGGCGTAAAGCCACGCACATTTCCATGGTACCTCATACCTTGGCGTACGCAATTTCTCCGCTGGGTTTTGCAGACTGGCGGGACCCAGCGTCAAAGTAGTGCTACTGTTCCTGTGTGGTCACCCTTTCTTTCTTAGCTCCACATTCCTGACGCGGCTTTATAAATACACTGAAACTAACTGCATATTGTTTATTAGTGTAATGCATCTGATTGTAATTAACCAGCAGCAATATAATGGTCCAGGGAATAGCCATAGTATTCCAAATACCATAACTGCTTTAGCATTGTAACTCTCACTGCATCTTCTTCTTCTTTCAGCTGCTCCCGTTAAGGGTTGCCACAGCAGATCATCTTTTCCATATTACTCTCACAGCACCACTCGGAGTATTTATATCACTGTATCTGAGTGGGGAATCACAGCAGCAGCTGATCGGAAAGAGAATTATCGGTATACAGCATGAAGCAGACGCTGACTCAGCCACGGCAAAACACTTTAGAGACTTCCCAGTACTGACTTTGCGGTTTAGAAAAAGTTTCATCCCAAGAACTCTAAACGCACTCAATCAGTCCATCAAGTGCTCCTTGTAGAACTGTTTACTTATAAGTACAATTACCTCACTGTAAACTTGCACTACAATTATAATATTGCACAACCTGCACCACTTTATAAAGCGCATATTTACATATGATGACAGTATTAATTTTTAAGATGAAATGCAGCAAAATATGTTGATTATATTATACAGATAAAACTTTAACTTCATTTAAATAATCTGTATTTTTAATAATTAAACATGTGAGGACACGGTGCCGCAGCGCTAGCTAGTTCATGGATTGTTCCTGCATTGCGTTGTATTCTTGCGCTGACGCGACACTGGAAAGATAGACGGATAGAATAATTAAACATGTACTACGAAGATATTTCAATGTTCCTTAAAAGTTTTGAAGAATCGGCGTTCTAAGCTTACAAATGGCTTCACGTCTATTACATAGCTAATTGTGTGGCGATTGGGTATTTGGAGAAAGAAAAGTAAGGACAGGAATTGGAGGTTAGTAAGTTTGAAAGAGACAGTACTGCTGTGATAAATTATGTCATTGAAGGTCGCGCATGGCGCAGCAAGCCTCTTGCGTGAGATATGAACAAGCATTGCTCCACCGTGTTCCCATTTTTAATAACATGCTTTCATTCCTATCATCATGAAAAAGATATCACGTATACATCTCAGTATTTTAATTATTCAGAGAGCTGTAATATCATGAATGTAATGGATTATGTGTCCTGTCGGAGAAAAAGAAAGCCCGTTTAAGAAGCAGGTAGTGATTCACACACAGAGCACAAAGAAGATCAAATACAGAACAAAGCATTTAAGGTCCTACTTTAGTTACAATTGGATTTGAGAAACTAGTAAATTAAACGATTTTAAGATGAAGTTTATAATATTCTACTTTAATGGCAAAATAAACTACGTGATTAAAGTGGAAATTTCCAGATTAAAGTTGACATTTCGTGCTTTTTTCCCACTGTGTGCCTATTTTTTTGTCTGTACCCTAATAAGCTTTCATATGACACTCAGACAGTGGGCTATGACTTGCTTTTTCACTGCGACTTTGATATGTGATTTCTTTTTTATTTCGGGCACTGTGCGACTTTGTGAACTTGAGCTTTCGAGTTTCTCCAACACTCTGTCACTCGATCATCTTCCTTTTGTTGATTATACCACTGTTTAAACCAACAAATAGTACGTTTTTCCTTTGCCTCCACTTGGTATTTGCTGAAATTCTTATATTTTCCCCCGTGCTTTTCCCATTGTCTTTTCTCAGAAGACTATTTATGTCGATTTGCATATTCAAAGAGGCATAATTCTGGGAGGAGTTGGGGCGGGACAGAAGGCACGTGCACGTACGTTACTTTTCACGCTGATCGGGATTTATGTAGTGGAAGAACGTGAAAGTTTACGTACGTACAGATTCCTGCACCTGGATTATTCTGTGCGTACGCACATTCTCACTTTTGTGCTTACGCCATGTTATAGTGTGAGTTCTACGCATGGCGTTATACATGAGGTCCCAGGTGACTGACTTGGCCATTCAATAATTTTCCACTTCTTTGCTTTAATAAACTCCTGGGTTGCTTTGGCTGTATGTTTTGGGTCATTGTCCATCTGTATCATGAAACACCGCCCAATCAATTTGACTGCATTTAGCTGGATTGGAGCTGACAGCATGTCTCTGAACACCTCAGAATTCATTCGGCTGCTTCTGTCCAATGTCGCATCATCAATAAACACTAGTGTTCCAGTGCCACTGGCAGCCATGCATGTCCAAGCCATCACACTGCCTCCACCGTGTTTTACAGATGATGTAGTATGCTTTGGATAATGAGCTGTTCCACGCCTTCTCCATACTTTTTCTTGTCATCATTCTGGTAGAGGTTGATCTTGGTTTCATCTGTCCAAAGAATGTTTTTCCAGAACTGTGCTGGCTTTTTTAGATGTTTTTTAGCAAAGTCCAATCTAGCCTTTCTATTCTTGAGTCTTATGAGTGGCTTGCACCTTGCAGTACACCCTCTATATTTACTTAAATGCAGCCTTCTCTTTATGGTAGACTTGGATATCAATACGCCTACCCCCTGGAGAGTGTTGTTCACTTGTTTGGCTGTTGTGAAGGAGTTTCTCTTCACCATGAAAATGATTCTGTGATCATCCACCACTGTTGTCTTCCGTGGACGTCCAGGTCTTTTTGCGTTGCTGAGTTCACCAGTGCTTGCTTTCTTTCACAGGATGTACCAAACTGTAGCTTTTGCCACTCGTAATATTGTAGCAATTTCTTGGATGGGTTTTTTCTGTTTTTGCAGCTTAAAGATGGCTTCTTTCACCTGCATGGAGAACTCCTTTGACCGCATGTTGTCTGTTCACAGCAAAATCTTCCACATGCAAGCACAACACCTCAAATCAACTCCAGGCCTTTTATCTGCTTAATTGATAATGACATAATGACGGACTTGCCCACACCTGCCCATGAAATAGCCTTTGAGTCAATTGTCCAATTACTTTTGAGCCTCTGAAATGAAGGGATTACTGTATGTTAAAAAAATGCTTTAGTTGCCTTACATTTTTATGCAATCGCTTTGTTCACCCCACTGAATTAAAGCTGAAGTCTGCACTTCAACTGCATCTGAGTTGTTTCATTTAAAATTCATTGTGGTAATGTACAGAACCAAAATTAGAAAAAAGTTGTCCCTGTCCAAATATTTATGGACCTAACTGTATGTTTCAGGGCCAGAATTACTTTATGTTTCTAGGCCTCATTAGAGTTTTTTTCCTGGAATCCTGGAATGAGTTTTCAGAATGCAAATTCAAGATATGGTTTCTGCAACCCCTGAGTCAAAGGCATTAATGCAAATATTACCAGTAAATTTTACCAGGACATTGACATAAATAATACTATAATGTGGTGAGGTGAACTATAACTGCTTACATGACACACCTTATCAAAATAAAGTTCTTACTGTTAATTTTAAATAATTAACACTCAAATGCACAGGACTGTCACAATATAGACAAAGTCAATGGAAAAATATTTAGATTTACATTTTGATTTCTCTCAATAAATGTTTAATTATGTGTTTGATATGACTTCATATTTTTTTCAGTTCATGTGTAGTAATAAATTTTACATAAATGTATTCCAATAGAAACACACATGGCTCTGATGAACACACAACAAATAAAAGGAAGGAAACAATTTGCTTATCATACTGCCTGACACCTTTTGGGGTGTGTGCAAACATCAGCATAACATTGTATAAATTATTTCTGCCCTATACCACTGAAATGGCAGTCATTTTAAGCAGACATTTCTTTGCTAACATGGCAGGCAGCACTCACAGCCAAACTAATCAACATTGTTCAACAAAGCCGCACTTCCATTGGCAACAGTACATATACCATGTCTTTAACTATTTTCTTTCCATTTAAATGAACCTAAAACTACAGCAGTAATCATCATAGTCATCATTCAAACTAAACAGTTGTTAAAAATACACTGCTTATTTTTGCATACTGTGTATGAATAAGCTAAGTAATAAACTTCATTATACAGTTCTAATTTGTGATTTACTCTGAGGAGTTGTTTTTCCTTATTACTGTATATCACTGCTGTGGTGGGCTGGTGCCCTGCCCTGGGTTTGTTTTCCCTGCCTTGCGCCCTGTAGTTAAGATATAGTGGGTTGGATATTGGATGGATGGATGTATATCACTAAGTATTGTCACACACGTGTGTTTAGGAGACAGCCAAAGGGCTTAAATACAGATAATTCCATGCCAGGCCTGGGAGTGGCGGAGTGTACTAATTTTCCCTCTCAATCTGTTGCAGACCATTCTAGGGAAATCCCGCCCGGCTCTGGGGTAGCCAATGACGTTCCTTCCGGTTCCGGGGCTGATGACGTCACTTCCTTAGCTGGCCTTTAAAAGCCGCCATACTGTCTGAAGAAGTCAGTTCTGTTTTGGACTCGGTTGAATGAACATGTCTACCATTTTTGACCAATTTGGCAGCCGTAATCGATTAAATGGGTGGCTGCCCCAAACCTTCTTGATGTCTCATGGTCGTTCTTGTGACAGTGGCGTAGTCGGCAGGATGGAGAAAGCCCTGAAGAGAACGGGACCAGACCTGAATCATGTCCAGGTGGGAGAGTACCTGGGCCGAGCTTTCGGGTGGGGAGTGCGTCTCGGGTTTCGGAAAGAACCGGTGCAGACTCCGCTCCCTTTGGCTATCTCTGGGGCACCCAAATTGAATAGGGAGCGTGTCGAGGGGACACACAGTCGTGGGCTGGTCACTATGGGGGAAACGATGGGGATTTATTATGCTCTCTCAAAGGAGAGCACTGTCCTTCCCACTGGGGCTAAGGTCCCACAGGAAAGTGGACTTTCCCCGGGCCAGCAGGTGAAGAGAATACAAACCTGGAGGTTAGACCCTGAACGGGCTACCAGAGACCAACTGGACGTTCTCTGGGAAGAGGTGGCAGGCTGGTTAAGGCCCGCTGATTGCTCCACCTATCAAATAGTAAAGAAAGTGGCATGTTTGCTGTTTATAAATGGCCTGCCAGAGCATTTCACCCAGCCGGGCCTGGGGAGAATTTTCAAATGTAAACGAGCTCATAGAGCTCATTGAAACAACCAGGGCAGTCTCGCAATCTGAGAGGGCTGAACGGTCCTTAAGTGAACGCCGTAGAGATTACGTCCCTCTTAAACTGCCCTCCCGACATAAACCAGAGTTTGCACCGGAGTCCCCGATCCCGCAGGCGCGATCCTCGCTCGGGGGCAAGGCGGAATGTGAATGGAGAGAGGGGGTGGGATTGTGTGCACTTTCAAACCCCCTGGCTTTGGCTCATAAGGGAGAGGTCATTGTAAACGGCTACAAGGTAGAGGCCCTATTTGACTCCGGCAGCAACCTTTCTATGGTCGATTGCCGTTATGTACTACCGTGACAATGGTTAAAAACAAAGATCAGCATTACCTGTGTACACAGAGATGTCCGCGCCTATGAATCCGCCTGGTGTTTCATCTGCCACGGAGGAATACTCAAAGAACTTGTTGTTGCGGTACTTCCAAATCCTCCGTGTGCGGTGATTCTCGGGTGGGACTGGTCTGACAATAAAAGTGGTGCAGTACTGATCTCGCCTTATTCGAAATTGGGCCTAGTAACAGATGGGAATCCACCCTCTCAGGTTGTCTCCACACCGTGTACACAGCCGGTGGAGAGAGATATGGGTGATCACGAGGAGGATGGAGAGCTTCCTGGTACGTTGCAGACTAATACATCATCAGTCCGCTCCTCACCAGAGCGGGAGGTTTCTCCGCCCCTTGAGGTCAGCCCAGACCCTCTCTCAGATCTGAGCTTTCAATTCAGACAAACACCGGCATCATTTAAAAGGGAACAGTGGAATGACGATTCCCTTAAATTTGCTAAGAATGTAGTAGTCCTCGTCAACGGCCAACGCACTAGTCAGCCCATGCCACAAGGACCCCACTTTGTGTTAGAAAATGACTTTTTATATCGGGTCAGTGAACACGAGGGGGGGGTGCGGAAGTTGTTGCTGATTCCACGAACTTTCCGGCGACAAGTTTGTGAGTTAGCGCACGCCCATCTCCTAGGAGGCCACTTGGGCACCGAAAAAACTCTAGAGCGCATTAAGCTCCGCTTCTATTGGCCGGGAATTAACGAGGAGGTTTGCTGCTTCTGTGTTTCGTGCCCGGAATGTCAGCTGCGGCAAATTCCTAGGAGGGACCGTGCTCCTCTTGTTCCCCTTCCCTTAATTGATGTTCCCTTCGAAAGAATAGGGGTCGATATAGTAGGACCCCTGGAACCCTCGGCTCGAGGACATAAATATATACTTGTCCTCGTAGATTATGCGACCCGATATCCAGAAGCTGTTCCGTTGTGCTCAGCTAATTCTAAAGCAATCGCACGGGTACTGATGGAGGTCTTTGCACAAGTTGGGGTCCCTAAAGAAGTCCTTACGGACCAAGGGACGCCGTTTACCTCGGAAACGTTCAAGGAAACGGCCAAATTACTCAAAATAAAGCACTTGAGAACCGCGGTGTATCATCCTCAAACCGACGGTTTAGTAGAGAGATTTAATCAAACTTTCAAGCAGATGCTTCGCAAGGTGGTCAGCGGGGATGGGAGGAATTGGGATCAGCTCCTCCCCCTCATACTCTTTGCCTATCGGGAAGTCCCTCAAGCCTCAACGGGGTTCTCCCCCTTTGAATTATTATATGGACGACAACCCCGGGGCATATTGGACATTTTAAAGGAAGGTTGGGAAGGAGAGGCCCTTCCCTCAACTAATATTTTGGAATATATCGCGCAGTTACGCGATAGATTTGAGAAAATTCGACCCATATTAAAAAGTCACATGCAAGAGGCGCAAGCAGCACAGGCCCACTATTATGACCGGGGCACGACCCTCCGGGAGTTCCAGCCGGGGGACTGAGTCATGGTATTGGTTCCCACCTCCCACTCTAAACTACTTGCCCACTGGCAAGGGCCGTATGAAGTTAAGGAGCGAAAGGGACTCGTCGACTATTTGGTGAAACAACCCAATCGTCGACCGAGCGAGCGGATATATCACGTGAACCTGCTGAAACCGTGGAAGGAAAGGGACCCTGATCCCACCTCCGGCTAGCCCCGCTCCTTCTTTGCTCAAAGTAACACCCCTAACTTCGGGTCTAATTTGAATAACCGAAAGAGGCGAGAGCTAGAGACAGTTATCTCGTCCGTCCTGGAGGTGGTTGATGAAATCCCAGGAAGGACCTCTCTGGTTGCCCATGATATTGTGACTGAACCCGGGGTCATAGTCCGAGAACGCCCGTATCGTCTTCCCGAGGCAAAGAAAGCGGAAGTGGAACTGGAAATCAAGCGCATGCTAGATCTAGGAGTCATAGAGGAGAGTCATAGTCCCTGGTCCAGCCCAATTGTCTTGGTTCTTAAGCCTGACGGAAGTTGCAGGTTTTGCAATGACTTCCGTCGGCTTAATCAGGTCTCATAATTTGATGCTTATCCGGACAGGCAGAATACCTGACCACACCTGACATGACCAAAGGGTACTGGCAGGTTCCTTTAACGGACTCCGCGAAGGGTAAAACCGAGTTTAGCACCCCTAGTGGGCACTGGCAGTATCGTGTCCTTCCATTCGGGTTACATGGGGCTCCTGCAACTTTCCAGCGTCTGGTGGACAAAGTGCTCCGTCCCCATAACACGTGTAGTGCTGCCTACCTGGATGACGTCGTCATCTATTCTAGCACCTGGAAGGAACACCTACAGCACGTCGGAGCCGTATTGCGGACGCTGGGGGAAGCCGGTCTTCGCATCAACCCAAAGAAGTGTTTCTTTGGATTGGAGGAAGCCAAGTATTTGGGCTACCTAGTGGGTCGTGGTACAGTGAAGCCACAGTGCTCCAAAATAGAAGCCATTTTGACATGGCCCCGTCCGCAAACCAAGCGGCAAGTCCAGGCATTTCTCGGATTGGCGGGGTACTACCGCCGGTTTGTACCACGTTTTTCGGAGAGAGCCGTGCCCTTGACTAATTTAACAAAGAAGAGGGCTCCTAACATTGTGGTATGGACTGAGATGACGGAGGCAGCCTTCAGTAACTTGAAAAGGGCCCTGACGTCGGCACCCGTTTTAAAGGCACCTGACTTTTCACGGCCTTTTATCCTCCAGACGGACGCTTCGGACACAGGCCTCGGGGCAGTGTTGAGCCAAGTGTCGATGGTGCTGAGCACCCCATCATGTTCCTAAGCCGGAAACTGTTGGATCGGGAGACCAGATATGCGGCAGTGGAGAGGGAGGCTCTTGCGATTAAGTGGGCAATCACACAGTTGAGGTACTACCTCTTGGGTCAGGAGTTTACACTAGTCACGGACCATGCCCCTTTACAGTGGATGGCCCTGCACAAGGAGTCTAACCCACAAGTCACAAGGTGGTTCCTTGACCTGCAACATTATAAGTTTTCGCTCATTCATCGGAAGGGTTCTCTACACGCCAATGCCGATGCTCTCTCCCGCGTTCACGACCTCTCAGTAAAGGACGCCCGACCCGATGGGTCTGGGCTAAGGGGGGGGCCCTGTCACACACGTGTGTTTAGGAGACAGCCAAAGGGCTTAAATACAGGTAATTCCATGCCAGGCCTGGGGGTGGCGGAGTGTACTAATTTTCCCTCTCAATCTGTTGCAGACCATTCTAGGGAAATCCCGCCCGGCTCTGGGGTAGCCAATGACGTTCCTTCCGGTTCCGGGGCTGATGACGTCACTTCCTTAGCTGGCCTTTAAAAGCCGCCATACTGTCTGAAGAAGTCAGTTCTGTTTTGGACTCGGTTGAATGAACATGTCTACCATTTTTGACCAATTTTGCAGCCGTAATCGATTAAATGGGTGGCTGCCCCAAACCTTGATGTCTCATGGTCGTTCTTGTGACAGTATATATTTTATCTAGATTTTTAACAAATTAATGAAATTAAAGAGAATGTAAATAATATAGTGTTTAAGCTTAACCAGTTGACCTCAAATAAGTGAAAAAAATAGATTTGGTGCTCTCCCTAACGTTTGGGACAAAGACACATTTTTCCTTGATTTACACTTCTGCTTCACAGTATAAAATTACAGATCAAACAATTCAGAGATAATTAAAGTGCACATTGCAGACTTTAATTTAAAGGTATTTGCATACATTTTGGCCACACCATGTAGAAATGACAACACTTTTTATACATGGTCCTCAAATTTCAGGGTACCATAATGTTTGGTGCATAGCAATGGCAGATATATTAAAGCAGTAATATTCAATACTTTGTTACATATTTATTGTATGCAATGACTGCTTTAAGTTTGCGATTCCTAGACATCACCAGGTTCTGAATAACTACTCTGGTGATGATCTGCCAAGCTTTTAATGTAGCCATCTTCAGTTCCTACTTGTTTCGGGGCTTGACCCCTTAAATTTCCTCTTCAGCATATGGAAGGCATAGTCAATTGGATTTAAATCGGGTAACTGGTTTGGCCATTCAAGAATTTTCCAATTTTTTAGCTTTGAAGCCCTGTCCAGTAAATTTGGATGCATTTACTAGAGAATTGAGCATATGTTTCTATACACCTTAGAATTAATTGTGAAACTGGCATGAGCACTTACATCATTAATATGTGCCAATACCTGTGGCAGTCATACTTGTACAAGCCATAATACACCCATCACCATGTTTAACAGATGAGGTAGTATGCTAGGATCTTGGGCAGTTCATTTTTGTCTCCACACTTTCCTGTTGCCATCACTCTGATACAGGTTCAATTTTGGCTCATCAGTACACATAATCTTTTTTCCAGAATTCTTCAGGCTCTTTTAAGTACCTTTTATACAAACTGTAATCTGGCCATCCTGGATTTGTGGCTAACTAGTGGTTTGTATCTTGCAGTGAGGCCTCTGTATTTCTGTTCATGAAGACTTCTGCAAATAGTAGTCTCTGACATATATACAGCTGGCACTGAAAGACTGTTTCTGATCTGTCGGACAAGCTTTTGGGACTTTTTTCTTACCATAGTAGATTCTTAGGTTTGGCCTTGGAACTCCTGCATGGCCTTGGAACCCTTGCAGATTTAGTTTTTTCTCCAGCACTCTGGAGTTTTTTTTTGTTTGTTTTTTCCAGTCCTCCCTTGCCATCAGACCTTACTTTATTCTTTGTTATTTAGTATTGCCTAATTTTATTTTTATATAGTTTTCTTTCTTTTTTTCTTCATCTTGTAAAGCACTTTGAGCTACATCATTTGTATGAAAATGTGCTATATAAATAAATGTTGTTGTTCTTATCAGCAGTGGAGGTCTTCCCTGGCCTACCAGTCCTTTGGTGATTACTGAGCCCACCAGTGTGTTTTTTCTTCTTAATAATATTCCAGACAGTTGACTTAGTTAATCCCAAGGTTTTACTGATGTCTGTAATGGTTTTATTCTTCTTTTTCAGCCTTATAATGACTTATTTGACTTTCATTGGCACAGCTTTTGTAATCATGTTGATCAATGGCAACTACAGACTCCAGAGGTAATCTATAGGTAGAAGCAAGCCTAAGTATCTTATGCCTGCACTAATGAAGCAATGAAATGCACCTGAGTAATCACAAACACCCATGATGCCAATTGTTCTTAACATTATGGTGTCCTGAAATGGGGGACTAGGTATAAAAAGTGTTGTATTTTCTACATGGTGTTATCGAAATGTATGCAAATTAAATAAAATTTGCAATGTGCACTTTAATCACGTCTAAATGGTTTGCTTTGTGATTTTAAACTGTGGATTAGTGGGGTAAATAAAAAAATATGTCATTGCCTCATACATTATGGATGGCACTGTAGAAATCAAGGAAAAGTTTTATTAAACATGGTTAAAAAAAAGGAAAAACATGAAAAAGAAATAAAAACAATGTTAGATACTACCAAGTGTGAGTGCAATTGACAAATGCTCTGTTCAGGGCTGGTTTATGCCAATGGTAAAGCATAATACCTTCTGATTTTATAAACTGAATGTGAAAGTGTTAAGGAATGCTTTACAGGTAAATTTAGTATTATGGACATATAAATTAATTGCAAGAACATGTAGTAGTTTAGCAACAGAGGGCTCTAAAGACACATTAAGTGGAAGAGAATTACAAGAAACTAAGAAAAATAACTGGGTGACATAAGCTGTACTAACTAAATATACAAAATTAAAGGTACACAATACAGTGACGCATATTACAGCCACATACAAGCCAGTATTACTGTCAGAGGAGATTAAAGGCATATTACCGACACGCACGCCTGTATTACCGCCAGAGAAAATTAAAGGTATATTACGGACGTACAAGCCAGCGGACGTACAAGCCAGCGGACGTACAAGACGGTATTCTTCAATAAGGGCGCGCACAAAAAGGCGAGCCTCAAAAGGGCGACCTCAATTGGGCGCAGCGAATAAAGGCGCGCGTAAATAAAGATCTGCACCATTGTTGCTCTTCACATATTTCAGAGCCATTTGAACTAAATTATCTACGAACGCCATTATTCGCCGCGCTCAATTAAGGTCACCCTTTTGAAGCTCGCCTTTTTGTGCGCGCCCTTATTGAATAGAGCCGTACAAGACAGTTTTACTGTCACAGAAAATTAAAGACACACAATACACGGCGACAGCCCACGAAGAATGGTCAGCTCAGCAAGTAAACATCAACAAAAGAAAGGCTGAAAGAAAGAAAAATACGACCAACAAAAAGAATGAGGTCAAAGTCCCTTGCCATTTAATATAGACTGTTCCTACTAATGTTTATGCACTACTGTTCTAGCGCCCGTTATTGTAACGGGCTAAATGACTAGTTATAAAAGAAAATCTTGAGACGAGACAAGACTTTTGCCAAGAGATTTTTTTCAAGTCCCGCACTCCTCTCAACCATTTCAGGTTAACAGTCCGCGCCCACGATCCTCTCACCTTTCATTTGTGTGAATGCTTTTGTCAGACACAGTTCCTGTGCTCTCAGCTCTTATAAATTTTCACATTTTCATCACTTTAAGTTCCCAATAAAAGAATACTTATTATGTCCAAATCTTATTGAAGGGTTATCAACAGAAGAAATGAGTACACAGGCAATCCTAGCCGCGAGAAATGATCAACTCAGATGAATTAATGCGAAAATTGTCGATCGGTTACACGGCAAATTGGTTAAATGTGTATCAATAGACTATGCTGAAACAGTTGGTGGTGATATTGCAAAAGATGAAAACATTAAATTACAATATTCCGTAGAATCTCTATAAACGTTTAACACCATCTGGTCTTCCACCGGCCAAATTACTGTTGAAAGAAGGACGTAAGGTAATGTTATTGTGTAATTTATGTATGAGTGATGGGCTATGCAATAGGAAAAGATTAGTTGTATTCAAAATTGGTTGAACAATTTCTGACATGTAAAATTTTAACAGGCGACAAGAAAGGTAATGTAATACATCTTCCGTGGATAACATTAGACACCCAAGGAGATCTTGATATGCCATTCGTATTAAAACGTTTACAGTTTCCCGTTAGAATAGCTTTTGCTATGACAATTAATAAATCACAGGGACAAACATTCAAAAAAGTCGGTTTATTTATTAGAGAGAAAGAAACGATATTCACTCACAGGCAGTTATACGTTGCATTGTCACGATGTAACTCCAAACACAGAATCAAAATTCAATACGATAGTGACAAAAAGTTAATTCCAAATACTGTTTTACTGAAGTTTTATAATAAAAGTGTAAGTTAAAAAGTATTTGCGTGTTCATTTTAAAGCCAAACAGAACAAAAACGTATAACACAACGAATACTTCTAACGCAACATGAAACAAAATTTTCTTTCAATTTATTACATTTTACTATGAATAATTACTCACTGTAATGTAAAATATTTAGGTCTATTATGTATATGTAACAATTCTCATGAAAATAACATATGCGAGCAGCGGAGCAGTGAAATGGCTAGTGTAGAAGAAGAATGTTCTCCTCAGCACCATGTATTTTGTGTGTTTAGTAAATTAGAATCTTTATAATAACTATTTTGTAACTTGCCAGTGAGAGACGCTTTGGCTTATGAACTAACAAAAATATGTTATTCCAGGGTTCAGGAGAAATAGTGTCCAGATGAATAAAATGTAAGCTGTTTCTTGTTTTTCCCTTTCTCAGAGTGAATGTTTCAGGGACAAGGTCACAAGGCTGCAGAAAGTACATGTGGTTTATGCAAAGGCGTCTCTCCTGTGCTTAGCTTCCAAAACACAGATAATGCTTAGCTCAACAGACATATTGTTTAACTTTACTGTTTTGATAAGGATGTTCTTTCTGTCTTATTAATCATGAGATGCTGAAGTATAAAAAACCCCTCCTGGCTTTTGATCAGGGTTCAATTGAGCTTTGCGGCAATAAGTTATACTCTTTTGAATCTCTACTTACTGTGACTCCAAATTAATAAACAGGAGAATTTAGAAATATTATCTGTCTGCTTTTCAGTGTGCCTTTTTCGTCCACACTAGCGAGTAGCGCCGGCCTGGGGCAGAGCCCCCTTGTTCTTCTAAAAAAGCATCAAGTTTAGTTTTGAAAATCTTACTGTCTACCACGCTGCTTGGTAGCTTATTCCAAGTGTCTATGGTCCTCTGTGTAAAGAAAAACTTCCTAATGTTTGTGCGAAATTTACCCTTAACAAGTTTACAACTGTGTACTCATGACGTTGATGAACTCATTTTAAAATAACACTTCAATTATGTCACGTCTTAATCTTCTTTTGCTTAAACTGAAAAGGCTCAGCTCTTTTAATCTTTCTTCATAACTCCTCCCCTGTAGCCCTAGAGTCAACCTAGTCGCTCATCTTTTCTAGCACTGCTATGTCCTTTTTGTAGCCTGGAGAACAAAACTGCACACCGTACTCCAGATGAGGCCTTACCAGTGTGTTATAAAGCTTGAGCATAAACTCCTTGGATGTGTACTCTTCACATTGTGCTATATAATCTAACATTCTGTTTGGCTTCTTAATGGCTTTTGAACACTATTGGGAAGATGATAGTGTAGAGTCCACTGCAACTCCTAAATCCTTTTCATAATTTGTGCTCTTGACTTTCAAACCTCCCATTGTGTATTCAAACCTAACATTTTTACTTCGTAAGTGTAATACTATACATTTAATTACATTAAATTTCATCTGCCACAAATCTGCCCAAGCTTGTATGCTGTCCAAGTGCTTCTGTAATGATTTAATGGACTCCAAATTATCAGCCAATCCACCTATCTTGGTATCATTTGAAAACTAAACCAGCTTGTTACTTCTAGCTTGTTACTTATATCTCCATCTAAATTATTTATATACATTAAAAACAGCAGCAGCCCTAGCAATGACCCCTGTGGAACACCATTTTTAACATCCTTAACAGCCAATTCTGATAAGGTACCTCGCACCATCACCCTCTGCTTCCTGTGTCTGAGCCAATTCTGCACCCTTCTAAAAACATCACCCTAAACTCCAACTTCATTTAGTTTAATGCCCAAACTCTCATGTTGCACCTTATCAAATGCTTCCTGAAAGTCAAGATAAATAATATCATATGCTCCACTTTTATCATAACCTTTTATTGCTAGAATTCCAGCCTGTTAGTAAAACACAACCTCCCTTTTTTGAACCTATGCTGACTGTTCAGAAAAACTCCTGTACTTACTATGTGTGGCTCAATCGTTATCCTTAATAATTCCTTCCATTAATTTTCCTGTGATTCATGTTAAGCTTACTGGCCTATAGTTGCTTGGATCTGTCCAGTCACCCTTTTTATATAACGGGATAATATTTGCCATTTTCCAGTCTTTTTGAATCTTCCCAGTGTGCAGTGACTTCCTAAAAATATATGTCAAGGGTTTATATATGTACTTGTTGACCTCAAGAGTAAGTATTATCTGATCCTGGTGATTTGATTTGTTTGATTTCAGCCTATTTAATTAAGCAGTACCTCTTCCTCTACAATTTCCAAATCCTTCAGTACATCCTTATTAATCCTGTTAACCACTGGGAGGTTATCCACTTCCTCACTTGTGAAGACCTCAGAAAAATGCAAGTTTAGAACAAATGCAAGTTTACTGCTAAAATACTGAAAGAATCTCTTAGGGTCATCTTTCACTTTATGAGCTATATTCCTCTCCAGCTGTGTTTTAGCCTCCCTAATATCCTTCCTAATGGTTGCCCTCATGTTCTCATATGCCCTATGATTCACTTTGGACTTATTAGTCTTATATGCCTTATAAAGTTTTTTTTTTCCTTTGCAGCTTTTTTAACTCTTTATTAACCCCACTGTTGAGGTATTTTATTAATTTCCTTTTAATTCCAAATTTAGGTATATAACTGTCCTGCATTACATGTAAAAGATTTTTAAACCTGTTCTACTGCTATTTGATTGTCTCCACAGTTAAAACGTTATCCCAGTCTATCCTCCTTAGACTTTGCCACATCTGCTCAAAA
The DNA here is from genome assembly GCF_900747795.2 of Erpetoichthys calabaricus. NCBI lineage: Eukaryota > Metazoa > Chordata > Cladistia > Polypteriformes > Polypteridae > Erpetoichthys > Erpetoichthys calabaricus. The sequence goes on along the minus strand of NC_041402.2, from coordinate 107,675,865 downwards.
TTTGCCCTACCAAAGTTAAACTTTTCAGTCAATAATTTTAGTCTTTGCATACACACTCTTACAAAACACTGAGAACTGTAATATATTAAGGTCAATTGTCCCTAGTGGTTCAATCACCTCTACACCCTTAATTCTATCTTGATTATTACAAAATACTAAATCCACAGAGGCTTCACCCCACGTTGGTGCTTTAACATACTGTGTTAAAAAAATAGTCACTGATTACTTCTAATATCACTTCTGATTCAGGATGAGAAGATTATTAATTTCTAAAATCAATAAATGAATGCTTGCTTGGAATTAATTAAAAGGTGATTCTACAAAGTAGGATAAATAAAAAGGTCTACTTTTTTAACACTCAGGGAATTAAGTGTGATCCAATGTAAGAGTAATTCTAGTTGCTGTAGCTGGAGGTCTTGCAGTAACAAAGCCAAGAGAGATAAAGCATAATTACTGTACCTATGCTTCAAATCTGTGTATTCTTTACATAGAATATACCTGTACATTTATTTAGTTATATGCTATTGTGTAACAGAACATATTAGGCAGGTTACAGTTAGATAATTAATATCTATAGCATTTCTGATAAATAAATACTTTAGCATTATATTAGTCTGAAAGCAGTGATTCATACAATAATTTAATAATTTAATAAAATGTATTTTTAATGTAATTAAATTGCATGTTATTTAATCTATTCTGTCCCATTTTTCTAGCAGGGTTTAACAGAAGTTACCCAGTTATCCACTTTCTAACCCATCAACCAGTTCAGGGTCATGAGGATCTTACGCCTATTCAGATAGGATTGGACACAAGGCGAGAACACCCATACCTGATTGTATTCAACCTATTTTTAATCTCAGTCAATGTATAAAGGAAAAAAAACAGATGGATGGCAAAATGTGTACATTCCAGGAGCAGTAACCACTATATTACCCTTATGATAATCAGTTCTCTGTTCTCTAATTTTCAAATGAAACCTTTAGTAGATTATCTTTACCATTTTAAAGAGTCTCATAATTTTATTTTGTGTTTGTGCATCTTTATTACCTGTGTCTGGATTTAGACAGGTACAGCTTGAACTCAGCAGGCAGTTCATCCTCTGAATAAAGTCTGTCTGAGAAATAAACCCTTCTTATTCGGCAATTTGCATGTATCTGCAGAATTGGATGAATAAAAACAAGGTTCAATAAATGAATAGACAGATGGACATCAGCAAATACAGGAAATTCAGTTTTTAAAGACTAAAAGAATATTTCAAGTAGAATTGAAGTTAGAGATTGTGATGGATTGCCGGCTTCTTATTCCGGCCCTCACCCCCAGGCCGCCAGGAGGAGCTCTCCCAACAGCATGGACGTGCCCCGAGTTCCAGCAGGGCCTCATGGACTATGTAGTTTTTATGCACAGCCCTGCTGGATACCTTGGGGGCCACCGGGAGTCGCTGTAGGGGGGCTCGTGGACTCTTATGTGCCCTATAACCCGGGAGTACGTCATGGTCACATGACAGGAAGAAAGGACGTGCTCCCGGGTTGAAGAAAAGGACTGTTTACCCTGGCCCAGAAGCAATAAGGACTTGTGGGTTTTGGACAGGAACCACTTCCGGGTCAGGGGATATAAAAGGACTCTGGGAAAGCCCAGACATTGAGCTGAGCTGGGAGGTAGGTTGGCGAAGTGTCTGGGCGAGGAGGAAAGAGTATTGTATTGTGATTAGTGATTTATATGAGTAGTGTGGAGTGGAGGGTGCTTTGTGCATGTGATTGTACAATAAAGAAGAATTGTACTTTTACCTGGTGTTTGGAGTGGTACCTGAGGGTCCGAGAGGTGGACAAAAGCCTTAACTGCTACAAGATATATACAGTAATATAAATCAGTAAAAAATGCATCCTGGCAGAATAGCAATGAACATTAATCCCATAATAATTATTGATAAAATGACAGCAACTGATGTCTTAAAAGTAATGTATAATGGCAGTTAGAAGAACAACATTTTAAACCACAAAGTAACTTAGCTGCCTTTGTAAACTGAGAGCCAACTACACCTGAACACGATGGGTCTCAATATACTTTGTCCTGAATGTCTGCCATGTGAAGTCAGGCAGATTGAACTGTATGTAGTTCCATCCTTCATCTAATCTTAAAGGCAATGTGCAGCTGAAGGTTTTGATTCTCGTGGTACTCTGAAAGTTACTGGCACGGAAACGCCTACGCATGTCTTTGTCATCTACAACCTGCAGAGCACAACAGTAAAGGTATTTAATTAGACACATAATCAAATATATAGCAGTATTACACAGATAATAACTTGTTAAGCTGTGTTTAAAAGCAGTCTCTATCATGTTCTAATCTCTCAAGCAACATGAGATATACACATAACTAGAACAGCAATATTTATTTGACAAAACATTGCAACAATGTGCATCCCATTAAGAATAAATGGAAACAACTACCTTGTGGATTCTTAATCATACCTTATATGTAAAAGAATATAGTATATGACATGTAAATCATATTCTCATGACACATTTCTCCTGTTGAGACAGATTTATTACAGCAAAACTATATACAAATATCCAGTACATCATCACATTATACATTTTTACAATCATGAATTCTTACTCATTTTATACAGTTTTATTTATACCTCATTTAAACAAGCTTACATTATGAACGTAGTTACTTACATCTGCTCAGTAAGTGTTTAAAGATGGTGTAAAAGGAATAGACTCGACACACTTAAAAAGGTTTGGGGCAGCCACCCATATATTATTCCTGGCTGCAAAAGGTTCTTTAAATTGTAGAGAGATGTTCTCAGTATGGAGTCCAAAACAGAACTGTTGAGAGTTTGTAAAGACGGCAGCTTTAAGGGATCAGACAGGAAGTGACGTAAGGGAACCGGAAGTGATGTTCTTTGGATGCCGGAACTGGAAGTGAAATCATCTGCTCTGAATCTGTGACATGGCCCCCTCCCCCGTCAGCCCAGACCCATCGGGTCTGAGGTACCTGTTCGAAAAGTCGTTGCATTGAGAAAGGGCATTGGCATTGGCTTGCAGTGCATCACGGTGATAAACGACAGAATACTTATAAGGTTGTAGATCTAAAAACCACCTCGTGACCGTGGATTGGACTCCCTATGCAAGGCCAGCCACTGTAATGGCGCATGGTCTGTCACAAGAGTGAATTCACGCCCCAAGATGTAATATCTCAGCTGAGTAATCACCCATTCAATAGCCAAAGCTTCCTGCTCCACTGCCGTATACCTGGTTTCACGATCCAGAAGTTTCCAGCTCAGGTACTTAATGGGGTGTTCAATTCCATCAACACTTTGACTCAGCACGGCTCCAAAACCTGTGTCCGAAGAGTCCATCTGGAGGATGAAAGGTATAGAAAAATCAGGCGCTTTCAATATAGGAGCTGACGTAAGGGCCATTTTCAGGTCACTGAATGCAGCCTCTGATGTCTCATCCCATACCACGTGATTAGGTCTCCCCTTCTTTGTGAGGTTTGTCAAGGGCATTGCTCTCTCAGAAAACCGGGGTATAAACAGGCGATAGTAACCCGCTAAGCCTAGAAAGTCCTGAACCTGCTTCTTGTTTATCGGATGGGGCCAATTCAAAATGGCATCTATTTTAGAACACTGTGGTCTCACCATACCCCGGCCCACTAGATAGCCTAAATATTTGGCTTCGACTAACCCAAAGTAGCATTTATTTGGATTAATACGAAGACCAGCTTTTGCTAATGACCGCAATACAGCTCGAAACTGCTGTAAGTGTTCCTCCCAGGTGCTGGAATAGATGACGTCGTCATTCAAGTAGGCAGGACTATATGAATTACGAGAACAGAAAACTTTGTCCACCAGACGTTGAAATGTCGCAGGTGCCCCATGCAGTCCAAATGGGAGAACACGATACTGCCAGTGCCCGCTAGGGGTCCTAATCGCTGTCTTTTCCTTCGCAGTGTCCGTTAAGGGAACCTGCCAGTACCTGTTAGTCATATGTAATGTAGTCAAGAATTTGCCGTTAATTAGCCGTTCAAGGAGGTTGTCCACTCACGGCATCAGATAGGCATCGAATTGGGAGACTTGGTTAAGCCGACGAAAGTCATTGCAGAACCTTCAACTTCCATCAGGCTTACTGACCATGACAATAGGACTGGACCAGGGACTATAACTTTCCTCAATCACACAAAGGTCCAGCATTCGTCTGATCTCCAGCTCCACTTCAGCATTTTTTGCCTCGGGAATTCTGTACGGGCATTCTCGGACTATAACCCCAGGTTTTGTCACAATGTTATCCGCAACCAGGGAGGTCCACCCTGGATTTTCACTTACTACCTCAGGGATAGACAGGATAACTACTTCGAGCTCCTGTTGTTGTTGGCGAGTCAGATTATCTCCAAAATTAAGGTGTAATTTATGAGCAAAGAGAGAGTGGGGCTGTCCAGAGGAGGGCTCGAAATCCCTGTCCTTCCATGGTTTCAGCAAATTGACATGATAAATCCGCTCACTGGGACGACGATTTGGTTGTTTCACCAAATAATCGACCAGTCCCTTCCTCTCCTTAATTTCATAGGGGCCTTGCCAATGAGCCAGTAATTTGGAATGTGAGGTAGGAACTAAGACCATGACTCGATCTCCTGGGCGGAACTCCCAAAGAGACGTACCACGGTTATAGCATCAGACCTGGGCTGCTTGCACCTTTTCCATGTGCGTTTTCAGTATTGGTCTAATCTTCTCAAATCTATTGTGTAATAATTGCACGATATATTCCAATATATTTGTTGACGGGAGGGCCTCTTCCTCCCAGCCTTCTTTTAAAATGTCTCATATGCCCCGGGGTTGTCTTCCATATAGTAATTTAAAGGGTGAAAACCCAGTGGCTTGTGGGACTTCCCGATATGCAAAAAGGATGAGGGGGAGGAGCTGATCCCAGTTCCTTTTGTCTTCGTTGACTACCTTACGTAACATTTGTTTAAGAGTTTGATTGAACATCTCGACAAGACCATCGGTTTGAGGATGATATACCAAGGTTTTTAAATGTTTTATTTGAAGTAGCTTGGCAGTCTCCCTGAACGTCTGCAAGGTAAAAGACGTCCCTTGATCCGTCAGGATTTCTTTAGGGATGCCACTCACGCAAAGACCCCTACTAATTCCCGTGCGATAGGTTTTAAAGTAGCTGAGCGCAGCGGAACAGCTTCCGGAAACCGGGTAGCATAATCTATCAGGACCATTATATATTTATGACCTCTGGCTGAGGGTTCTAGGGATCCTACCATGTCGCCCCCAATAAGCTCAAAAGGGACATCTATTAAGGGTAATGGAACTAGAGGAGCATGGTCCCTCCTAGGAATCTGCCTCAACTGACACTCCGGACAGGAAGTACAAAAGCGGCGGACCTCCTCATTAATCCTGGGCCAAAAGAATTGGAGCTTAATCTGTTCAAGTGTTCTTTCGGGTCCCAAATGGGCTCCCAGGAAATGGGTATGTGCTAGTTCACAGACTTGTCACCGGTAAGTCCGTGATATTAACAACAGCGACCTTATCTCTCCCTCATGTTCTGCCAACCTGGTACAATAGGTCATTATTTAACACAAAGTGAGGACCTTGTGGCATCAGATGTAATGTGCGTTGGCCATCTATCAGAATGACTGCATTCTTTGCAAACTTAAGGGAGTCGTCATTCCATTGCTCCCTTTTAAATGAAGCTGGGGTCTGCCTGAATTGAAACTGCAGGCATGTGATGGGATCGGATTTGACCTCAAGGGGCGGGGTTTCATCCCGAGTCGACTCAGCGTTTGTTGATGACGTATCTGGCTGAGACAGGACGTCCTGGGTGTTTCCACGTCATCACCAGAGGCAGAACTCTGCTTCCCAGCTGGCTGTGTACACGTTGTGGAAGAATTTGAGGGCGCTGGTTCCGCGTCCATGGCTAGATCTAGCGATCTTGGGGAAGAAGCGTTTGTGTTACCGCTTTTATTGTCTACCCAATCTCTGCCTAATATCACGGGGAAGGGAGGATTATTCATCCCCGCCACTGTCAACTTTTTTAATATGCCGTCCTGGCATATATAACAGTTAGCGGATCTATAGTACTGGACATCCCCATGAATGCAGGTTTTAGTTTTTAACCACTGTCGCGGTAACACCAGATGTCGAGCAACAACAGCCAAATATTACTTGTCGAAGCCAAATATTACTACAAATAAAGTTATAGCCTTAATTCCATTAACTAGCACTTCCCCCGTATGTGAAAAGGCCAGAGGGTTAGCGAGCGCACACCGTGCCTCCCCCCATATCACTCTGTAGACCCCTTCGTCACTTTGCAGAGCCAGCCAACGCGTCCCAGGTTCCACTTGAGTACGCTTCGCATTGAAGCATTGAGACTCTATGTTAGGGACACAAATATGCCCAGGTTCACACGGGTTCTCATACTCCCAAGCCAGTTTCTGCTCTGAGGTGTTCTATTGTCTTGGCTAGAGAGAGACAATATCAGTATAGCCCAAGGCTGGCTGGGTGATTTTTCCAGGAAGGGCACGGAACAACAAAGCGCAGGCCACCTGCTCTGCTATTTGATGGCTCGATTTTTTATGTGGTTGTAGCCAACTAACCACCTTAGCCCATGAAGCCATTGCCTGGTTTTTCGCTGCTTTAGCAGGTTTATATGTCCAGGCCATTAGGTTTTTCACCTGCCAGCCTGGGCTTCTCCCACCTTTATAACAATGTGGGATATTTGGGATATTTAGGGGCAGTCCCCATACTCAGGAGACCATAACAAGTCCCCAATGTGTTCCCAGACGCACCAGGCTCTATCCTGTGGGTCCTGTTTCTACTTTTCCTCGGACCTTTAACAGGATGATGGGTTAAAGCTGGGGTAGGCAACGTCGGTCCTGGAGTGCCACAGTATGTGCAGGTTTTTGTTCCAACCCAGTTCCTTAACGAGAACTCAATTATTGCTGATGAAGCACATATTGCTTAAGTGACATTTTAATGCTTCATTTTAGTGATCTCGCTTGTTAAGGTTCTCCAACCTTAATTGCTTATTTCAATCTTAAACTGCTGCATTCAGTGTTTTAATTGCTCCTTATTAGCAATAAGATGTAAAAGACAAAGCAGCCAGCAGTTCTCCAGCTAGCTTTTTTCCAATTACATCTGTGTGTGTTCATCATGCACTGTTTGATTTAATAAAACACTTAATATAAAAATGTGGCAGACTGAAAATGATCTGTTTTAGGCTTCAAATCATTTGGATGATATCCTTGGAAAGGAAAAAAAATCTACGATATAAGAGCCTTACATTGCACAGACTAACAAGCCATAAAATTAAATAAGGTCTGAGATTGGCAATGATTGGTTTCTAATTAAGCAATTGGGTTGGAATGAAAACCTGTAGCCACTGCGGCTCACCAGGACCGACATTGCCTACCCCTGTTTTACATCTTATTGCTAATAAGGAGCAATTAAAACACTGAATGCAGCAGATTGAAATAAGCAATTAAGGTTGGAGAACCTTAACAAGCGAGACCACTAAAATGAAGCATTAAAATGTCACTTAAGCAATATGTGCTTCATCAGCAATAATTGAGTTCTCGTTAAGGAACTGGGTTGGAACAAAAACCTGCACGTACTGTGGCACTCCAGGACCGACGTTGCCTACCCCTGGGTTAAAGCATACTCAAGCTTTCCCTGACACGCCCCAACCGACCCCCACTCGGCGATTCGGGAGCGGTACTTACCCTTCTGACTTTTCTTTGGTTGTGTATAGTATGTCAAGTCTTTGTTTTGGTCTGACTTCCATTCTCTCCAGGAGGTCATCATCCTGCTGACTACGCCATTGAAAAAGGAATAGACTCGACACACTTAAAAAATATTTGGGGCAGCCACCCGTATATTATTCCTGGCTGCAAAAGGTTCTTTAAATAGTACAGAGATGTTCTCAGTATGGAGTCCAAAAAAGAACCGTCGAGGGCTTGTAAAAATGGCAGCTTTAAGGGATCAGGCAGGAACTGACATAAGGGGACCGGAAGTGATGTTCTTCAGATGTCAGATTGGGTGCCGGAAGTGGTATTCTTCTGGGTGCCGCAACCAGAAGTGATATTCTTCTGGGCACCAGAACTAGAAGTGATGTCATCTGCTGTGAGTCAGACAGGTTTTCCCGCAGCTGGTCAGTAGAGTTAACAGGAGAAGGTTTAGTGCACCCCGCCACCCCCTGCCCGGCGTGTAATTACCTTTGCTTGGTCCATACAACGTCCTCCTAGTCGCACGTGTGTGACAATGGTTTCATTTTTCTTTTAGACCTACTTGATATAGTTAATTCCTCATTATTCTTCTTTATTTTAGATAGTTGTGCCACAGAATCACTGACAGACTCATCACAGGGCTCCAGACTGAGACTAAAATGATGGCAAATGTGACCAAAAATAGATTAGTGATTATCATTTCTACTTAGATCGCCAGTGGCAAATGAAACCATTATAATTAGTTTAAATTTTCATTGAAACAGATGCAAAAGGCCTTTTTATTATTATTGACATTAATATATGTGTCAATGTTGGGGGTGGTGGTCGGTGGGTTCCTCCTTGGAGATCCATATTTATAATAAATCTCATATAAATATATCTAATATAATATCTAATATAAATCTCAACTGCCCTTGTACTAAAGCCTGTGGACCACCATCACCCTCTGCCTCCTGTCTTTTAGCCAATTCTGCATCTATCTACATACTACACCCTGCACTCCCACTTGTTTTAGTTTGATGTCCAACCTCTCATGTGGTACCTTATCAAATGCTTTCAAGACAAATAACAGCATATGCTCAACTTTGATCTTATCCTTTTGTGACTTCCTCAGAGAATTCCAGCATGTTGGTAAAATATGACCTCCCTCATCTGAACCCATGCTGACCGTTCAGTAAAACTCCTGTTCTTGCCATGTGCTGCCCAATCTTGTCCTTAATAATTCCTTCTACTAATTTACCTGTGATGCATGTCAAGCTAACTGGCCTATAGTTACTTATATCTGCCCAATCACTCTTTTTATATAATGGGAAAATATTTGCCTTTTCCCGGTCCTTCAGATTTTTCCCAGTGCACAATGACTTTCTAAAACTATGAATCAAAGATTTATATATTTACTCAGTAACTTCCTTAAGCACTTGAGGATAAATATTATCTGGTCCTGGTAATTTGTTTGATTTCAGCCCCATTTAATCTGCAATCTTTAATTCTCCCTCTATTTCCAAATCACTCAACACCTCCTTAATAGTCTCTATTAACGCTGGGAGGTTATCTATTTCCTTATACTGTACATGCAGAAAATCTGATGTTTCATTATCTGTATTTTTTAATTCCCCTTTACCACTCATGATACACTTCAGCTCCTACTTGACTGTTCTTCTACTCAAATACTAAAATAATCTCTTTGGTCATTGTTTGCCTTATCTGCAATATTATCTCTGACTTTTAACTTCACTAATATCCTTCTTGATGGTTGCCACACACCCTAGGATTCACATTGGAGTTATTAGTTTTATATTCCTTATACAGCTATTTTTTTCTTTGTAGCTTCTTTTCATCTCTTTTATATCCTTACCTACCCACTGGATTTTTTTTTAAATTTACCACTAATTCTGATTCTTGAATTGTACCTGTCCTTAATTATATGTAAAATGTTTTTAAACCTGCTCCAGTGTTCCTCAGCTATCTCCACACTTTAGACTTTGTGCATATATTCAAAATTTGCCTGACCAAAGTTAAGCTTAACAGTTTGTCTTTGCATCCATGCTCCACCAAAACACTGATAACTGTATTATATTATGGTCACCTCTACACCCTCAATTCTCTCCGGGTTATTACAAAAAATGAAATCTAGACAGACTTTCCCCTGTATTGGTGCTTTAACATACTGTGGTAAAAAAGACAAAAACTCCTGCTCTGGTAATAATAAAAATAATACATTTTATTTATATAGCGCCTTTCCCATGCTCAAGGCACTTACAGAATATAATAAAGAACGGCAGCGTATACAGTATATAGCATTGTACAAACCAGATAAATAAATAAAGAAGATTAAGACAGTAAATTCTGAAAAAAAAAGAAACAGACAACATAATTGATGGTCTAGCACACACACACAGGTTACATTAGCATCTTGACAGAGAAGTAAACTGAGAGAAGGGTAATAAAGTCAAATAGAGCTAAAAGCCTTCCTGAACAGATGAGTTTTGAGTTGTTTTTTAAAAGAATTCATGGAGTCAGCTGACCTGATTAATTTTGGTAGGTCATTCCAGAGTCTGGGCGCTATACAGCTGAAGGCCCTGTCACCCATGGAGTGTAGATTAGTGAGGGGCACAACAAGATTGACAGAATCAGAGGACCTTAGTGGGCGGGCAGGCACATAGTGATGAAGAAGGTCACTGATGTAGTTTGGCGCGAGGTTATTTAAGGCTTTGTAGGTTATTAGTAGGATTTTACATTCGATTCTGTAAGACACAGGGAGCCAGTGAAGACGGAGCAGGATGGGTGTGATGTGCTCGCTGCTGCTGGTTCGAGTAAGGACTCTTGCATCTGAATCTTGAATAAGCTGGAGCTGTGATATAAGATTAGAAGGGGCACCTGCCAGTAGGGAATTACAATAATTGATGCGGGATATGATAAAAGCATGGACAAGTTTCTCAGCGTTAGAAAAGGAGAGGAAGGAGCGAACACAGGATATGTTACGGAGGTGAAAGTAAGAAAGTTTCTTAATGTGATTTATGTGGGCGGAATAAGAGTGAGAGGAATCAAAAATGACACCAAGATTTTTTACAGTAGAGGCAGGTCTGATGAGATCACTGCCAAGATAGACTGGGAAGGAGCTCATTTTATTAAATTGCATTTTAGTCCCAATTTGCAGGTACTCCATTCTTTGCAAAAGTTATCCCAATTAATATTTGGATAGTTAAAGTCCTCCATGACTATAATATCTCCTTGCCTTTTTAATATTACTAAAAAGATGTGCATTGAAGATACTGTCTGCACTGGGGTTCTATACCTCATTCCTAAATAAGATCTCTTTCCCTAATGATTTCCAGATGAATCCAGATGTCCTCAATAAGATGTGGCTCATCATCCAAATGAAGAAAATTTGTATTTAAATTCTTCTTTACATAAACAGTAACTACGCTCCTTTTCTGTTCTGTCTATCCTTCCTAAAAAATGTGTATCCCTCTATCCCTCTACTCATCCCCATCTTCGTTATTTTGCCAGGTTTCTATTATTGCTATAATTCCATAATTATGTCTTACTACCTAAAACTTTGTTTTATTTTTGATACTTTAGGCAAGCTATTCTTAATGTGTTACCAATTCTGTACTTTAAACAGTCCTCAACTAAGCTACTCATGCACCTTGCCAACAGACTGGTGCCCCTTTGGTTCAAATATAAACCGTTGTGGTGCCCCTCTGGTTCATTGTGGAAGAACAGGTCCCATTTGTTCAAAAGGAGTCCCAATGTCTCATACACCTACAGCAGGGGTCTCCAACTTAAGTCCTGGAAGGCTGCTGTGGCTACAGGTTTTCATTTTGATGCTTTTCCTTATTGATGATTAGTTTATGCTGATCACTAATCCTAACCCTAACAAACTTCTTTTGCCTTCATTTCAACTGACTTACACTTTAAGACTCAGACTCCCCTAATTATTTCTTTTTTCCTTAATTAGCAGCCAGATAATAATGAGATACAAAATGAGCCAACACACAAACTGCTAACCTGCATCCATCACACAATATCTTAAAAAATAAAGACAGATGGTGGTCTCTGTGATGTTGAACTGCTCAGGTTCAGAAATCACTCTACTAGTGGAATTGGGAAAAAAGAAAGTCCACATTTTGAAAATGTCTGCTGTGGCAGAATGAGAGCACCAAGAAGCCATGGAATGAATTAACAATGAATTTAATGAACAACAAGAATCAGCTTCTAATTAAGAAACTGGTTGGAGTGAAATTGGTTGGACTTTGATGACCTGACTTAGCTGGTGGTCTGTTGGCTCACTAGCTTCACATCTCATTTTTTTGCCATTTAAGGAAAAAAATTAAGCAATTCAGAGGACTGAATCCTAAAAACAAAACAAAGTTAGAACAAGATAATTAGCAGCAAAAACCGTTCACTAATTAAGAAAAGAGTTAGAATGAAAAGCTGCAGCCACTGTGGCTTCTGAGGTCCAGAGTTGGTTTGTCTTAATTTTTGCATTCAGTTTGCAAATTTAGAATTTACTGATTTTATGAACCTTAAATAAGATCTATTGGAACACACAGAACTCACAGTAAAATGAAGTGCACGCTTGACCAAGCTCACAATATGTACTGAAAATCAACGCATAGTAGGTTTTGTCAAATATAACATAATATATTGTGCACAGGAATGGATTAACCATTAAGCAAAATAAGCATGTGCTTAGGGCATCAAGGGAATGGGGGCACTACAGAAATTTTCCATTGCCAGCTTTACTGTACACCACATGGTGCAAAACTGCAAAATAAACATTATTTTCCATCTTACTGAAAGTTTTGTTTTATTTCGAAAAATGCAATTTTATTTTATGATTCATTATTGTTTATGTTTTGAATTAGATGTATACGAGAGCACCAAAAATTTTTAAGTGCTTAGTGCCTCTAAAAGTCTTAATTGGGCCCAGTTGTGTAAGGTGAATGACATTTGTCTGTGTTTTTGTTTTGTTAAACTTGCCGTATATTTGTACAGGCTTGGCTGTAAGTGATGGTAGCATACATTAAATCATAGTTTTCAAAGCAAAAGAGAGGCGTCTGTATTGTCAGGCCATGAAAGCTTTTGGTGTGTACATGTAATGAATAAAGTAGCTATGTGTCTTACGTCTGGCAAAGTGTGTGTTTGGGAGAGTGTCTTCGAGCCTTGCGACACCAAAATATTTAATCAAGGAAATGGGGGGAATGGGTGGCTGGGGTGTGGGCGAAAGAGTATCGTTTAGTCTTCTATACGTTTTGAGTGGTGGGACAGTGCAACAGATGATTGGGAGGAGTGGTTGCCTGTTGGATAATATGATGGGCTAAACAGGCCATACATCATATATTTTTGTATGAAAACTATTGGTTTACGTGTGAATACGATTGGTTTATGAACAATTACAATTGGTTTTGCATGTGAACAATACTGTTTTCATTCATATGAACTATATTGGTTTGTGTCTGTATAGTATCGATTTGTGCGTGAACTACTGTATATCTGTATCAGTACAAACTATATAACTGTTTGTATATGCATAGCACTGGTTTGTATATGAACAATATGAACTTGTATATGGTGTGTATATCACTGGTTCCAGTATGTTTGTTATTGGTTTGTGAGTGAACTGCATCAGTTTAGGCTCACATATTATCAGTTTGCATATGAACAATATTGGCTTGCGTTCTGTAGCAGTCTAACAATGGATTTGTGTATGCACTATTTTGGTTTCATGCACGTCTTACACTGGTTTCATGTGGGTAACATGTCGGTTTTGCACTTGAACTCTATTGGTTGTACAGTATGTGTGTACTATGTTGGTTTCTTGTACAAAACATACTAACTATGTATGCGAACCCTATCGCAGCTTTGTTTATGAACTATATTGGTTTTTCACGTGATCTTCAACGGAAATGGAAGGTGCAAGAAAGCAGGAACTTAAGGGCCAGTATGCAGAAAGTGGGTAGGAGAGGGATCTGGGTTTAAACAGCGCAGTATTTTTTTTCTGCACAATATGTGTGTGAAAGGACTTGGTGGTAATTATTATTATTTAATAGAATCTATTTAATTTTATAGAATCTATTTAATGAAAACAAGGCTGAAGTTAGGTACGTATTTGGCTGTCTTTTTATTCACTCCCAGCTACATGCTTGCTTGCAACCCGTATCTGTACTTTGTCACACAGTTTTTGCAAACTAGTTACTTCTTTTAAAGGCAAAATATTCTATATTTACGACTGATGCCTTTATCCAACATAACATTTAGTTAGTACTGGAACATTTCTTATGCTCAGTGATCCCGCACCGTGCCGCCCAGACAGGTGAAGTGACTTGTTCATGGTCAGTGTCAGAAATGGACCTTCAAGTTGAATCATTAGGTAGGTTCACTTCCACCACAGATTTTATATTCTGACAAAACCATTACTAGCACTTATTGTTGTAAATATGAAAGTGCAGCCTTCCCCTCTTTCACTTTTTCTATACTTCCACTTCCATTTCTCTTTTACCCCCATATTAATTATCTCTCTTCATCACATGTCCATATCACTTCAACCTACTCTTCTGTATTTTTTAAAGTTATCTCTCCTACTTTGTCTGATTGTCTCAGTTCTTATTCTGTCATTCTTTGTAACTCCACAAATCCTTCTCAATATTTTAATTTCTTATACATCTTTCTCCTGTGCTGCCTTTACTGCCCATGTCTCAGCTCCATACATTATTGCTGGTTTTACAACTGTCCTAAAAACCTTACCTTTAACCTTTCCTTAATTCTTTGATCTCACAGTACTCCTGATACCTTTTTCCAATTGTTGCATCCACACTGCACACTGTGGATTATCTTGGCATCCAGTTCTTCATCTTGGGCTACCAATCATCATAGATATTTAAATATCTTGTCTTTTCAGTAACTCTCCATGCAGGCTAACTTCTGAATTCTGATCCTATTTAAACTTCAAATATTCTGTTTTCTTCCTATTTATTTTTAATCCTCTATCTTGCAAAGCCCTTTTCCATTCTTCCAACTTCCTCTTTGTTAGGAATTATTCTTTTTGACTTTTTTACAGGCAATTGTGCATCAAATTTCAATATCGAGCACTGGAGGTTTTAAGAGGCCCTCAATTAATTTAAACCAGTCAATTTGTATTGGAAATTAAATTTTGGATCATCTTGGCTGCAATTTTATCGTGTGTATGTTGCCAGTTGTTAGGACATGCAATGGTTGTTATGGGAGTGTTCTTGGAGGTAATGACTTAGGTATTAAGAATAAAAGGTTCTATGGGCAATCTGAGCTGCAGATAAAAAACACCCCAATTAAACACTTGCTAAAAACTTAATAATTTGTATTTTGACCTTTAATTTTTGTCCTTGACCTTTTTTTACTCTTTATTTTTGGTATTGACACTGTCTTCTTTGATCCCCCAGTTTTGACCAGTTTCTGCTTTCATGTCCTTATCTTGGTTCTGCAGATCTCATCTGTCCTGCAGACACAACATTTTCCATGTTCTCCTTTCTGAAGCTCTACAGCAGAATGTCATCAGCCAAAAGCTGATTAATCTTTTATCCCATGAGTCAACACATCCAAAACCAGTTCCAATAGGCTTAAATAAGGTACCTTGTAATAGACTTAACTTGGATCTTGTCTGTTGCCCCAACACTGCTTCTAACTTAAGCCAAGTGCTCACTTCACTGTACATATCCTGGACAATGTTTACATACTTCTCTGGTACTCCTTGATCTCTCATGCTCCTCCAGACCTCTTGATGTGGCATCCTATCATAAGCCTTCTCTAAATCAATTAATACCATATGCAAGCCTTTCTAGTTTTCTTGATGTTTCTTAGTTAGCTGTCTGAATGCAAAGACTGGGGCATCCAGAAAATTTAGTCTTGATGCAAACCTTAAATTAATTGATAAGCAAAAAAATAAGGTGTATAATTAGACCAAGGGATAAAACCAGACCCTCCACCAGGGGCATCTGTAATAGAAATTTACCTCAAATTAAAATAAAAAATATATCACCAGTTCAGAAAGAAGCATGCAGTTTTAAATGCTGCTTATTGAACATTTGCTCTCTTGGTAGTAAAGCTGTTTTGGTAAATGATATTATATTAAGTACAAAATCTGA
The DNA here is from genome assembly GCF_900747795.2 of Erpetoichthys calabaricus. Lineage (NCBI taxonomy): Eukaryota > Metazoa > Chordata > Cladistia > Polypteriformes > Polypteridae > Erpetoichthys > Erpetoichthys calabaricus. The sequence goes on along the minus strand of NC_041402.2, from coordinate 107,660,008 downwards.
TCTGTGTCTTCTCACTGAAACCTGGCTAAGTAAATGTGACACTGTTCCCCTAGCTGAGGCGTCACCAGATGGATACTCATTCCTTAATAAGTCTAGAGATTCTGCTCGAGGAGGAGGAACTTGGAATAATTCACTGTAACAAAATGCAAATCACATCTAAAAATTTAGGCAACTTTACATCGTTTGAGGCATTCATTTTAAATATTAAAACAGATTCCAACACAATTATAGTGCTAGTCTACAGACCACCAGGGTCATATTCATTGTTCGTGACTGAATTCAGCAACCTTCTATCTGATTTGGCTATAAATTATGATCACGTAGTACTGATGGGGGATTTTAATGTACACATTGATGTGGAAACTGACACTTTTAGCAAATGTTTTACTTATTTGTTAAATTCAGTAGGATTTTGTCAGATTGGCAAAGGTCCAACTCATAATCATAACCACACATTAGATTTAATTATAATTTACAAAGTTGAAATTCAAAATTTAAATATTACTCCATTAAATGAAGTTATTTCCGATCATTACTTAATTACATTTGATTTAGTCCTGCCCTTGCCAACACACTCATAGATTAAAACAAAGACAGTGTGACATCTAGATTGTAATTCTGCTTCGAAATTTGTAGATACTTTAAGTAAGTCGAGTGTAATTGTGGAAAACCATTTAGATCAGTTAACATCACATTATAATGTGACCTTGAGCGATGCTCTGGACACAGTGGCTCCCCTTAAAACAAAAGTGATCAAAGCACATAGAAACTCTCCCTGGTTTAATGAAAACACTCGAGCTCTTAAATCAGAGTGTCGAAAACTAGAGCGCAGATGGAGAAGAACAAAGCTACATGTCTTTCAAACTGCATGGACAGAGAGTGTTAATAAATATTGTGGCACCCAGATGGGGCTCATGCCCGGCCGGGACGCCCAGGAAGACAGGAGGATGGTTCATTCCTCCTCCAGACCACGAGGGGGCATCCACCCTGGTTGTGTTGGGGGCCACGGGTACAGGGCTTGGAAGCCCAACCCTGTAGGGGCCCGTGGCCACCACCAGGGGGCGTCCCCGTGCCTGATGGACCCTGGACCCCAGCACTTCTGCCACACCAGGAAGTGCTGGGGGGAAGAAGAGAGGAAACACCCGGAGTGCATCCGGGGAGACAGCCGGCACTTCCACCACACTGGGGCGTGTTGGGTGGAAGATTGCCGGTGCACACCTGGAGCACATCCGGGTATGAATAAAAAGGGCCACCTCCCTTCATTTGAGGCTGGAGTCGGGAGGAAGAGGACGAGGTCTTGGAAGGAGAGACAGGAGGCGGCCTGAAGAGTGAGGCATCGTGGTTTGGCCTGGACTTTGGGGAAGTCTGTGGGATGTGTGGCACAATTGTAAATAGTAATAGTTGTAAATAAACGTGTGTTGGGTGACATGAATGTGTCTGCCTGTCTGTGTCCGGGCTGTTCCCCACAATATAAAAAAGCCCTCTTTAAAGCTTGCTCAGAATACTATTCTACAGTAATAGATAGCAATAATAAAAATCCTCGGGTACTGTTTAGTACAGTGGCTAAATTAACAAATGGAAATTCAGATCAACAGTGCAAAATACCAACAGATATTAGCAGTACAGACTGTATGAACTTCTTCAATGAGAAAATTAAAAATATAAGATCCCAGATCTCAGCATCACAGTACAAACCAAATACTGTACTAGCTTAGCAGACCCTGTCTCACATTGCATTCAGCATTTTAGTAATTTTAATCCTGTAACTGAGCAGGAAGTCTTTAATTTCTAAAATGAAGCCCACTACTTGTTCCCTAGATCCAGTGCCAACAAAACTAGTAAAAAGTGTAATGAATGTTCTTGCAGCACCTATTCTAAACATTATCAATAGTTCATTATTGCATGGCACAGTACCTGAAGCACTAAAAGTGTCAGTCATTAAACCATTACTTAAAAAGTCAGACATATAGACACACACATAGACCTATTTCAAATTTACCCTTTCTATCTAAAATACTAGAAAAAGTAGTTGCCAGTCAGCTTCAGTCACACCTTACGCATTACAATTTATTTGAGAAATTCCAGTCTGTTTTCCGCACTGGTCATAGTACAGAAACAGCACTAACACGGGTTGTAAACGACATTCTGATATCCTCTGATGAAGGAAACTCCACTGTAATTATGTTGTTGGACTTAAGCACAGCGTTAAGCACCATTGACCATTCTATTTTACTGCACAGGCTAGAAAATGATGTTGGGCTTACAGGCACCGTGCTCCCTTGGTTTAGTTCTTATTTATCAAATCGATTCCATTATGTACAGAAATGTGCTGACAGTACTCCATCATTATACACAGATATTCAATATGGTGTCCCGCAGGGCTCAATACTGGGACCTTTACTGTTTTCACTTTACATGCTTCCACTGGGATCTCTCATTAGGAAACAAGGTTAATTTTCACTCATATGCAGATGACACCCAGTTATACCTTTCATTTAGATCAAATGAAGTTTCTCCAATGTTGTCTTTTATTAGTTGTGTTAGTAAATTAAAGGAGTGGATGAATGAGAACTACTTGTCTTTAAATACAGATAAAACAGAGATGTTAATTTTTGGAGGGAATGACGCTGATCACAACAATATTTTGTCATCATTTAACTCAATTGGAATCCCCATTAATTTCACTGAATCAGCCCGCAATCTAAGAGTTACCTTTGACTCTACCATGTCATTTAAAGCGCATATTACAAAGTTGTCCAAATCATGTTTCTTCCATCTTAAAAATGTTAGGAAATTAAGGCGCTTTCTAAATAAACAGGATTCTGATAAATTAATTCATGAATTTATTTCTAGTAGGATTGGCTACTGCAATGCAGTGTTCACTGGATGCTCAAACTGTTCTTTATACAGCCTCCAGTTAATCCAAAATGCGGCTGCAAGAATTATTACAAGAACAAGAAAATATAAACACATAACTCCAGTTCTTAAATCCTTACACTGTCTCCTGGTTAAGTTTAGGGCAGATTTCAAAATCCTCTTTTTAACATACAGTATAAAGCATTAAATGGCCAAGGTCCAGCTTACTTGTCTGAACTTATCATGACTTACAAATCAGAGCGCACATTAAGATCTCAAGATGCTGGTCTGCTTATGATTCCAAGGATTAATAAAATAACAGAGGGTGGTCAAGCTTTTAGTCACATGGCCCCTAAACTGTGGAATGGTCTGCCTGCTACTATATGATATGCCCCTTCAGTCTCAGCTTTTAAATCCCGGCTGAAGACTCACTACTTCAGTTTAGCATATCCTGACTAGAGCTGCTGATTAACTGTACATACTGGATCTCTGTTGTTAGTCATTAGCACTAAAACATAAGTAACATGACAGTTATACAGTAATCCCTCCTCGATCACGGGGGTTGCATTCCAGAACCCCCCGCGAAAGGTGAAAATCCACGAAGTAGAAACCATATGTTTATATGGTTATTTTTATATTGTCATGCTTGGGTCACAGATTTGCACAGAAACACAGGAGGTTGTAGAGAGACAGGAACTTTATTCAAACACTGCAAACAAACATTTGTCTCTTTTTCAAAAGTTTAAACTGTGCTCCATGACAAGACAGAGATGACAGTTCCGTCTCACAATTAAAAGAATGCAAACATATCTTCCTCTTCAAAGGAGTGTGCGTCAGGAGCAGAGAATGTCAGAGAGAGAGAGACAGAGAAAAGCAAACAAAAATCAATAGGGATGTTTGGCTTTTAAGTATGCGAAGCACCGCCGGTACAATGTAAAGGTAGTCTTTCAGCATTTTTTACAGGAGTGTCCGTATCCTCTAGGTCAGTGTGCGAACAGCCCCTCTGCTCACACCCCCTCCGTTAGGAGCAGAGAATGTCAGAGAGAGAGAGAGAGAGAGACAGAGAAAAACAAACAATCAAAAATCAATACGTGCCCTTTGAGCTTTTAAGTATGCGAAGCACCGTGCAGGAAGCATGTCGCTTGATAAAGCAGCTGCACAGAATGGAGCAACGTGAAGGTAATCTTTCAGCATTTTTAGACGAGCGTCCGTATCGTCTAGGGGTGCGAACAGCCCCCCTGCTCACATTCCCTCCGTCAGGAGCAAAAAATGTCAGAGCGAGAAAGCAAACAATCAAAAATCAATACGTGCTGTTTGATCTTTTAAGTATGCGAAGCACCGTGCTGGAAGCATATCGCTTGACAAATCAGCCATATGTAAGCCCAGCAAGAAAGAGAGCAATGTAAAGGTAATCTTTCAGCATATATTGAGGAGTGGCCGTATCCTCTAGGGGTGCGAACAGCCCCCATGCTCACAATATATTTGAGGAGTTTTATTTAATACATAATACGCGCTCTGGTTGGGTAGCTTCTCAGCCATCTGCCAATAGCGTCCCTTGTATGAAATCAACTGGGCAAACCAACTGAGGAAGCATGTACCAGAAATTAAAAGACCCATTGTCCGCAGAAATCCGCAAACCAGCAAAAAATCTGCAATATATATTTAAATATGCTTACATATAAAATCCACAATAGAGTGAAGCCGCGAAAGTCTAAGCGCGATATAGCGAGGGATTACTGTAATTGGATACTAACCCTCACCTATTCTGTTTCTCTTCTTGGTACTCAAATGTGTGCCACTGCCCACCTGCCAAGTTGTTTAAAATGCCTAAGGTAAAGTCATCCCTGATGGAGGATCACAGGAATCATGGGAAAGAGGGGTCCTTTCATCGGATTGGCTGGCCCAACGCTGTTTCAGCCATGGAATGGCCAAATGGGGGAGGCAGCTTCATGGATGAGGTCTCCAGGACTCTAAACAAATCCAAATCATATTATGTGATATCATCTACTGTTATATTCTGCTCCGTACTTCTAAAATTTTTATTTTTATACTGTATTGGGGATTTGTTCTGTTCTGTGTATTGTATTGTATTGTATCGTATTGACCCCCTTCTTTTTGACACCCACTGCACGCCCAACCTACCTGGAAAGGGGTCTTTCTTTGAACTGCCTTTCCCAAGGTTTCTTCCCTACAAAGTTTTTTTTTTTGGGAGTTTTTCCTTGTCTTCTTAGAGAGTCATGGCAGAGGGGTTGTCAAGAGGCAGGGCCTGTTAAAGCCCATTGCGGCACTTCTTGTGTGATTTTGGGCTATATAAAAATAAATTGTATTGTATTGTATTGTACTACATCAGTCAAATGAGAAACACCACAAAAATTATATAAAAGGCCCCAAAGAGGTTGAGTGATTGTAGTTAGAGAGCAAATAGTGATAAATATGAGATTCTGAAGTCTTGCATCACTTTTTGTGGCAATAACATAAATGCTCCGGAAAAGGTCATACAACATAAAGGTCAAATACTATGCCAAAATTACAATAGTATGGACAAGACCAAACTGTACAAAAGGCAATTCCATACTCAATGGACAAATGATTTGAAAAGGCCAATAAGTAAAGGCCAAAATCCAAAATCCATTGGTCTGAATTCAAACTCCCCTTTTAACATACAAGGCCTTGAATGACTAAGATCTATCTGAACATATCATTACTTACACACCAGAGTTTACATTATTTTAAGATGCTGGCCTACTTAAAATACCAAGAAATAATAAAATAGTAGTGGAAGGACAAGCTTTTAGTTGCAGGGCACAGAAGCTGTGGAATGATCTGTCTGCTTCAAAAGTTAAGATAACAAGAGATCCCGCTTTAGTCTCAGCTTTTAAATCCAGGCTGAAGACTCATTACTTTAGTCAAGCATACCCTAAATAGAACTGCTGATTAGCTGTGCATACTGCATTTATGTTTGTTATTAATGTGTACAAAAATAAAAGTATATTTATAAACTACTAGCAAAATACCCGCGCTTCGCAGCGGAGAAGTAGTATGTTAAAGAGGTTATGAAAAAGAAAAGGAAACATTTTAAAAATAACGTAACATGATTGTCAATGTAATTGTGTTGTCATTGTTATGAGTGTTGCTGTCTTTTATATATATAATATACACACACACACACACATAAACATATATATACATATACATATATACATATATATACATATCTACATATACACATATCTACATATATATATACATATACACATCCACATATATATATATATACACATATCAACATATATATACACACATACATAAACACACACATATACATATACACATACGTACATACATACACACACACATATATATATATATATATATATATATATATATAAACAAACACATATATATACATAAATATTTACATATCTACATATATACACATCTACATATATATACACATATATATACATATCTACATATATATATATATCTAGACATACATACATACATAGATTGACACATATATATATACATATCTACATATATATATATATATATATATGTAATTGTGTTGTCATTGTTATGAGTGTTGCTGTTATATATATATAGTGTGTTAAAGAGGTTATGTAAACACTAGGGGGCTCCGCCCCCTGCTCGCTTCGCTCGCCAACCCCTGGTGTTGGGAATGACAAAGAGCGTGATGTATGAATGAGATATAGAATAGTGTGACGGTGTAGATGATGCAAATAGAAATCAAACAATAAAGTGTGTGGCACAGTGTAAAGGTTTATTTGAAAATGTCTTTGTACACGCCGTTTAAGTGTAAAAGGTAATTCCAGCTCAGAACTTGTAAGGTCATTTAAGATGGTTATTGTTGTGATCAGAGTCAAGTTTGTCAGAGCTTAGAAAGAGTTGTGTCTCTCCAGGAAGTAATGGAATGACTTGGGTATTTATGTTTTCCACATTAATATTTTTTGGACATAATATAGTGCGTTGTGTTAAAAGGGGCATTTGGTCTAATGAGATTGCTGTTCCAAATGTCTCTGTAACTAAGTCGTCGCAGATAAAGGCTTGAGGAATTGTAATAATATGTGGCTGAAGTCCATCTGTATTGGTGAGTGTACCATCTCTCAGTTGTAATAAGCAATTGTTATGATGTGGTTCTGGACATCGTATCTTTTTTACTAACTGTATCTTTTGAAAGTAATGCCAATTGTCTGCGTATTTTAAGGTGCACTGAACAATAGCTGAGTGCATGGCATCTGGAAGAATAGCTAATCACGGTCTAAAATCTCCTCCTCATAAAAGTGCCTTTCCTCCAAATCGAATATTATTATTCATAAACGTTTGTAGAAGTTTATGAATGGTGTTGAGTAAGTGACTTCATGTCATTGAACATTCATCAATAAACAACATTTTTTCAAGACGGATGTCACGTGCAGTGCCACCGTTAATGTTCATAGTGGATACCGATTTGTAGGATCTAATGCAGTTGATAAAGATTTAACTTTCAGGTACATCGTCAGTTATAAGCTTCTGTAGATATTCAGTATATGAATGTAAAGAAGGCAGTCTAATGTGACCCTTTTGACAACAACGTGTAAATGTATAACTTGTATTGCTAGTTGTTTCTTCAGGGAAGTGAACTGAATGACAATGATTGCAAATGACATTCATTAATCCGAATGAATTTTCCTGGTGTATGTTTTCCTTGTGCCGTTTGAGAGGCGCGTTGTTGCATGTGTAGTATTTGGGACGTGTTGTTTTGGAGCTGTAATCGATTTGCCTGTGCTGTGTGAGAAGCCCGTTGTAGCCTTCGCTGCCATTAACGTATGTCTGAGACGGGAGGTGTTTCGTTTTGAATCCGTGCCTGTTGCGATGCAGCACTTTGATTGATAGATTGCGTAATGTGGATCTAGGATGTAGATTTGTGCATATTTGCGTTGTTGATTTGTTTCAGGGTGCACTGTTCCAATGCGATGCAGTATTTGTGCACATATGCGAAAGCAGTATGGTCCATTGCCTTTTGGTGGCCTGATATTTACTCCGGTATATGCAAAAGCAAATGAACTATTGTAGGATCTAATGCAGTTCATAAAGTTTTTACTTTTAGGTACATCGTTAGTTAGAAGCTTTAGTTGAGCTTTGCGTTTTTGGAGTCGAGACATTTTTTCTTTTAGAAATATGGATAAGTAATAAGGAGTATTGCACTCACTGTTAATATGGAGCCTTTTCTGCGGTTGAATGGTTAATAGTGCCTTATTGTAATGAGATCCACCTATGCTGCATAGCCGTCTATTTTGTTGTTTCTTTCGTGTTCGTGTGTTTGTTCCTGTTATCATTTCCTTTTCGTTTTGTACCCGTGACCGTGTATTCATGACTTGTTTCTTTCTCAGCATGCGAAATATGGATAAGTAATAAGGACGATCGCAGTCACTGTTAATATGTTTCCTTTTCTGCAGTTGAACGGTTAATAGTGCTTTATTGTAAGGAGATCCACCAATGCTGACACCTATGCTGTCTAGTGTGAAGGTGATGACGTTCACTTTAGAATATGTGGCTTTGGGTGTCACTTCTTATGGATGTGTGTGTGTGTGTGTGTGGGGGGGGGGGTTTGGGTGAGGATTGTTGTTGCGCGAGCGTCTTCTTTCTTTTTGTGTTCCTGTGTCTTGTTTGAATCCCCCTCTTTGTGTGTGTTCCGTCCGTTGCTTGTAGGGTCTGTGGGGTGGTTTTGTGTTCTTTTTTTTGTGTTCTATGGGCTTGTTGAATCCCCCTCTTGGTGTGTGTCCTGTCCGGTGCCTGTAGGGTGGGGGGGGGTGCGGGGGTGCGTGCCTTGCTGTTGTGCGCGAGCCTCTTTTTTTTTTTTTTTTTTTTTTTTTTTGGGTCTAGTTTCGTGTGCAATGTGTTTCGTGCTTTGCTTGCGTTTGAATACTTTTTTATGTGCCTTTTCCTTTTTTCGTTGCTCTTTGCGCCTCATTTCTCCATTTTTCCTGTGCTCACTCCTTTTTTCTGTGGTCTTGTCCGCCTCTCGCGGCCCCTCATCCGCCTCTCTCGCCCTCTTTTGTCCGCCTTTCTCGGCTCCTCAGCCGACTCTCGCGGACTCTTTTTGCGCCTGCGCAGTACGTCTTTTTGCAGCTACGGCCCATTGCCGGATGTGCCTGCGTCCATCATCCGGTTTAGCATTCTCGGTTAGTAATATGGATATATATATATATACATATACATATATACATATATATACATATCTACATATACAGATATCTACATATAGCAAAATACCCGCGCTTCGCAGCGGAGAAGTAGTGTGTTAAAGAGGTTATGTAACCATATATATACATAAACATATATACATATATATACATATCTACATATACACATATCTACATATACATATATATACATATACACATCCACATATACATATATATATATACATATACAAATTTACATATCTACATATATATATATATATATATATATATATAGATATAAATATAGACATACATATATACATACATACATTCACATATATATATATATATATATATATATATATATATATATATATATATATATATATATATATATATACTGCATATATACATATCTACTTATTGGCTCCTGTATTTAGGATATAGCGGGTTGGATAATGGATGGATGGACATCTGTATGCATAGCCCTATTTGCCCGTTTTCGTTTTTTTTCTTTCTTCAGTAATATTTCAGTAAACCCGGAGCTTGTCAGTTCAAATCCTGGTACTGACACCACTGTGTGACCCTGAGGAAGTCACTTCACCTGCCTGTGCTGCAAAAAACAAAAGTAATGTAACAAATTGTACCTCAGATGTTGCAAGTTGCTGGAATAAAGGCATAAGTAAAATAGATACATATGTATTATACACATAGGAACTATTCATTTATTTTCAGTTAAGTCATCTGCAGCAAACTTTTATAAATGAGGGTTTCTCATTTTTAGATAGTGCAAACTGTTTCTTCTTCATTGACGTTTTCTCTTGGAGAGGTTTTTTCATTTCATTGAAAATTAAAGCAGCAGCTGCCAAAACATGTAGCTTTCTTATTAATTTTTCAACATTGTGTAAAATAAATTTATAAAGTAACATAAAAGGTTTAAATACTGGTTATCCTTTTACACTAAAATATTACTAAAGAGATACAAAAAAAGTAAAATGGATATGTTGTTTTTCTTTAAGGAGATTAAATATTACTGAAGAAAGAAAAAATAAAAATAAAACAGCCAAATGGGGCTATGCATACGAACTTAAAAGGTTTAAATAAAACAGAAATATATATTTTATTTTTACTTGCTTAACTTGTGGAGGGTGTATCCTGTAGCAAAGCCCTAACTTTTTTCGTGAAAGCCCGTTTCAGTCAATAAGTCTTAAAAAAAGGTGTAAAGATATTGACAATAAGCTAAGCAAACCCAGGAAGACATGGAATCGTTTAAATCAAGTATCATTACATCTTCCTTTCTTAAAGAGAAGTAAGGCAGTACTTACAAGCTTACATATTTATATATAGACATACATACATATATATATATATCTATATCCGAAGCCGTGCAAGCACACTCTTGAGAATGCAACGTATAGTTGTACAGAAGAAAAGCAATCTTGCCTCAAATGAATGGCAATCTTTTGTAGGTCTATGAACTTAATATAAACTTTAGGTTTACACGGTGCTTTCTTTCTGAAGTACCTGCACTCATGAATATGTCTGTATGTGTCAGTCGGTCAAATCCACGCGCTTCGCACCGGCGAAGTACCGCTTTTAAATTTTTATTAAGAAGAAAAGAAAACCTTTTTAAATTGAGGTAAAATATACTAATAACAGTTTGTTAAGGATCTGTTTTTTTGTGAAGCTGCCTTCACTCGAGTGATCACTTCGAGCTGACTTGCTGGCCAACTATAAGCGTTACCTGGTAGGTAACCACCCATACAATCAGATTGTGAATCAGACTACGAATGCCGTGAATGTAATTACCCCGATCTACATGTTGTCAAATAAATGAACCACACGCCGTGGCGCAATTTTAGGGGCTTCGCCTCTAGCGCTGACGTCCGAGGTTCGATTCCCGTAAGGGAGTGAAGTGAGTGGCTGGTTACCTACCAGGTAACGCTTATGGTTGGCCAGCAAGTGAGGTAAATCAGCCACGGTGCCTTCAGTTGTGAGAAGCAGATCATAGAATGGTTGAAAATAGTTTACTGTCAAATAATGCAAAGAGTACGCGACACGTCTTTCCCCCTTATTCTTGGCTCATCAGGCGTACACACTCACTGCACTCACTTACGGTAATCGAACCTCGGACGTCAGTGCTAGAGGGGCTTTGCAGCGGTGAAGTATTGCTTTTAAATTTTAATTAAGAAGAAAAGAAAACCTTTTTAAATAAGTCTTAAAAAGAGGTGTAAAGATATTGACAATAAGCTACGCAAACCCACCAAGAAATGCAATCGTTTAAATCAAGGCGCGAGTCGAAAAACACCATCCCATAATATTAGTTAACGATTAACACATTTCTATATGTATTGTAAGCATACAATACAACTGATAATATGTTGCGCTTATTTATCTGGTGTACCAACATTTTTGCGCGTTTAACGTCTGAAATCTAACGTGGTTTGTGCCCTTCAGAATGAAAACAGTTTGCATTTACCTTTTTAATAAAAGGCGAGCTTTTAAGCCTGAGAAATCACCCCGTAAATGCACACGTTTAATTGCACATGTGTTAATATGTATGCTTACACAGTATTAAAAGACACTCAAAAATTAACGTCATTTACCTTCGTTTCCGCGTTTGACTCGTGCTGTAAATCTCTTCCTTGTTTTTAGTTCACGTGATTACGTAGGAGGCGTGATGACGCGATACGTGACTCCGCCTCCTCCATTAGAGTATATGGACAAAAAACAGGTTCCAGTTATGACCATTACGCGTAGAATTTCGAAAATGAAACCTGCCTAACTTTTGTAAGTAAGCTGTAAGGAATGAGCCTGCCAAATTTCAGCCTTCCACCTACACGGGAAGTTCGAGAATTAGTGATGAGTGAGTGAGTCAGTCAGTCAGTCAGTCAGTCAGTGAGTCAGTGAGGGCTTTGCCTTTTATTAATATGTATAGATTACTAACCTTCCCCTATTCTGCTTCTCTTCTCAGTAGCTGGATGTGGTACTAGGTGCCAATGCTCAACTGCTAAGCAGTTCTCCTGCTCATGGAAAAATTATATTATATTTGGGAGCCTTCAAATCATCATTTGGAAAGATTCCATCCTAAGATTCGAAAGCCCAGCATAGATTCTAATATAGAATGCCCAGGAGGGAGTAGGCAGCTGGTTGACAGAGGTCTCTTTGAATTTGATTATGTCTGACTTTGTCTTTGATTTTCTCTCTTATAATTGATTGTGGACTTAACGCCAAATTTTTATTTTCCCCAAGGATTGTGTGAACTGAAGATTTTGTTTTACCCTTCTTTGTCAACTGGCTATAGTTCAACAATTAATTAATGGATATATATTGTTGGTTTCCATTTATATTATTCAGTTTCTACTTTTTTTTCTGTGTGTTTAAGTAAATATGTTTCTTTATGTGTGCTAATTCTGTATTTAGTAAAATGTAAAATCCATATTTGCATTTTACCTGAGAAATTGTCACAGCGCAGTATGCCTGCATTCAGTGAAGAGCGCTATACAAAAATTAAGACAGGTGAATTGAAACTAAATTGTATTTTTTCTTTTGACTGTTTTAAATGGTCTTTAATTGATTTCTTCAAGTAAATAGTTTTTAAATCAACTATTTCATTATTTTTTGGGGCTCAAGGTATTCATTTAATTTCTATAAACTAGATTCATAACAACATCCAGCCCAGCCAATTTTATTAAAAAGAGTTACAAGATTAAAGGCCATAACAGAAGGCAACATAGACATAACCAATGTCAACATAAGATAATTATTTATATCAATTAGTTCAAAAGATTCTGTTAAATTTTTAATAAAAAACAGAGCTAGAGTTGATGCCAGAAATGTCCAAAATGTTGTAAACCATGACATTACCTGTCACAGAATGTACTGAGCAGAAACATACTGTATAACAATTACACAAACTGGCAACAGTCGTGATTTCACTGTTTTCCTGTAAATTAAAATAAACAGAAAGCCAAAACAGAGCATTGACATATACAGTAGGCAAGTCAAGCCAAGTATAAATCCAAAAAAACTACTGACTGAAGATCCTAACTGATCTTTTGTTCAGCCCCAAAACACTAACCAAAGAGTTGCTAATGCCAGAATCAGATTTGTTAAATTAGACATCAAACACTAGAATCCCCCCTCCTCGAACCGCCACCTTATCGTGGTAGAGGGGTTTGCATGTCCCAATGATCCTAGGAGCTCTGTTGTCCGGGGCTTTATGCCCCTGGTGGGGCCACCCAAGGAAAACTGGTCCTAGGTGAGGGATGAGACAAAGTGCGGTTCAACAGACCTCCTATGACGAATAAAAAATTTGGACGCCGTTTTCCTTCGCCCAGACACGGGTCACCGGGGCCCCCCTCTGGAGCCAGGCCTGGAGTTGGGGCTCGTTGGCGAGCGCCTGGCGGCCGGGCTTGCACCCATGGGGCTCGGCCGGGCACAGCCCGAAGAGGCAACGTGGGTCCCCCTTCCCATGGGCTCACCACCTATGGGAGGGGCCAAGGAGGTCGGGTGCAGTGTGAGTTGGGTGGTGGCCGAAGGCGGGGACCTTGGCAGTCCGATCCTTGGCTACAGAAGCTGGCTCTTGGGACGTGGAATGTCACCTCTCTGAAGGGGAAGGAGCCTGAGCTTGTGCGTGAGGTTGAGAGGTTCCGGCTAGATATAGTCGGGCTCACCTCAACACACAGCTTGGACTCTGGAACCAATCTCCTTGAGAGGGGCTGGACTCTCTACCACTCTGGAGTTGCCCCCGGTGAGAGGTGCCGAGCGGGTGTGGGTATACTTATTGCCCCCCGACTTGGAGCCTGTACATTGGGGTTTACCCCGGTAGACGAGAGGGTAGCCTCCCTCCGCCTTCGGGTGGGGGGACGGGTCCTAACTGTTGTTTGTGCGTATGCACCGAACAGCAGTTCAGAGTACCCACCCTTTTTGGAGTACTTAGAGGGTGTGCTAGAGGGCATACCTTCTGGGGACTCCCTCGTACTGCTGGGGGACTTCAATGCTCACGTGGGCAATGACAGTGAGACCTGGAAGGGCGTGATTGGGAGGAATGGCCCCCCCGATCAGAACCCGAGTGGTGTTTTGTTATTGGACTTCTGTGCTCGTCACGGATTGTCCATAACAAACACCATGTTCAAGCATAGGGGTGTTCATATGTGCACTTGGCACCAGGACACCCTAGGCCTGAGTTCGATGATCGACTTTGTGGTCGTGTCGTCGGACTTGCGGCCACATGTCTTGGACACTCGGGTGAAGAGAGGGGCAGAGCTATCAACTGGTCACCACCTGGTGGTGAGTTGGCTTCGATGGTGGGGGAGGATGCTGGTCAGGCCTGGTAGGCCCAAACGTGTTGTGAGGGTCTGCTGGGAACGTCTGGCAGAGCCCCCTGTCAGAAGTAGCTTCAACTCCCACCTCCGGCAGAACTTCGACCATGTCCCGAGGGAGGTGGGGGACATTGAGTCCGAATGGGCCATGTTCCGTGCCTCTATTGTTGAGGCGGCTGCCCGGAGCTGTGGCCGTAAGGTGGTCGGTGCCTGTCGTGGCGGCAATCCCCGAACCCGTTGGTGGACACCGGCGGTGAGGGATGCCGTCAAGCTGAAGAAGGAGTCCTACCAGTCCCTTTTGTCCTGTGGAACTCTGGAGGCAGCTAATAGGTACCGGCAGGCCAAGCGGAATGCAGCTTCGGTGGTTGCTGAGGCAAAAACTCGGGCATGGGAGGAGTTTGGGGAGGCCATGGAGAACGACTTTCGGACGGCTTCGAGGAGATTCTGGTCCACCGTCCGGCGTCTCAGGAGGGGTAAGCAGTGCAGTGTCAACACTGTATATGGTGGTGATGGTGCACTGCTGACCTCGACTTGGGACGTTGTGAGTCGGTGGGGGGAGTACTTCGAAGACCTCCTCAATCGCAATAACATGCCTTCCAATGAGGAATCAGAGCCTGGGGACTCGGAGGTGGGCTTCCCCATCTCTGGGACTGAGGTCACCGAGGTGGTCAAAAAACTCCTTGGTGGCAGGGCCCCGGGGGTGGATGAGATACGCCCGGAGTTCCTCAAGGCTCTGGATGTTGCAGGACTGTCTTGGTTGACACGTCTCTACAACATCACATGGACATCAGGGACAGTGCCTCTGGATTGGCAGACTGGGGTGGTGGTCCCCCTCTTTAAGAAGGGGGACCGGAGGGTGTGTTCCAACTACAGAGGGATCACACTCCTCAGCCTCCCTGTAAAAGTCTATTCGGGGGTTCTGGAGAGGAGGGTCCGTCGGATAGTCGAACCTCGGATTCAGGAGGAACAGTGTGGTTTTCGTCCTGGTCGCGGAACAGTGGACCAGCTCTACACCCCTAGCAGAGTCCTGGAGGTTGCATGGGAGTTCGCCCAACCAGTCTACATGTGTTTTGTGGACTTGGAAAAGGCGTTCGACCGTGTTCCTCGGGGGATCCTGTGGGGGTGCTCCGGGAGTATGGAGTACCGGACCCCCTGATAAGGGCGGTTCGGTCCCTGTACAACCGGTGTCAGAGCTTGGTCCGCATTGCCGGCAGTAAGTCGAACCCGTTTCCAGTGAGAGTTGGACTCCACCAGGGCTGCCCTTTGTCACCGATTCTGTTCATAACTTTTATGGACAGAATTTCTAGGCGCAGCCAGGGTGTTGAGGGGGTCCGGTTTGGTGGACTCAGGATTGGGTCACTGCTTTTTGCAGATGATGTTGTCCTGTTTGCTTCATCAGGCCGTGATCTTCAGCTCTCTCTGGATCGGTTCGCAGCTGAGTGTGAAGTGGCTGGGATGGGAATCAGCACCTCCAAATCCGAGACCATGGTCCTCAGCCGGGGAAGGGTGGAGTGCCCTCTCAGGGTTGGGAGCGAGATCCTGCCTCAAGTGGAGGAGTTCAAGTATCTTGGGGTCTTGTTCACGAGTGAGGGAAGAATGGAGCGTGAGATCGACAGGCGGATCGGTGCGGCGTCCGCAGTGATGCGGGCTCTGCATCGGTCTGTCGTGGTGAAAAAGGAGCTGAGCCAAAAGGCAAAGCTCTCAATTTACCGGTCGATCTATGTTCCTACCCTCACCTATGGTCATGAGCTATGGGTAGTGACCGAAAGAACGAGATCGCGAATACAAGCGGCTGAAATGAGTTTCCTCCGCAGGGTGTCTGGGCTCTCCCTTAAAGATAGGGTGAGAAGCTCAGTCATCCGGGAGGGGCTCAGAGTAGAGCCGCTGCTCCTCCGCATCGAGAGGAGTCAGATGAGGTGGCTCGGGCATCTGATCAGGATGCCTCCTGGACGCCTCCCTGGGGAGGTGTTCCGGGCACGTCCAACCGGGAGGAGACCCCGGGGAAGACCCAGGACACGCTGGAGGGACTATGTCTCCCGGCTGGCCTGGGAACGCCTCGGGATTCTCCCGGAAGAGCTAGAAGAAGTGGCCGGGGAGAGGGAAGTCTGGGCATCTCTGCTCAAGCTGCTGCCCCCACGACCCGACCTCGGATAAGCGGAAGAGAATGGATGGATGGATGACACTAGAATCCTTTTAACCACCATACAAAGTTTAGCCATTCTTGGATGGTGAAATATCTAAAAATAATCACTGGGAAATTATGCAAAAATGGTGCAAGTCTCATAAGCTGCCTCAAATACTTGTATAACTTGATATATAAATATAAGACAAAAAATATTCTACATTGCATATCTTTTGCATATCCACTACTAGATTTGAAAAGCATGTTCAAATAAGAACCACGTTAAAGTAGTTAATTTGGTCTCCACCCCAGTCATGGAAAAAACACCAGTTATGCAAGAGTTTTCAGACATTTCAAGTGATATCTTACCATGTCTAGAGGAATACCAAATCTACCATAAAAACAGTGTACAATGGCTTAATTGTGCTGGAGAAATCTGTGTAGAACACAGTACATTCTCGTTTAAAGCTAGAACATTATGAACGTTATAGTCATCTGTCTTTAGAATGA
Source organism: Erpetoichthys calabaricus (assembly GCF_900747795.2). Lineage (NCBI taxonomy): Eukaryota > Metazoa > Chordata > Cladistia > Polypteriformes > Polypteridae > Erpetoichthys > Erpetoichthys calabaricus. The sequence continues at coordinate 107,643,008 of NC_041402.2, read as the reverse complement.
GGAAGAACTATGCTATATTATACTATATTGTAAATACTACTAAGGGTCCTCAAACTTTTTAATCAAGGGGCCACTTTACAGTCCTTCATACTATGAGGGGGCCAGTGTGGGAGTGAAATACAAAATATATGGACATAATGCCATAAATCTAGGTATATTTGAGAGGCAAATTGTTTTTCATGAAATTAAACAAGTTCTTTGAAATGTAATAAAATTACAATATAGCCTGTAACCCCAACAATACTTAATCATAGTACTTAACTAAATCAATGTGAACTATGAGTCTGTTTTTGGCTGACAAGAAAGTCTATGTCAGTTTCCATGTTTGTCCTGGCCAGTCGTAATAGGTTACGTAGGTATGCATCAGTGAGTCTGGATCTGGTCAGAGATTTGATGGGTTTTAATCTGGAAAAGGTCTACTCACAGATGTAGGTGATTCTAAAGTGGTTGTCATTTTCAGTACATGTTTTTTTTAGATAAGGGTAAGTCTCAGATAGGAGAGAAGAATGAAAATGAATTAGGCTGCTTGAATTGAATGTGTGGTTCAGACTGTCACAGTTTTGCAATTCTGCCAGATCCAGCTGGTAAATGGGATCAACAATCTCAATGCCTGTGGCAAAAGGGTTTGAAACAATCAAATCACTTTTGCATGTACATCAAGCTCTCAAACTTGTTTGTGGAATTCAATTCGCAACATTTCCAAGGCTTCTACACAATTGTCGGGAATGCAACTGATGGTTTTTCAGCTGATCATGTAGAATATTGGGAAGATGGCAGAAGTTTTCTTCTCTACCGTGTTTAAGAAGGAGGCTCAGCTTTACTTTAAATGCTTTTACATGTAAATGCATGTCATGGAGGAGGTTCCCCTTCCCTTGAAGCTGCAAAGTGAGACAATATAGTTGCTCTGTCATAGGTGATAAAAAAGCACCAAGTCTGGGACACCGTCAGTTGTCAGAGTGGTGAAATTAGATCAGTTGAGTCCCAAATTATCAACAGTTTGGTTGACTTTTTCGTAGATGTCCTCTCCAATTGCCATGTGGTAGATGCTCTGCAGTGCAGTGAGCTGTTCTGTAGTTTTGAGTTGTTCATTAATTCCTCGAATGAAAATCAAAATCTGTTCCATATCACAAATATCATTGCTTTCATCAAGTGTCAGCAAAAAATAACACGTCTTTGGATTTTCTTTGCAAATGCATAAGCAAATTGTCACCCATTTCTTTCACCCTATGTGTAATTGTTGGTGCGGAAAGACTTACCGCACTGAGTAAGTCTACCTTCTCTGGACAAATCTTATTAGCAAGAGAAACCAGACAATCTTTCACAAACTCTCAGTGAACAGTTTACCACTGGTAGCTATTAGCTTGGCTACATTAAAACTGGCACGAACTGACAAAATATTTATCTGTTTTTGTTTTAAAAATGTTTTCTGCTGAATTGTCAAAACATTTCTTAATTTTGAGACTTTTTCTAACCTCACGTGCCCTGTCAGACAATAGTGTTTTTATTTATGTTGAGATTCATAGTGCCAACGCAAGTTATTTTCTTTAAAGACAGCCATAGGTTCTTGACATATGAGGCAAATGGTTATGTCCTTGTACCGAACAAAAAAAAAATAGTCATTGGTCCACTCTTGATTGAATATCCTGCACTCAAAATCGATTTTTCTTTTCTTTGACATGGTTTAATGCAGCTAGTTTGGGATTCACTTAATAAGTTGGGGTAAAATGCTCACAGGAGGTTATATGGGTATTTTTTTAATGTTTCTATGGTGGCTCCAGGTGACAAAATTGCATTTACTTTGATTTACATAGGCTTATGTTTGGGAATTTAATGTTCAGCTGACTGGACCACAAACATTGCAGTTATTGATGAAAGGGCTGTTAAAGTGACAGTCTAGTGCTGCATTCAGCCCATTGGCCATAGTTTTTCTGCTCCTCTAATGCCAAATGGCTTTGTTTTCTGTTAGCTTGAGTTTTCTTATATTCCTAAAAAATTTTTATTTAGTATATTATTGATTTCTAAATTCCTTAATGGGAAAGCACCCAAAAAATAGTTTTAATCTACAATACTACTGTTAATTTAAATGTTTTTGTGTTGTTAAATATGCACAATTCATTTGACTTTCCACTTTTTGTTACTGACTTTTATCTTAGTATCTGTGAAATTAAGCAGTTTGGATGTGCAACTACTACAATAAGGTAATATGTCTGTCATTTTTTACAACAGGTAGTTAAACTAGCTGAGAGTACAGTGAAATTCGCTCTTGCTTGTGCTAATAGATATTTGCAACATGTCACAAAGCTCTGGTGATTTATATTATTTTTGAGCAATTCCACATTTATTCTGAAATCCCTGCCTAAGGCTCAGTGTGCAAAAGCTTTGACCAGGCAATAAATGGACAATGTATATGGAGAATGGATTTCATGCAAACAGAGTCACTTATGCTTTTGAAAGGACAGAAAACAAGAGGGATCTTCCAGAAAAACTCATGGAAAGAAAGGATGTATAAGGATATGTAAGGACTGCCTCCAACCAGGGCATAGCTGGACGGTGTCAATGGAGTGGTAGGCAACAAGGTGTTACATATCTGAAGTAGCTGAGTGAAATTGTTGCAACCAGCACTGAAAGGAAGTTCAAGTGAATTTCAAATGAATTTTAAAGAAACATTTAAGGAGTCAAATGTATTAATAGAGAACATGATGGTTAAAAGATATGCTGCAGACATTCAATTATTTAACTGGTCTGAATTTTCTGAACAGATTGTGTCAATGGCCTAATTGTTCTTTTCATGTGTGTAAGTGTACCAAATTAGATGAATTTATAGTAATATTGATCTAAGGCTAAATTAAAACACATCTGGAAAGTTAATTATATGATTTGGTATTAGGAATTTTACTTTGTTCTGCATGGTTAATTCTGTTCATTTTCATGAAGTTTACTGAAGATAGATAGATAGATAGATAGATAGATAGATAGATAGATAGATAGATAGATAGATAGATAGATAGATAGATAGATAGATAGATAGATAGAGTGCACCCAGAAAGTATTCACTGCGCATCACTTTTTCCACCTTTTGTTATGTTACAGTCTTATTCCAAAATGGATTAAATTCATTTTTTTCCTCAGAATTGTACACACAACACCCCATAATGACAACGTGAAAAAAGTTTACTTGAGGTTTTTGCAAATTTATTAAAAATAAAAAAACTGAGAAATCCCATGTACCTAAGTATTCACAGCCTTTGCTCAATACTTTGTTGATGCACCTTTGTCAGCAATTACAGCCTCAAGTCTTTTTGAATATGATGCCACAAGCTTGGCACACCTATCCTTGGCCAGTTTCGCCCATTCCTCTTTGCAGCACCTCTCAAGCTCCATCAGGTTGGATGGGAAGTGTTGGTGCACAGCCATTTTAAGATCTCTCCAGAGATGTTCAATTGGATTCAAGTCTGGGCTCTGGCTGGGCCACTCAAGGACATTGACAGAGTTGTCCTGAAGCCACTCCTTTGATATCTTGGCTGTGTGCTTAGGGTCGTTGTCCTGCTGAAAGATGAACCGTCGCCCCCAGTCTGAGGTCAAGAGCGCTCTGGAGCAGGTTTTCATCCAGGATGTCTCTGTACATTGATGCAGTCATCTTTCCCTTTATCCTGACTAGTCTCCCAGTTCCTGCCGCTGAAAAAACATTCCCACAGCATGATGCTGCCACCACCATGCTTCACTGTAGGGATGGTATTGGCCTGGTGATGAGCAGTGCCTGTTTTCCTCCAAACATGACGCCTGGCATTCACACCAAAGAGTTCAATCTTTGTCTCATCAGACCAGAGAATTTTCTTTCTCATGGTCTGAGAGTCCTTCAGGTGCCTTTTGGCAAACTCCAGGTGGGCTGCCGTGTGCCTTTTACTAAGGAGTGGTTTCCGTCTGGCCACTCTACCATACAGGCCTGATTGGTGGATTGCTGCAAAGATGGTTGTCCTTCTGGAAGGTTCTCACCTCTCCACAGAGGACCTCTGGAGCTCTGACAGAGTGACCATCGGGTTCTTGGTCACCTCCCTGACTAAGGCCCTTCTCCCCCGATCGCTTAATTTAGATGGCCGGCCAGCTCTAGGAAGAGTCCTGGTGGTTTCGAACTTCTTCCACTTACGGATGATGGAGGCCACTGTGCTCATTGGGACCTTCAGAGCAGCAGAAATTTTTCTGTAACCTTCCCCAGATTTGTGCCTCGAGACAATCCTGTCTTGGAGGTCTACAGACAATTCCTTTGACTTCATGCTTGGTTTGTGCTCTGACATGAACTGTCAACTGTGGGACCTTATATACACAGGTGTGTGCCTTTCCAAATCATGTCCAATCAACTGAATTTACCACAGGTGGACTCCAATTAAGCTGCAGAAACATCTCAAGGATGATCATGGGAAACAGGATGCACCTGAGCTCAATTTCGAGCTTCATGGCAAAGGCTGTGAATACTTATGTACACGTGCTTTCTCAATTTTTTTATTTTTAATAAATTTGCAAATAATCTCAAGTAAACTTTTTTCACGTTGTCATTATGGGGTGTTGTGTGTAGAATTCTGAGGAAAAAAATGAATTTAATCCATTTTGGAATAAGGCTGTAACATAGAAAAATGTGGAAAAAGTGATGCGCTGAGTACTTTCCGGATGCACTGTAGAGAGATAGATACTTTATTAATCCCAAGGGGAAATTCACATACTCCAGCAGCAGCATAATGATACAAAAAACAATATTAAATTAAAGAGTAATAAAAATGCAGGTAAAAACAGACAATAACTTTGAATAATGTTAAAGTTTACCCCCCGGGTGGAATTGAAGAGATGCATAGTTTGGGGGAGGAACGATCTCCTCAGTCTGTCAGTGTAGCAGGACAGTGACAGCAGTCTGTCACTGAAGCTGCTCCTCTGTCTGGAGATGATACTGTTTAGTGGATGCAGTGGATTTTCCATAATTGATAGGAGCCTGCTGAGCGCCCGTCACTCCGCCACAGATGTCAAACTGTCCAGCTCCATGCCTACAATAGAGCCTGCCTTCCTCACCAGTTTGTCCAGGCATGAGGCGTCCTTCTTCTTTATACTGCCTCCCCAGCACACCACCGCGTAGAAGAGGGCGCTCGCCACAACCGTCTGATAGAACGTCTGCAGCATCTTATTGCAGATGTTGAAGGACGGCAGTTTATTTATTTAAAGTTTAGTTTATCCTATTAGTGTTAATACATGTAATAAATGGGTGCTTTGAAAACAAACAAAATGTTTATGTTACTAATAAGACTGGAAAAGAAAACTTTACATGTGAACCATCTTAACTTTCTAATAGGCTACAGTGTGTGGGAACATTTAGAAAAAGGAACGTTTGATGCTATGCTATCAGCCATGCTGCATTCTGTGACTTAATGATTACAATTTATAGCAGACGTAAGAGTTCTTAAAAATGTAACTTAACTAGGAATGAATGCACAAAATGATCTAGACAAGTTTTTGTAGCTTCTTGTGCCCTTGAGATTATGAGAATTTAGCAATCACACAAGTATTAGCATAACAGTGTTGGAATATGTCTATAAAAATAACAATCTAGTAGCTAACACAGTTGTGACAGAGCCTCAATTAGGTATTTTATAAACAATTAAAAGTATCTCACCTGCACCTCAAAAGTGAAGTATTTTTTTAAATTTTTTATAATCATTACTAAAAATGGAAGCTTAATTCCCAAACCTTTCTTCGGATCAGTAGGACAAGTGATGTAGGTGGTACTGTGAAGAGAAAATTTAGTAAAAAATCTGATTAATGAATAGAAACAACATAAGAATATTATTATTATATACTGTATTTAGTCTTAATCCAAGGTGACTTAGAAGATACTTATTATATTACAGATTTGTACACCAATATGTTTTAAAATTAGAGTTTAGTCAGAATGAAGGAACATCTCAGCACCCACGCACAGAGTTAGAGGTGGGAAATGACCTAGCAACTTATGGTGTAATTTCCAGTGCCTCAAAGGAACAGCCAATAATACAAAACTGCAAAGATCAAACACTGTGGAATTATTAATAACACAGCATTTTCAAACCTTCTTAATCGAATTGAGAGTCAGTGAGCCAGAGCCAATTGCAATAGAACTGGACACAAGGCAAGAATCAGCCCTGAAATGGCTCCTTTCTAGTGGGCTCACTTATGCACACACCCCCAATTACACTGGGCAAGTTTGGAATTGTGAATTAACATAATCTGCTCATTTTGGGTAATATAGGAGGAAAAACCATGGGATAAAAACATAGTATCTACATGAAAATTCCTTCAGATGTAGGGAGAAGATGCAAATTCCACATGAATAACTTCCAAGCATAGGATTCAAATGCATGGTGCTAAACCTGCAAAGTACCAACTCCAGTCTCTGTTCTAGTATGTTCAATATTTAGAGAAAAAAATGTAAAATTCATCCATCCATTTTCCTAACCTGTTTATGCAAGGCAGGGTTTCAAAGCAGCATCTTCTTTTTTTAAGCAATTAGATTCAACAATAACCTCATTCATTTGGAACTCAAAACACCCACGTATCCGAAGAGCAACCCTACAAAGACCTCAGGCAGAAGGTGGCATGGCTTTACCTAATTTTCAGTTTTATTACTGGGCAGCAAACATACAAGCCATAAAAACCTGGACACAAATAAATGAACATACACAGGCCTGGTCCGCAATAGAAATAAAATCCTGTAGTACTTCTTTATACTCCCTGCTCTGCTCTCCAATAAATGCAAGTTATCGCAAATATACTAATAACCCAATTGTGCTTTACTCACTTAGAATATGGAACCAAATTAGAAAGCATTTTAAGATGGAAAATCTTTTATCAGTGGCACCTCTGCAAGAAAACCACCTCTTTCAACCCTCGCAAACATATCCAGTTTTTAATACCTGGAAAAGTTTTGGGATTAAAATGCTCAGAGATCTTTATATAGACAACATATTTGCATCTTTTGAACAATTACGTTCAAAATTCAACCTCCCAGCTACACATTTCTTTCACTATCTTCAAATTAGAATTTTTGTTAAACAGAAATTGCCCAATTTTCCCCACCTCGCACCCTCCACAATGATGAAAAAAATACTGCTCAATGCCGAGGAATTAAACACCATTTCCGCATTATATAAAATCTTATTAGAGTCCCTAACTTTCAAAGAACCGAAAGGACATTGGGAAGAAGATCTCTTAATCAATATATCAGAAAAGGAGTGGAAGGTAGCAAAGCAGAGAATTCACTCGAGCTCCATATGCGCAAAGCATAGAATTATTCAACTAAAAATTATGTATCGAGCTCATCTGTCTCACTTAAAACTGTCCAAAATGTTTCCAGGGCAAGATCCAACCTGTGAACGCTGCAACCAAGCTCCTGTCTCACTGGGTCACATGTTCTGGGTCTGCACCAAATTAACATCATTTTGGACAAAAATTTTTAAGTGCCTTTCAGACAGCCTTGGGGTCACAATCCCTCCTAACCCACTAACAGCTGTGTTTGGTGTTCTTCCAGACGGACTTGAAGTGGAAAAGGACAAGCAAACTGTGATTGCATTCACTACACTTTTGGCACGCAGACTTATTCTGTTAAATTGGAAGAATCCTAACTCTTCTCTGATAGGTCAGTGGGAAACCGATGTTTTATATTATTTGAAATTGGAAAAAATCAAATTCTCAGTTAGAGGATCTGTACAAAATTTTTTCAAAACCTGGCAGGATCTGATCAATATTATTTTAGAATAAGAGAACAATTACCGCATTTAATTCCCTTCTCCATCTCTTATTTACATATATATTTATTTCTCCCTTTCCTTTGCTTATTGTTGTCTTATTAAAAAGCCATAAGCAATTCTCCTTTAGCTAAGCTCTCCTTCTCAGGGGTGGGGTTTGATTTGTCTTTAATTTGTTTGGTTATAAATTGATCTATTTGTATGGAATGATTACAATAAAAAATGAATAAAATATAATAAAAAAAAAGCAGCATCTCAAAAATGGAAAAATTAAAAATGTATTTTCAATGATCTGAGAAATTAAATAAAGAAAAAAACAGAAAAATGAAAGTAAAACTACATAATACTAAAGATATCAAAAGCAAAAGGATCTAAGGCAGCTGATGTATTCCCAGGTAGTCAATGAATTGATTACCATGACTAATGTTACCAAGACAAAAATTGCTGCACCCATGAACAAAAAACATGGTGTCTTTGGAGAATTTTAAAAATAAATACATTTCTCAGGGTCAAGCTAGTTAAAAATAAACCTCTAAATCAGATTACTTGGGTTAAAACTCTTATGTTTAGCCTCATAGAATTCTTCAAAAGCCCCCTGAGAAAGCATACAAATTTATAAAGTACACCAATCACACAACACACTTCTTGCTTACCTTTTCTTCTTTCTGGTTCTGACCACTGGCTTCAAATTTTTGAGTTAACAAAATCTTAATTCTATTTAATGGTAATGGTAGAAATACTTCTTACTTTATATAATCACTATGCAAAATACTGTCTCAAGGTGCTCTAGAAGCACAGAACAATAGCACACCTGGAGTAGTTGCACAGTGAGTCAAAGGCAAAAAAAACCAAAAACAGTAACTTTATTATTTAAAGTCCAATGTCTTAACCACTAGACTACACCACATATACACATTATAAATAAATTACCATGTATTGTAGGTGCAAATTTTTGAAACTGTATCTAGTTTTTTCTTTCCACCTCTTATTTAGTAATAACTTCTCTGCCTACTTTAAAATCTTTAACATTCAGACATATTAGTTGTGTTGTGTCATCTGAGTTATGAAATATTTCAATGACAACTTATCATTACAATCAATGATGATATTCTGAAGTCCTTTAGATGTCAGATTATCAGGGTTGTCTTTCTGAAAGCCATCGAATGTATTTACAGTTTGCATTTCAAGTTAAGCTTTTCAAACCGACTATGTGGTTTATAAAAAAAACAGAACATGGGCTTTGTACCACTATTGCAATTCACTTTTCACACTGTATACTGGATGTACACTATAGCAAAATTACATGAACATACAAGCAGTCTAGCAAAATTACATGAACATACAAGCAGTCTACTAAGAATTGTTTGCCGACTTCTAGAATAGTATAGAATTGCAATGCTTGTTGTAGGACTCAAGTGAGGAAGTATTTCACTATTCACTAGTTCATTTACAATTTCTGAACTGTTAGCAGTAATCTAAGCAAAAACAAGGTTTCCTTCAGATCATTTAAGTATAGTAAGGATTTTAATGTTTCATTTTCAGTATGTTCAAACATTGCAATATAAAGAATGTTATACTCATGAATGATGCAAGTAGAACCAAAATTTACTTCTCTGGTAAAAATAGCTTGAATTATTTTATCCATAACTAAATCAGTTTCACATTTTCGGCAAAAGAAATCTCAGCACTATAAAAGTTTGGAATAGTACAGATAACCAGGGGTCAAGTTTTAAAATGTGCATATGGTACAAGTTTAGGATTTATTGTTATTTTTCTCATTTTTAATTATTTTTCACATTTTATGTTAAGTTTATTGTATTTGACATATAATGATGTACTTTAACTTAAAGTGTCCTAATATTCCTTGTCCCCCAGCTATATATTTTGCCAGAGAACAGGCCATAGCAGTGTTATGAATGAAGTATTGTGGAGTTTGTATTATGTTTTATTGGCTTGGAGGTTTCTGTTTTTGATTATTTTCTGCAGTGTTTTTTGGATTTTGTTTGCTGGACTTGGAATTTTTACAGGTAATTGTTCACTTCAGGATTGCTTTTGGTTTTTTTTTTGCCCTTCAGACCACCGGACACTCTAAATACATCATTCACAATTCTCAAATTTATTTTGGCTAGAAAATATTATATTACTTTTATGTCTTTTTGACCATTTTTTAAACTTGGTTTTGTTATTTCTGGAGTTGGAAGTGGTAATCATCCTGTACATTTTGCCAGCATGGAGGAGGGAGAACAGTAACTGAGCAGGTGCTGTACCACAGTACTATGCAGAAGATCAATTTTATTGTCCACCTATAGAAGCTGATGGACAGAGATGAAGCGATTCAGGCTTTCCTCATAAACCAGAAGAATTACCATACAAGCATTGATAATCATTCTTGATAATATGAATATTGTGTCCAATTTAGGTCATCTATGATGGTGATTCTAAGAAATGTAATGCTGATGATATTCTCAACAACATTATCTACAATGCAGATAGCATTATAGTCTGTCTGTATCATTGTTATAAGCACAGACAGATTCATGAGAGAACAAAAGTAAAATTATACCAAGACCAGAAAATTATATAGTTAAGAATGAGAAGAGGCAAAATTCTGCAAATACCCAAGAGTCCAAAAAACCTAGATAATCAATCAAGAATGATCATTAAAACCACCAAAAAGATACAAAACCAGACATTGTACTGCTGTCTTTGCTTAATTACCTCACACACTGTATTACTAAGTGTTGTCATCAGTATTCATTGTTATTTTTTTTGTACATCTTCCTGAACTTATACTTTTACTCATGGAAGAACAGAGGAAAAAAAAAGGAAGAAAACAAAACTCAAGTGAATGTAAACTTCAGGTATTACTGACTGAGGTGGGGAATCACAAAAACATTCTTTTTGCTGGTCTGTCTGTGGGAGTCACATAAAAAAGACAAAAAACATGAATGGGAGCAGCTGAGTGGAGAGAGCAACAGCATTGCATCATCATGTAATGGCAAGGCCACCACCAGTACACAGTGTGAATTGATGCAAGCTCTAAGTCCAGAACTGCAAGATATGAAGGACATTCTTATTAAACTTAAAAAAAATCATTTGGCCAAAAAATGTCAATAGTTTCTTTACATTCAACATACAGACTTCTTTGAATTGCCATTGTGTTGATATCCATGCAGTACAGGTTTTTGCCTTAGGTTGTGCAATACAGCACTAAGCCATTACAAAACACCAAGTCTTTTTGGGGCTGTACAGCAGTGTGTTGACTGATGAGTTCAAACACTGCCATCTACCTTTAAATGAACCAATAGTCCATTATAATTCTTGTTATTTGCGGAGCGACTTTCATCACAGAGTCTCTTTCAGTATACCTCCTCTCTTGTGGTGTACCCACTATCACTTGAAAGAAAGATTATACAAGCAATCATTCTTGTTATTTGCGGAGTGACTTTCATCATAGAGTCTCTTTCAGTATACCTCCTCTCTTGTGGTGTACCCACTATCACTTGAAAGAAAGATTATACAAGCAATCTGTAATGTACTAAACTTAATTGCAATCCTACTTCCCAAGAAGCCATGTGTCACACAGAGCGTGATCCTAAAGTTCCCACACTACTAGTTAATATAGTAAAGGAATGGTGGGTTGAGACCCGCAATGTTGGTAAGATACATTTGAGCATAAATTATTAGTTATATATCAATTGAATGAACATACTTTTTGCTTGCATAAGCTCATTCATTCAGTGACAGTGCCTTATTGCTACACGTGTGCAGTTAATTATGCCGTTTACATTAGGAAAATCAATCACGTCAAACTGCCTTTTGATCTCGGCTTGCTCACCCTGACAGTAAGAATATTGTATGCATCTGGGTGGCATCTTAAATATACTATTCCATACAGATGGCATGAGACAGATCAGATTGACTACAAAATTGCTGAACAGTCAGCCAGTTCACACTGGAAAATGACCATCACAAATATCAGTTATTAAAATCTGTAACAGGAATCACATGATTTCTGCATGATGGTCTCTGTAATGTAGGGTCCAATTCAGCACACAACTCTAAAAGGATGGCTCCAAGAAGTTTAAATTGGCTCATAAGCAAGTGATTATCATGAGCAAAAAAATCATTAAGATCCTGAAAAGTTGCTGTAGCAGCCTGTCATTGGTGATATCCTTCAAAAGAGGTATCTCTGCACTTGCCAGTTATGCTGTACAACACACAGCAAACCCATATTATAGACAAAACAGGCTATATACTAAAAGCAATTGACATTAAGCATATGCATTAGGCATTTTTACCAATACTAAAGACGGCTATATTGAGAGAGCATGTCAATTACCTGTGATATAATTAGTTTAAGAACATCGGAATATGACTGATGTCTTACTGAAATGTGGAATAAGATTCAAAGCTAAGAGGCCTGTAGATGTGCACCACAATCTTATATAGTGTAGTATATAGGAAAAGAAAATAATTTTAACTTGGTTAATTATCCAGTTTTATTTCTGCAACGCCAATAATTAATTAAACAATTTGGTAACGCTCTCACCTTATTTTCATTACTTTTCTTTGTAGGAAAGGTTTTATATCAAGGTAACTGAATCATACTCATTTTAATAAACAGAATAATATACAATTAAACACAAGGACTATAGAAATATGGTAACTGCATATACAGTATATTGGCATTGAAGACATGACTCAAGATAGATGAGACAGACAAACATATGGCACAGAAGAGAATGGGTGTTTATGTGCTATTTGGAGTTATAATTTATCCAGGTACCGATAAATAATTTTACAATAACAAGTTTTTAAAGGAAGGTGTCCGATGTTGTCTGGGGTTGTTGCTGCTGTTACTACAGACTCAAGTTAAGGACTAGACTGTTCTTGTGTTGGAGGACACTTAGTTTTGCTGCATGGCCCTTTGTTCATGGTGTGCTGTGTTTTTCTCACCTCACTATTAGACTGTTTGCTCTGTCCTCTGTAACTTTGTAGGGATAAACATTACTCTTCCTGGAACAAGAGTGTATGCTCTGAAGCTCCCTTCTTGAAGTAATGGCTGCTTTTCAGTCTTCTCAGACCAGGCTCAGTTACTGGCTCAGAGATAGGCTTGGAAAAGTGGATCTTAGAGTTAGTTCAGTGCATCCACCTCCAAGAAAGTGTGCATTGTCAGCTTTTTGCTATCCACAGAGAAGAGGATTATCAACTTCAGTTTCCTAAACAGAGAGTAGCTCATTATCTTTTGGTTTCAGAGAGAGAGAGAGAGACATAGAGACTGATTTTTTAACAATCTCAAAAATGAGATCTGCAAGGAAAAAATTAAGCAAGACTTGTATAGATGGTCTACCCTTCATCTTACTTTAGCTGTAAGAATTAACATTGTCAAGATGAATATCCATCCTAATCTTTTCTATTTCAAAACATTTCCATATACACCAAAAAATATTTTTTTAAGAAGTTAGATTCAATCATAACCTAATTTATTTGAAATTCAAAACATTCATGTATCAAAAAGGCGACCACACAGGCCTAAGGCAGAAGGTGGCATGGCTCTACATAATTTTTAATTTTATTACTGGGCAGCAAATATACAAGCTCTATAAACCTGGACACTAACACAAACAGATGAACATACACAGTACTTCTTTATATTCCTTGCTTTGTACCCCAATAAGTACAATTTATCACCAATATACTAACAACCCAATTGTGCTTCACTCACTCAGAATATGTAACCAATGTAGGACGAACTTCAAGATAGAGAAGCTTTTATCTGTGGCATCTCTGCATGATAACCACATTTTTCCACCTTCTCAAATGTACACAGTTTTTAATGTCTGGAAAACATTTGGGATTACATCACTTAGTGACCTGTACATAGACAATGTCTTCCCATCCTACGAACAATTACACTCCAAATTTAACTTTACAGCAACACATTTCTTTCACTACCTCCAAATCAGAAACTTTGTTAAACAAAACCTGCCCAGTCTTCCTCACCTCCCACCAACCTCTATTCCAGAAAAAATATTCATCAGTCTTGAGGACTCAGGCAGCATTTCTGTAATACATAAAAACTTTTTACAGTCTCTCCCTTTCAAAGATCCCAGACTTTAGATGGAAAAGGATCTCTTGCTCAACATTTCAGAAAAGGAGTAGAAGGCAGCAATGCATAGAAGCATATGTGACGATGCTGGTCCCCTACAGACTCCCTCTTCCCACATCGGAGTCTGCAGAACTAACACTGTTGATAGTTATGACCGAGATGAGCTGACAAATGAGGACAATTCACTGATGATGCCAGAGGATGGTGGAAAAAGTGCTCAAGTGCTTTTATTAAAAGAAAAGTCAAAACACAAGTAAAACCAACAAAAGTGTCAATTGTGCATTTTTTCCAAAAGTACATAAATAAATCCACAAAAATCATTGTGAAAGTGAGGATAAAAAAAATAATCAATAAATAAACCCATTAAAATCCGAGGTTAAAATCCAGACTAACCCCACCTGATCTCAGCCCACCTCCTTCTTTCTCCCTGGCTCACCCACTGCTCACGTAGCTGGCGGAGACTCAGTAGCCATGAGCTCCTTTCGGCTGACCTCTGTCTTGGCTGCCTCCAGGCATGACGACCAGGCCGTCAGAGGTCGGCTCTCCTCCCTTCTTCCTTCACGCTCACGTGGTCGCACCTTGGAAGCCTAGGGAGGGCACCTGCCTTGCTCGCCACACTCCACCCAAATGTTCAGTGGGGCGAACTAGCTCCTAGAGCGCCACAGCTAACGCTCCTTCACGGGGCCCCAGATGCACTGCTTCCTCCTTTCTGGTGGCCAGAATGTACTTCCCAAGCCTGCCTTTCATGTCCTTTAACCTCCTTCACTTTCGATCCTTTTTTCTCTCGTCTTTGATTTCTCCATCTTTGATTTCCTTGTACTGACCCGTATATATACACTCACATCTCCGTGGGCGCAGCGCCTTAATCACATGCCGCAGGAAGCCAATGAAGCAATTGAGAACAATGGTGTGACTTGCCCAACTACCTCATTAACTCCCTGTGGTCATGCAATTGCGCCCACGGAGAGTGACATGGCTTTATGGATTTAAAACTGGCCCTTTTTTTTTTTTGAAGCCGCAGTCCCGCTATACCACACATACGATTATTCAACTTTAAATTATATATTGAGCGCATCTGTGTCATTTAAAATTGCCTAAAATGTTTCCAGGGCAAGAGCCAACCTGCAAATGTTGCAATCAAGTCCCAGCCTCATTGGGCTATATGTTTTGGATGTGCACCAAATTAACATCATTCTGGACCAAAATCTTTAAATGCCTCTCAGACAGCCTTGGAGTCACAATCCCTCCTAATCCACTAACAGCTGTGTTTGGTGTACTACCAGATGGGCTTAAAGTGGAGAAGGACAAACAAACTGTAATTGCCTTTACTACAATACTGGCACGTAGACTTATCTTGCTCAACTGGAAGAATTCTAAACCACCTTTTTAAAGTCAGTGGGTAACTGATGTTATATACTATTTGAAATTGGAAAAAATCTAATTCTCACTTAGAGGATCTATAAAAAACTTTTTCAAAACCTGGCATTGGATCTAATCAATAACATTTTAGAATAAGCATTTAAATAGAGGAAGTGGGTTATCTTTCCTTTTTTAATTCTATTTACTTATTTATTTTTCCTACTATTAAACTTTTACTCTGTTGGTGTAGCTCTCTTTGTCATGGGTGGGGGTTGATTTGTTTCGAACCTAGTTTTGTTAAACTTGACTTGCTTGTACGGAATGTTATTTTTTATAAATTACAGATCTGCTCTTTGAACAGGCCTTGTGTGTCCCTGAAAGCCCAGAAGAATGGGCAAAGCCCACTTTGTCCTACAACAAAAGTAAGGTGCAAAACCCATGTGACATATTTGAAAATGAAAAATAATAGATAATAACAATCAGAAGGCAAACCTCTTGCCTGGAAGCTTTATCTTCATTGCTGAAGATAGGCCTATTATGGCAGCATCATCAACAAATTCAACGATTGAGTTAGAATTGGGCATTACTATATTGTCTCAGGTGAATAAGAAGCACAGTAGAGGACTTAACACATTATTCTGTGGTGGTCTTGTGTTGAGGATCCATTAGGAGAAGATAATGATTTCAGTCTGTACATGTCTTAGTATGGCAATTAGAAAGTCCAAAATCCAGTTCTGCTGGGCCTCCTATTTTACTTTTTGTTCACAAGTTCAATCCACTATTAAATATGCCACCATCCATTGCAGACCTGTTGATCACAAATAATGATTAGAAAGATTAAAGGGAAGAATTTTGCCTTCTAATACAGTAGTGCCAGGACAATGTCAGAGAAATCAAGGATATAGTCATAGATAAAGAAACTGGGAACAGTAGGGAGATCAAACTCCCATCTATATTAGAATGGATGCTGTAGAAAGGATCACAAAAAACTACAGAGAGAGCTAAAGATGGCATAGGATATTACTGGAACACAGCTCCCTTCTGTTTAGGACTTACAGAAAGGAAAATTGTATTATTAAAGGCCTCAGTAATTTAAGTCAAGTCAGTTTTCTGTTTTTGCCTCTACATAGTTCTTTTAAAAATGTCTAATGTTGCATGTAATGCATTATGCTGTATTAATTATTTGTTGTCTATATTGTACTACTGTCATTATTATGTGGAGGACATGAAGTAAGAATTTGAAAGTACTTCACACATAGCAGTAAACTTGAAACTATTATACATTCTCCTTCTCTGCCACAATAATATTTTATAATAATTTTAGATATAAAAAAAATGATAACATGTTGGATCGATGCAGGTTCACCTATCACAGCTATTCATTAATTTATTACTGGCTTATTGATAACTAGCAAAATACCTGTGCTTCGCAGCAGAGAAGTAGTTTGTGAAAGAAGTTATAAAAAAGGAAACATTTTAAAAATAACGTAACATGATTGTCAATGTAATTGTCATAGTCTTATACTAATATTGAGAATGAATTTGATGATTGTAAAGAGTTTAATTTATGATTTTAAATGTTGTGTATGAGAAATGCACATTTTTAGGATGTATGGATCTTTTTGTAAACGACGTTTGCAGTTCTGCCCTCAGGCTGTAAAATGACCAAGCTATCAGATGAGCTTACTCTTGAGCATGCAACGTACAGTTGGCCATGTGAGAAGCAATCTTGTGTCAAGCCAATGCCAAACTTTTTTAGAGTCTGGCCCTGTGACTTATTTATTGTCATAGTGAAGCAGACCCTCACTGGAAATTGGAGGCGTTTGAATTGGAATGGGAGGTCAGAGGGTATGAGAGGGATGCAAGGACTAAATACAGTCTCCCCGAGCCAGTTCCAGTGAAGACAGTTGCCTCAATGAGGTTGTTGTGCAGAGATTTGATCTGAAGCCTGGTGCCGTTACAAAGTTTTGGTGGTTGTAAGTTTCGTAGTAACATAATTGGTGCACTGACCTTCAAAAGTAGACTATGCGGAGGATTAAGAGCGTGAAGAAACTCTACCGGATAGTGCACCTTATCCTCTAGTTCTACAACAGAGTCGACAGGCTTATATGTTTTTGTTTCAGAAGTTGGTGAAGTAAAATGGTGTTTATATGTGAAGTCATGTAATTTTTTGGTGTTAGAACAGACTTCTCCCTCAACCATGAGATGTCCTTTTCATGCAGATTTCGTAGGTTGGGGTAAACATTTTCAATAATGGTTTGTAAGGTATTCACCAGGAGACAGAGATTGTTAGGAACATTGATTTTACAGTTCTGTTCAATTAAATTGCCATCACCTATTTTGATGAGGAGAGCAGCGAACTCTCCGGCTTTTTGTTGCAGTTCAAGTAAACCCTCATATTTATTCTTAAGGTAAGAATGTTGGTCCTAGGCCGTAGGTATGAAGATTTCAGACGTGCTGGCAGGCGCAATCTCGGGGCATGGAAAGCACTAGGTAAGGGTCGGTGAAATTGTGATTGATGGTGATCACCGGAATAGACATGTTATTCGGGGTAAACTTGCACCCATTGAGAAAGAATGTACGAAGGAAGTAGAGAAGCAGTGGAGCAGAGAATGAAAAGCAGAAGTCAGCACCAGGAAGACGTACGTGAGGAAGTAAGGAAACCCAACTGTCAGCCTTGAAGCTGTGGAGTAAACGAAAAGGCAGGAGTCACCAGCAGGAAGACGTGAAGCAAGGCCAACAATAACAGGCTTGAAGTGGTGGAGTAAATGAAAAGGCAGGAGTCACCAGCAGGAAGACATGAAGCAAGGCAAACAATAACAGGCTTGAAGTGGTGGAGTAAAGAAGAAGGGAGCAGTGAGCACGAAGAACAGCTGAAGAAAGTAAGGAAGTGAGTGAAGAGGCACATGAGCACAGGATGTCGTTAATGTATATAGGCAGGGAGCCAACCACGTGGTAGGTGCGCGGACAGCGGCTGTGTGGAAAAAGGAAGGGGGACCAGAGGCGGCCGTTGTGCGTCTCTGCCGTGAAATAAATCCTCTGTTAACGGAAATAAGGAATGAAACAACCAAAAGGAGAGGTCAGTTCCGAAAGTTCCTTACGGCATAATGGTGAGAACCACCAAAAAGAAGATGTTATTTTTGAAAGTTCGTTACGGGGCACGGCGCAAAATGAAACATACTTAACATTTGTAATTACAACCATTTTCAAACAAGACCACGGTCATCTAACATCTCAGTCGTGTGAATGCTTTTGGCAGACACACTTCCTGTGCTCTCAGCTCATATAAATTTTATCAGGACAATAATTTTATACGTTCTAGATGACATGTCAATGACTAAGTGAAGAAGAAAGAGCAGCATGTCGAAAAAAGACCCAAAAGTGATGGAGAGAAAGGAATGCAAAAAAAGAATAATAATAATCCATGTGCAAATTCTGAAAATAAGGAAAGTAATAATAAGCCTGGACCACATGGAATTGAAAACCTTGCAGGTCCAACTGGGGTCAGAAATAAAAGACAAAAGAGTAAAGACAAAGTAGAACTTCATAAAGACGTTCAAAAACGTTGGCGCAAAATACATGCAGAGCAGGCTAGAGATAGGAAAAGCAGTGGAATTCGAAAGGCTAAAAAAAAATGTTGGGTCGATACACATGCAGAGTAAGTTACAGATTATGCAAGTAGTAAAATTTGAAAGTATCAAGAAACTGATAGTAAAGATCGCATTAGCACTAACAAACAGAAATTATTACTAGGTGAAATAACAGAACAGCAAAAAGAGATTGAATATATGGACATAGGTGATATGTTAGAAGAAGAATGCAGATATTGTAAGGCTTTAAAGTTTAAGTGGGTGACTTGTAGATCGTCTAATTCGTGTTGCCATCAGAGAAAAGTAGTGTTTCTTCACAATGAAGAGGCGTATCTGCGAGAATTAAAAGATTTGTTGTTTGGTGAAAGTGAAATCAACAAACACTATAGGCAAAATATCTGAATCTACAATAATCTGTTTGTGTTCGCATCATTAAATGCTCAAAATGTAAGTTTACACAATACGCTATAAGAATCTGTGGTCCCACAACAATTAAAGCTATGACAAGGTTAATTTAGAAGAAACCACAATTCGGTCAGGTGTATATTTATGATCACGGAGAAGTGATGCAACATAGAATCGAAAGAGTTAAACAATCGGACGTATTAGAAATTCTACAGCCAATAATGGATTCAAATCCATATGTCAAAAAGTATTGCACTTTACACAAATTTATCTCCAAAACATGAATAAAGAAATTTTATTGGATTTCTATATGAATCCGAAAGATCACAGTCGAATTTATAATTAAGCAACATGTAACAAATTGTTAGCAATAATAGTTTTGAAAGATGGAGATATCAAAGACAGAGTTGATATTCGTGTACAGTATATCCAAAAGCAAAGCACGATTCAAAAGGAGATCCTGATATGCCATTCGTATTAAAACGTTTACAGTTTCCTGTGAGAATAGCTTTTGCTATGACAATTAACAAATCACAGGGACAAACATTCGAAAAAGTCGGTTTATGTATTAGAGAGAAAGAAATGATATTCACTCACGGGCAG
The DNA here is from genome assembly GCF_900747795.2 of Erpetoichthys calabaricus. NCBI lineage: Eukaryota > Metazoa > Chordata > Cladistia > Polypteriformes > Polypteridae > Erpetoichthys > Erpetoichthys calabaricus. The sequence continues at coordinate 107,623,179 of NC_041402.2, read as the reverse complement.
TTAAATGTTACATTGTCACAATGCAAGTCCAAACACAGAATCAAAATTCAATGTGATCTTCAAGAAAAGTTAATTCCAAATATTGTTTTTACTGAAATGCATTTTAGATATCTCAGATTGAATTACAGATATCTAAAAATGCATCCATTTTAAGATATCTAAAAAGCATTTTATGATATCTCAAATAGATTTCAAGATATCTTGAAATGATGTGCTGTACAGTTTGAAATATCTGAAATGCATTTTAAGATAACTTAAATGCAATTCGAGATATCTCGATATAGGTTCCTGTGCATTTTGAGATATCTCAAATACATTTTGAGATATCTCAAAATCACTTCCTGTAAAATTTCCTATTCTTTCAATGGGATATCTTGAAATGCACAAAATGTTATTTTAAGATATCTGAAAATCTATTTGAGATATCTTAAAATGTGCAGGAAGTTATGCTGAGATATCTGAAAATGCATTTCAGATATCTCAAAATGAATTTGAGAAATGAGTGGAAAGTTATTTTAGGATATCTCGAAATATAATTAAGATATCTCAAAAAGCATTTACTGTAAATAAAATAAATCTAAAATACATTTTTAGATATCTAAACTTAATTTCTTGATATCTTAAAATGGGTCTCTGTTCCATTTCTAATAATGTATTTCAAGATATCTCAAATTGTATTTCAAGATATCTAAAATGCATTTTAAGATATCTTTAAAAGGACACACAATTATTTCAAGATATCTCAATAGCATTTTCAGATATCAACAATACAATTTAAGATATCTGAAATACATTTCCAGATATCTCAAAACAGCTTCCTGTCCATTTTCAGATATCTCAAATACATTTACAGATATCTCAACATCACTTCCTGCTCATTTCAAGATATCTCAAATACATTTTAAGATATCTTATAATCAACAAGAAGTTCCATTGAAATAATAGGTGGTTTTACAGGAAATGATTTTGAGATATTTTGAAATGCATTTAAGATATCTTAAAATGCACGAAAGGTCAATTTAAGATATCTGAAAATTCATTTGAGATATCTTGAAATGCAGACACAATTATTTTGAGATATTTGAAAATGTGTTTGAGATATCTTGAAATGCATTTGAGATATCTCAAAATGTATTGCAGATATCTTAAAATGTGAAGGAAATTATTTTAAGATATCTCAAAGTGAGTTTCAGATATCTTAAAAAGTAAATTACATTTTAAGATATCTGAAATTCATTTTGAGATATCTCTAAATGTTAATTTGGCTTGCCATACATATGTAACAATGCAAATAAAATGAAAATAACAATCTCTTTAAATTGTATATCCGGTTAACCAAACCCGGGGGTTGGCGAGCGATGCGAGCAGGGGGCGGAGCCCCCTAGTATTATATTATATTATTTCCCCTCGTAATTGAAATATATAACATTTCCAGAATAAACAGCACATTTTGAATAAGATGGATGAACTTTTACATCTCATGGCGAGTCACAATGAGTTCAGTTGCTCTGGCATTTTGTGTACTACAGCTTAAACCTCTTAAATCAGATGCTGTTTTAATGCTGGATGTAAAAAACGCAAGTACACTTCAATTAAAACTGAAATGCATTTTTCAAACATTGAAATACTGACTAAATGTGTCCACATTACTGCCTAGGGAGATAAGGTACATCATCATGATTAATGTTTGTTAACCGAGAAAGAGAAACGCTTCGCTATTTGTTAAGGAGCAATGAGCATGGGAAAGGTGCTATACAAATATAATGTATTATTTTTATTTTACCAACAATCTAATGAATGAATCATTCTGACCACAGAATGCTGACGAGTCAATCAGGGTAACGTCTGAACGAACAAACTTCTATTAGCTTGTTATGTTTGTGGACACAACAAGCTGAGCCTGCTCTACCCAGCTTACAATGTATTTAAAACTAGAACTGCTGATTAATCGGCATTAACGTGTGCAATTAACGCGGTAAAGATTTCTGCAATTAAATATTTTAATTGAAACCCTAAATGTGTTAATTTAATCCGGTCAATTTGACCACGTTTTACATTTAATGAAACAGCGCCAAGTGGATCCAAGTTTATTAATATTGCTTGATTGTTGTTTTTTGCCAATTAGCCTTCATCCACATACACTGCTAGAGTTTCTCGTCCCGTATTGGAACATAAAATATAGCATCCCCAAAAGGAGGAGTTTCATTTTTGTGACATGGTAACAGTGTAGATGGAGTGAGATTTCTGAGATCAGCGACATTATTGGCGTTGTGCTGTATTCATATTTTTGATGATAAAAAAGTTACTTAGCAGAACGTCCAGAACAAGACAGTACACACAGTAATGTCTGCTAATTCAAGTTCTCCCATGAAGCGTTAAGAGGCTGACCGAGACAGAATGTCAGTGGGCCAGCCCTCCCTGGCCTTGGTGGAGCTTTTCCGGTGGCTCATGGAGGGGATGGGCTATCTGACCTGAAACAGCATATGAACAATTAAAGAGCAGATGACACAGAGTGGAATTATTTGATTCCTTATACCTCCCTCACACTTACCCCAACACAGACATGCATGGTATGTGTTGTTGTTGTTTAGTTACTTGTAAGTTACCTACTGTAGCCTACATAGCTTATATTATGCTGGAAGCTAGCAATAAACCTTGCAAATTGATCATGCTAATATTTACATCCATTTCGGCTAAAGGTTAAGATACTTATTTTTAAATTCATAAACTGTACATTCTATGACAAAGTACAATTTAAAACATCTAAAATAAGCAACACTTCCAGATAAATATTTAGAAGTTTTTTCAGTATAATCCTTTGTTATTTAAATGCCTAATCTACACACAATTTCAATCTATTGAATGACTCCTCCTCTACAGGTAATACCTGACAGGTGGACCTGTGAGTATTACGCAGTTAAGCACAACTTGATCTATAGCAATGCACAAAAGCCAAACCATAATTTGATGTTTCTGTATTTGTTACTGTTTTGGTATGTTGTCTTGCAGCATAGCAGTCTAATATTAGTTTACCCGAATATTACAGCACCCTCAGCCTCCCTCCCCACCCCGGCCCACGGTTGTGAGTTAGGCGGGTGTTGTTTCTGTTACAAAAAATAAACTGAAATAATTCGATATGCATATAGCAAGTGATTATTAAAACTGTTTTTTAATTAAAAATTAATCACAGTTATTTCTGCATTACAGCAAAATATGCTTGAAGGAAGTATGACAAACTGTGATTAATATGCAATTAATTTTAATTATACATTTTAACTAGGGGGCTCCGCCCCCTGCTCGCTTCGCTCGCCAACCCCTGGTGTTGGGAATGACAAAGAGCGTGATGTATGAATGAGATATAGAATAGTGTGACGGTGTAGATGATGCAAATAGAAAGCACCCAATAAAGTGTGTGGCACAGTGTAAAGGTTTATTTGAAAATTTCTTTGTACACGCCGTTTAAGTGTAAAAGGTAATTCCAGCTCAGAACTTGTAAGGTCATTTAAGATGGTTATTGTTGTGATCAGAGTCAAGTTTGTCAGAGCCTAGAAAGAGTTGTGTCTTTCCAGGAAGTAATGGAATGACTTGGGTATTTATGTTTTCCACATTAATATTTTTTGGACATAATATAGTGCGTTGTGTTAAAAGGGGCATTTGGTCTAATGAGATTGCTGTTCCAAATCTCTCTGTAACTAAGTCGTCGCAGATAAAGGCTTGAGGAATTGTAATAATATGTGGGTGAAGTCCATCTGTATTGGTGAGTGTACCATCTCTCAGTTGTAATAAGCAATTGTTATGATCTGGTTCTGGACATCGTATCTTTTTTACTAACTGTATCTTTTGAAAGCAATGCCAATTGTCTGCGTATTTTAAGGTGCACTGAACAATAGCTGAGTGAATGGCATCTGGAAGAATAGCTAATCACTGTCTAAAATCTCCTCCTCATAAAAGTACCTTTCCTCCAAATCGAATATTATTATTCATAAACGTTTGTTCATGCCATTGAACATTCATCAATAAACAACATTTTTTCAAGACGGATGTCACGTGCAGTGCCACCGTTAATGTTCATAGTGGATTCCGATTTGTAGGATCTAATGTAGTTGATAAAGATTCCACTTTCAGGTACATCGTCAGTTATAAGCTTCTGTAGATATTCAGTATATGAATGTAAAGAAGGCAGTCTAATTTGACCCTTTTGACAACAACGTGTAAATGTATAACTTGTATTGCCAGTTGTTTCTTCAGGGAAGTGAACTAAATGACAATGATTGCAAATGACATTCATTAATCCGAATGAATTTTCCTGGTGTATGTTTTCCTTGTGCCGTTTGAGAGGCGCGTTGTTGCATGTGTAGTATTTGGGACGTGTTGTTTTGGAGCTGTAATCGATTTGCCTGTGCTGTGTGAGAAGCCCGTTGTAGCCTTCGCTGCCATTAACGTATGTCTGAGACGGGAGGTGTTTCGTTTTGAATCCGTGCCTGTTGCGATGCAGCACTTTGATTGATAGTTTGCGTCATGTGGATCTAGGATGTAGATTTGTGCATATTAAATGAACTATTGTAGGATCTAATGCAGTTCATAAAGTTTTTACTTTTAGGTACATCGTTAGTTAGAAGCTTTAGTTGAGCTTTGCGTATTTGGAGTCGAGTCATTTTTTTCTTTTAGAAATATGGATAAGTAATAAGGAGTATTGCACTCACTGTTAATATGGAGCCTTTTCTGCGGTTGAACGGTTAATAGTGCCTTATTGTAATGAGATCCACCTATGCTGCATAGCCGTCTATTTTGTTGTTTCTTTCGTGTTCGTGTGTTTGTTCCTGTTATCCTTTCCTTTTCGTTTTGTACTGCGTATTTTAAGGTGCACTGAATAGCTGAGTGCATGGCATCTGGAAGAATAGCTAATCACTGTCTAAAATCTCCTCCTCATAAAAGTACCTTTCCTTCAAATCGAATATTATTATTCATAAACGTTTGTAGAAGTTTATGAATGGTGTTGAGTAAGTGACTTCATGCCATTGAACATTCATCAATAAACAACATTTTTTCAAGACGGATGTCACATGCAGTGCCACCGTTAATGTTCATAGTGGGTACCGATTTGTAGGATCTAATGTAGTTGATAAAGATTTCACTTTCAGGTACATCGTCAGTTATAAGCCTCTGTAGATATTCAGTATATGAATGTAAAGAAGGCAGTCTAATTTGACCCTTTTGACAACAACGTGTAAATGTATAACTTGTATTGCCAGTTGTTTCTTCAGGGAAGTGAACTGAATGACAATGATTGCAAATGACATTCATTAATCCGAATGAATTTTACTGGTGTATGTTTTTCTTGTGCCGTTTGAGAGGCGCGTTGTTGCATGTGTAGTATTTGGGACGTGTTGTTTTGGAGCTGTAATCGATTTGCCTGTGCTGTGTGAGAAGCCCGTTGTAGCCTTCGCTGCCATTAACGTATGTCTGAGACGGGAGGTGTTTCGTTTTGAATCCGTGCCTGTTGCGATGCAGCACTTTGATTGATAGTTTGCGTCATGTGGATCTAGGATGTAGATTTGTGCATATTAAATGAACTATTGTAGGATCTAATGCAGTTCATAAAGTTTTTACTTTTAGGTACATCGTTAGTTAGAAGCTTTAGTTGAGCTTTGCGTATTTGGAGTCGAGTCATTTTTTCTTTTAGAAATATGGATAAGTAATAAGGAGTATTGCACTCACTGTTAATATGGAGCCTTTTCTGCGGTTGAACGGTTAATAGTGCCTTATTGTAATGAGATCCACCTATGCTGCATAGCCGTCTATTTTGTTGTTTCTTTCGTGTTCGTGTGTTTGTTCCTGTTATCCTTTCCTTTTCGTTTTGTACTGCGTATTTTAAGGTGCACTGAATAGCTGAGTGCATGGCATCTGGAAGAATAGCTAATCACTGTCTAAAATCTCCTCCTCATAAAAGTACCTTTCCTTCAAATCGAATATTATTATTCATAAACGTTTGTAGAAGTTTATGAATGGTGTTGAGTAAGTGACTTCATGCCATTGAACATTCATCAATAAACAACATTTTTTCAAGACGGATGTCACGTGCAGTGCCACCGTTAATGTTCATAGTGGGTACCGATTTGTAGGATCTAATGTAGTTGATAAAGATTTCACTTTCAGGTACATCGTCAGTTATAAGCCTCTGTAGATATTCAGTATATGAATGTAAAGAAGGCAGTCTAATTTGACCCTTTTGACAACAACGTGTAAATGTATAACTTGTATTGCCAGTTGTTTCTTCAGGGAAGTGAACTGAATGACAATGATTGCAAATGACATTCATTAATCCGAATGAATTTTACTGGTGTATGTTTTTCTTGTGCCGTTTGAGAGGCGCGTTGTTGCATGTGTAGTATTTGGGACGTGTTGTTTTGGAGCTGTAATCGATTTGCCTGTGCTGTGTGAGAAGCCCGTTGTAGCCTTCGCTGCCATTAACGTATGTCTGAGACGGGAGGTGTTTCGTTTTGAATCCGTGCCTGTTGCGATGCAGCACTTTGATTGATAGTTTGCGTCATGTGGATCTAGGATGTAGATTTGTGCATATTTGCGTTGTTGATTTGTTTCAGGGTGCACTGTTCCAATGCGATGCAGTATTTGTGGACATATGCGAAAGTAGTATGTGCCATTGCCTTTTGGCGGCCTGATATTTACTCCGGTATATGCAAAAGCAAATGAACCATTGTAGGATCTAATGCACTTCATAAAGTTTTTACTTTTAGGTACATCGTTAATTAGAAGCTTTAGTTGAGCTTTGCGTTTTTGGAGTCGAGACATTTTTTCTTTTAGAAATATGGATAAGTAATAAGGAGTATTGCACTCTCTGTTAATATGGAGCCTTTTCTGCGGTTGAACGGTTAATAGTGCCTTATTGTAATGAGATCCACCTATGCTGCATAGCCGTCTATTTTGTTGTTTCTTTCGTTTTCGTGTGTTTGTTCCTGTTATCCTTTCCTTTTCGTTTTGTACCCGTGACCGTGTATTCATGACTTGTTTCTTTCTCAGCATGCGAAATATGGATAAGTAATAAAGAGGATCGCAGTCACTGTTAATATGTTTCTTTTTCTGCAGTTGAACGGTTAATAGTGCTTTATTGTAAGGAGATCCACCAATGCTGACACCTATGCTGTCTAGTGTGAAGGTGTTGATGTTCACTTTAGAATATGTGGCTTTGGGTGTCACTTCTTATGGATGTGTGTGTGTGTGTTGGGGGGGTTGAGGATTGTTGTCGCGCGAGCGTCTTCTTTCTTTTTGTGTTCCTGTGTCTTGTTGAATCCCCCTCTTTGTGTGTGTCCCGTCCCTTGCTTGTAGGGTCTGTGGGGTGGTTTTGTGTTCTTTTTTTTGTGTTCCATGGGCTTGTTGAATCCCCCTCTTGGTGTGTGTCCCGTCCGGTGCCTGTAGGCGGGGGGGGGTGCCTTGCTGTTGTGCGCGAGCCTCTTTTTTTTTTTTTTTTTGGGTCTAGTTTCGTGTGCAATGTGTTTCGTGCTTTGCTTGCGTTTGAATACTTTTTTATGTGCCGTTTCCTTTTTTCGGTGCTCTTTGCGCCTCATTTCTCAATTTTTCCTGTGCTCACTCCTTTTTTCTGTGGTCTTGTCCGCCTCTCGCGGCCCCTCATCCGCCTCTCTCGCCCTCTTCTATCCGCCTTTCTCGGCTCCTCAGCCGACCCTCACGGACTCTTTTTGCGCCTGCGCAGTACGTCTTTTTGCAGCTACGGCCCATTGCCGGATGTGCCTGCGTCCATCATCCGGTTTAGCATTCTCGGTTAGTAATATGGATCATTCGATTAATTGCAATTATATTTTTTTAATCTATCGGCAATCCTATAAATATAAACCTGTTATGCAACTAAACAAGTCTGACCACCTGTGGTATTTAAAAGTTGATTTGATTTGCTAATGAGGTCATTAAAGAGATGAATTTTGATTATATCTGCATGATTTGAACATCTTTCCCACAAATATAATCTCTCACAAAAACATTTGTTTCAGAAGTCAGAGAGTTCACCAAAATCAGCTTGACTTGCTTCCAAATCTTCCTCCAATATTTACTCTTTTTTTACTACAGTAGCTTTATTAAGAAGTAATACTGCTGATAAAGGAATTTATCTAAAGACAGTAGGCTTTCATAAAAATGCACCTTTAAATAATGTAATATGAGAAAACACTGGGTAAAGGATTTTATAATTAGAGTATCAACCAAAGAATGAAAGTCTGATCCAGAAGGAATAATAACAATAATAACACTGCACAACAATTTTTTTGAAAAGTCTATCTTCCTGAAAAGTTTTAGCTGATTGTGACAGGTACCTACTGGGTATGCACAAATATAATCACGTTTATGTTTTGCATAAGCTATTAAATTCAACAGAATTAAAAGTGTTTTGCTCCTGATTTTCTTTTGTATTCAATGTCTGGTGCATCACATTGCAGTGTCCAACAGTAGTCAGCAAGCATTGACGGATTCCAGTTGCCCTGGTATCGTTTCTCCATCGTAGCAATTTCCTGGTGAAACCTTTCACCGTGTTCGTCACTGACAGCACCGAGATTTGTGGGGAAGAAGTCCAAGTGTGAGTGGAGGAAATTAATCTTGAGTGACATGTTGCACTTCATTGTCTTGTATGCTTTGAGAAGTTTGTCTACCAGCTGAAGTAGTTTGGGGCTCTGTAATTGCCCAGAAAATTGTCAACAATGTCTTTGAAGGCTTTCCTGACAATTTTTTCCGGCCCAACTAACAGATTTTCAAATCGCTTGTCGCTTATAACATGTCTGATTTGGGGGCCAACAAAAATGCCCTCTTTGATCTTGGTGTCAGTTATTCTTGGGAACATCTGTTTTAAATAATGAAAACCTTCATCTTCCTTTCATGAATTCTTTATGAGTTCCAGTTTTATGTGAAGAGGAGGCAAAAAAATCTTTGCCAAGTCGACAAGCGATGCATGTGCCACATTTTTCTGTCCTGAAACTAACTTTTTACGGAGTGGCCAGTTCTGTCGAGAATAGTGCAACTCTTTGGCATGGCTGTCCCATTCACAGATGAAACAACAGTACTTTGTATAGCCGAGCTGCAGTCCTAGTAACAGAGCAACGACTTTAAGATCTCCACAGATATTCCAGTTGTACCTGCTATACTGGATGTGCTTCAGCAACAGTTCCATATTTGCATATGTTTCTTTCATGTGTGCTGCATAGCCAACAGGTACTGCAGGATAAACGTTGCCTTTATGTAGCAGAACAGCTTTCAGGCTTAACACTGACGAATCAATGAAGAGACGCCACTCTTCCCAGTTGTGATTACAACCCAAGGCCAAGAACAATCCTTCAATGTGACAACAGAAACAGAGACTGTTGACTTATGCAAAAAATGTGTTTATATCATGATGTTGGCCTCGAAACACAGACATTTTCGTACCTGGTGACAGCAAACACCATTCCTGCAGTCTCGAACCCAGCAGCTCGAGTTTTGCTTTTGACAGACCCAAATCTCTGACCAAATCATTCAATTTGGACTGTGTTATCAGATGTGGATCACCTGATGAGCACGGTTCAAAATCCAGGTCAATGTCACTGTCAGTACCCTGCATTGCAGTTTCTTCATCTGGTTCGTCTAAGGTCCAATCTTCTGATGGTTTCGGAATTGGAAGACTGTCGTCATGTGGTATGGGTCTCATTGCTGAAGGCAGATTAGAATATTCAATTGACTTCTTGTTTTTGGCAGAGAAACCAGACACATTAGTCAAACAGAAGTAACAGTTCATCACATGGTCTTTCTGTTCTCATCATATCATTGGAACAGTAAATGGTATCATCTTTCGAGTGCCTCTGAGCCAGGCTCTCAGACTGACAGCAAATGTAGGACAGCAAATGTGAAGCACCCATTCCTTGTCTTGATCACCAATTTTGCAGCAGAAATACAGATGATAAGCTTTCTTCACAAGAGCAGTCATCCAACGTCTCTGAGGCTCAAGTGTATATTCACCACAGATATAGCAGAATGTATTGCGGCTGTTACGACATTGATGAGACATATCACCATCAAAATGTCTATAGCATCAAGCTTACTTACTGTTACATTGCTACAGATGCTATACTTTTACTATACTGATATTATAGATACACACTGACTATCTAAAATGAGCAGGATCGGTGTATGCAAGCCACCTTTATAGTATGCTGAGACAGCGTCAAGCTCGTTCAGACATGCCCAGGCATGCCCAGGATGTCAACCTCCACAGAACAGCTCCCAACCTGGCCTGATTCCATGCCTGGACATGCCCAGGCTGCACAAACCGTTGTTGATAAGTCACTTATGGGAGCAAAAATGTTTGGATACAAATATAAGAAAAAATCATGACAAAACTGAAATGGTACGTGATGGGTAAATTTTGATGTGATATTCGTGATCAGCACGCAAAAATCTATAAGAAACACCCAACAGTGTTCAAAAAGCAAAAACTTTGTTGTGCAGTGTAATAATACGTTTTATTTAAATAGCACCTTTCCCAGGAATATGCTCTTCCTCAGCTGGTAGGAGACATGGTGCAATTTATTTTATACTGCATACACCTCTCTCAAGTTATGACAATCACAAATATACCCAGATTACATTATGCCCTAGAGATGTATTTAAATAGTCACCTTTTTCAGTGATATGTTCTGGCTATGTCCCCTAATTGCCCTATAATTTTCAACTACTTTTTGGACAACGTCTAGACCAACATAAAATCCTCACCTATTATTAGGCCTACATGTGTTAATACTGGAAAAAATACTATAGCACAATTGGAAAATTACACATTTACTGTATTACCTGACCGAGAAAATTTAATTTACTCTGCATGGAATAGTTTAAAAATGTTTCAGCATATGGCAGCACTTCACAAATGCAATCCACAATGGGCAGCCTGTAATAGGGGAAAATGCTTATTTGCTGCAAGCCTTCTAGCCATTTTGGCATTTAAAATTGAATACTTCTTACTAAACGCTCACCCCTTACTGCTTCTTTTTAATTGGGAGAATGAAGCTACGAACGAGACAGAGCATTCAAAACTTATTCTGTTTTGAGTCAAGCCATTCTCATTGATGTATAGTGTTTATTGCATTTACACTTTAAAACTGATCACACTTTTTTTAATAGTTAAAGAAAACATTTATTTTTAATTCTTTAATGGCTAACAAAAATACTTAATTTCAACATGTAAAACGAAAGACAAATATACAGGATGTAATACAGGACATCTGATACCTACCTGACATTGGTTCCTTCAACTTCTAGCACCAGGGACTGAATGTCATTGTCTGTAATTCTTTTTATGTGGCCATTTCGGACCTCACAAAAGACAAAAAACATATCACTTTATTGTAATCCAAATGAAGCAAGGCACGCATCACATCAAGAAGCAACTCAACTTTTCTGTTATACTATACAAAAAAAAATGATTGGGCTCTGGTAAGCAATAAGTGCCATCTGACGATGAGGTGCTCTAGTTAAGGACTTAGATTAATAAAATTATAGGAGTGATTGCCTCACACTGACTGCTAAAATTACAAAGTTAATCACTTGCACTTTGTAGTTATTTTAGAAGACATTGCATTAAGAAAAAATAGGTCCTAAAACTTATGCACATTACTGTACCTATATCTTTATATATTACATATGTATACACTGATCAGCCACAGAATTATAACCACTGACAGGTGAAGTAAATAATGTTATCGCTTTAATAATAATAATAATTCTTTACATTTATTTAGTGCTTCTCTCACTACTCAAAGGGAGGACCCAGGAAATGAACCCACAATCCCCTTACTGCAAAGCAGCAGTGTTACCACTACACCACCTGCATGGATTACAGTAACACCTATCAAAGGGTACCATATCCCAAATCTGAAGACCTTCTTGTGGAATCCATGCCTTGGCAGGTCATAGTTATTTTGTCAGCATGAGGGGGGCAACGCAATATTAGGTGGGTGCTTTTAATGTTGTGGCTGATCATTGTATATATCTCTCTATTATAAAAAAATCCTGGGAGAGAAAGACTAGGAAGATGAGACATGATCTTCATGTGAAGATCACGGAAGACGCTTAAAAGACCAGCGAGACGAAAGAGATTGGCCACGGAGCGTTTCGCAGGGACCTTAAACATGAGACTTTGTGCCAAGAAATTGACTCAGGACTGTCTCATGGGGATGTAGAACATGAGATTATTGCAAGACACGCCCTACTTACAACCAATATCAAATCAGACCACGGGCAGCAAAACACTCAGTCATGTAAAGGCTTTGAGCACACACAGATCCAGGGCTCTCAGCGCATATAAAGCATATAAGGACAATACGTTATAGATGAAACGTTGACAACTAAGAGAAGAAGAAAGAGCAGCGTGGAGAAAAGAGACTCAAAAGCGTTGGAGAGAAAAAAATGCAAAAAAGAATAATCTAGGTGCAAATTCAGAAAATAAGGAAAGTAATAATCAGCCCGGAACAAGTGGAATTGAAAAAAAGCATGTCCAATCGGGCTCAAAATTAAAAGACAAAGAGTAAAAGACAAAGTAGAACTTCATAAAGACATTCAAAAACGTTGGCGCTATACAAATGCAGAGCAGGTTTGAGATTATGAAAGGAGTGGAATTCGAAAGGCTCAAAAAAAACGTTGGCACGATACAAATGCAGAGAAAGTTAAAGAATATGAAAGCAGGAAAATTAGAAAGTATCAAAAAAAAGAAAGTAAAGATCGCAGTAGCGCAAACAAACGGAAATTATTACTCGAAAAAAGGGAAAATAATCACCACGGACCAGGTGTCATTGAAAAAAAAAAGCAGGACAAAGTAAGGTCAGAAATAAAAGAGAAAGAGTAGAAAACAAAGTAAAATGTCATAAAAAGGTTAAAAAACAAGGGGGCCAAACACATGCAGAGCAGGTTATACTGTAAGAAGCCTTACAGGAAAGGACAGTAAGTGTCCGGCTATCCACCAAATCCCCCCCCAGTAGATTCAACAATAACCTCCGGAAGGTTGCCCAATCCTATCAAATCACTGCCATAAGTGTGTACTACTTCTTCTAGTCAGCTATAAGCACATATGGTCCAATAGCTGAGAAAAGAGAAGAGCTCCATCTTGTCCAAGAAAAGATGGTGGAATTTGTTAAAAGGGTCCCCAACATGCTTTTGAATCATTCTCATAATCTCCAATCTTCGAGTCATTTGTTTATAAGAAGACCTCATGGTCTTACTGAGAAGAAAGAGCCAAGTGCTATCTTAATTTCAGAGTTCTTGAATTTTTCCAGGGTTTCAGTTTAAAGGTGGCAAAATAATAATAAAATGTAACATACTAAATTAGGAAAAGTGGTCAGCATTTTCAGTAATTGGCCTTTCAATTGTGAATCAATCTTTTGATCTGTTGCCCATAAGCAGTGTGTGTGTATGTGTGCGTGTGTGTGTATGTGTGCGTGTGTGTGTGTGTGTGTGTGTGTGTGTGTGTGTGTGTGCGTGCGTGCGTGTGTGCGTGCGTGCGTGCGTGCCTATAAAAGTTGGCTGTAATGGAAAAAGACTTGAGTAATAGCATCAGAAAGGACACAAATGAAATATAATACCTTCTTATCCCAAATCTGAAGTGGTTTGCTTCCAACACTATACAGGATAGAAAGAAACCCACTTTGAAATGAATTTCTATACATCTCTGATGTTGTTGCCTCTGCTCTTAAGCAGGTTAACCTACAATAGATATAAAGCAAATCAAGTAAAAACAAACTCAAAGATCACAAAAAAGGTTAAAAGAAAGTGTAAGACAAAAAGGTTGCACTATAACTCATCAAGTGTTTTGATTATTCACAATTGTTTCAAAGGGTAGTAATTGCAATGGACTGGCAGGGTCCACACTGGCAATGTACAGAATAGAGCACTTTGTAGGTGGAATGTATGTATGTATGCTTGTATTGGTAATTCAATTGGTCTCCCTGAAGTGCTGAATACAACAAAAATGAACTGCAAAGCTGTCAAGAAAAACAATAAATTCACAGGAAATGCAGTATTGTGAAAATGAACTTGAACTTGGCAAAATAACACAATAAGAATGAAAACAAAACAAGAGAAAAAATACATTATTACAGAATAAATGCAATGGTATGTTTTAGATATGCTTGGACAAAATGAGATTTAGTTAAAAAAAATAATTCATGATAACTGAATAGAACATTTCATGTGAAAAGAAAAAATTAGTTCAGGTAAAAGCTCATTTTAACTGTTCTCTGTTTTTCTATTAACTGCTCAGTGTCTGTGACCTTAGATATTATGAACACCCCAATAGAAGTTAGTATTGAAGAGGATTTTTAAAGTAATTATTTGGGGGGGGGGGGACAATAACTAGCAGATGGGTAAACACCAATAGAGTAACATAAATGATAGGCAAGCACACATGGATCTAAAAAAAGAAACTTCAAAACCAAGCACCAAAACTAAAATCACAAGCTGAAACAAAGTCAAAAGTAAACATCATCCATCCATATATCCTGTTGCTAAAGTCAATGAACCAGGACTGTGTTGCAGGGAAGCTGGAGCCCATCCTACTAAGCGATGGGCGCAGGCAGGAAATGTGTATTTCAAATTTTATTATTGTTTTTTTTTTATTTTGAGTTACCATTTTTCATGTCTGTCATTTCTATTGGTTTCATATGTCACTATGTATCAGTGTACTATTTCTTTATACTGAATGTCAGTATGTTCCATATTCTTTGCAGGATGAAGCCCAGGAAGAGGGACCACCTATCCATCTCCAATTAAAAACTTCCCCCAGCCCTACAGTATAAAGACTTTGTTGATAGTCATTTAAGTGGGAATCATTGTGAAGTCTCTTGGAGTGTGAATATTATAGTTTATTGCTGGATTTTCTGGATTTTTTATGATTTTGCTCTGTCTCAGGATTCTGATTATTTGATCATGTTTTTTGGGACTTGTTCACTGTGGATTACCTTTTAGGAAACTCATTTAATGCTTCTGTTTGCTCTGAGATTTTGTTACATTTGTTTGGTATTTTTAATAATAAATCTTTCTATAAAGATTCTTTTCTAGGCCTATCTTTGCATCAGCCAAGGTTTATAGTTCTCCTCTGGTTTTTGTGATATTGAAAGACATTTCAAAGTTATTTTGGGGCTTCATCCCTTTTAGGCCTGCAAAGCGTGAGGCAGGCCGTTTGAGTTGGAACTAAACTCATTCCTATGTGGCCTTTTCTAGGCAGGCAATAAAGGCCTGGCATTTCCAGGGAAGCCTTTGTGAGGCTTCACACCTTTTTGCTTTCATAGAGGCTCCAGTTCATGGCAGGAACAACCCAGTGTCCTTATTCTGAGTCTACTGTAATAGTTTAGGGATGATGACTCAGTATGTAATAGGAACCTGTTTACAGTAAGCAGTATTTGAATCTGGCTATTTAAGATACAGAGAACATAATATATCCAACAACAGCAACAGATGAGTGTTGGTCAGTAGGGTGGCAATATATTCCTGACTGCGCACTAATATTGGTTAATGCTAGGATACATCTGTTAAGGTTAATAGGAAAACTGCAGACATGCAAGAAAAACTTTTAAATATAAATAGGACAAGCAAATATTTACTTAAAGGTTCTGAAAGCCAATATTTTACCTAGGAATGAAGCTTTGAAAGGCATCAATGCTACAGTTTTGATAATATATTTCCCTGTATATTTGCACTACTTATATTACATTATATCATTATAATACATTAAAGAAAAAATTCAGAAATGTGTTACTTTTGCATGAAGCTTACCTGAAAACAAATGGAACTCAAAACAGACATGGAATTTTTCTCAAACAATCTCTTAAAAATACACTACATACAAATGACTAACTCCATAGCTTCATTTGCTACCCCAACATTTCCTCAGCAGGATTTGCTTAACCGAAAAGGAAAAGATTCAGCATAGCTGGAAATCACCAACCCCTCCACCAGTCGGTTTACACGAAACATTTTAAATAATAACTTATTTGATTTGACTTGGTAGGAAAGCAGTACTTAAGAAAGAATTTGGCAATGAACAGAACATTAAGTATTGTTCAAGATTTATATATCTAGAATATTATACACCATAATATTTGTTCTTGCTTTTAAATCAATAATAGAAATGCTTTTATAATTATTTCTTAAAAATATTTCTAAAAAACAAACCTATAGTTGCTGCCACAGTATCTCACATGAAGTGTAGTATTATCTTAATGTTGCTATGTTTCTGTCTCAAAGTTTTTGGGACAGCTCATAATTCTGAAGGGGTAATCTTGTCTGAATAAGAAAACAATGTTTTATTAGACTGCTGTGCATATATTTCAAAACTAATTCACCTTAAAACTGCAGTTTAGGCTACTCACAATTCAATTATGTATTAAGTCCTCCAAAACTCTCCAATGTGATGATTTAAAAGAAGTTAGGAAAATATCGCCCAGTCATCAATATCTACTTAAAGTTAAAGCATAGCAATTTAACTGGGCCAACCAATGTGCAACACAGGATATAGTATTTCAATAGCAAATTTTATACTTTGCAAAGGATCATGGGGAGCTGTTGCCTATCCACCTTAATGCAATTTTATAAAACATGGTCTTTACTGGTTTCTTAACACTAAAATCTAGGATAAACAGGAGCTGCTGATCATGCTTTTCATTCTGCAACTGCTTTTTTGCAACAAAATCAATAATATCAGAAATGCTCGACAAGGCAGGATGTGAGCACTAATAAGGTTAATTAAATAAGTTATTTCATTAAGAGCAGGAACTGCAACCTAATATGGAGATTCGCCAAACGCTGCTACCATTGCAACCTACCAGGACCAAGATTGGAGATTTCTATTCTGGACAACAACTACTCTTGATTTATCCCCTAAAAAATATCTGTGTTGTCTCCCACCAGTATCTATTCATTAGGACACTAATTAAATCCTAAGTGAACAAAATTTCAGCAATATGCTTTTGCTTTTTGATGAAAGAGACAATACAAATGTGATGTCAGCAGATAATAGAAGAAACAAAACATGCAAATGAACCTCCCACTTTCTTAATCTGACCATATTTACCACAGCTAAAACCAGTTAGGGGTTCCTACTCATCTAACACCCAATATGTCTGACATGGCTTGCAAATATGGTTTTCACACACAGCATAACTGTAAAGTTTGGATTTATCATTGAATTAATCATCCTGCCTATTAAGAAACAAAACAGCACATTCATGGTATCAATCAGGATCAGAGAAGAGGAAGAATAAATACTTGTCATATACGTATGCTTGGGAGGCAGTCAAAGGGCTCAAATCGGGGCACTGAGATGCAAGACTGGGAGTTGGCATTGGGTATTAATGTCTTTTCTTGTCTCTGTACAGAAGTACTGAAGAAAAGACTGCCTAAACCAATCACTTCCGCCTGACCCTGACCTCACTTCTGGCCCACGCCGATGACCTCACACCACTTTCTTCCTACAAACACACCCTTCCTCTTCCTCGGCTAATAAAAGTCTGCTGTGTTCACTTGCTACCAGTCCCTGTTTTTGGAACTTTGAGATCGGTCTCTATAGATTACTCTTCATACAGCATAATGTACAGGTTGGATCCCCAACTCTTTTTGATTTGTTGTGTTCTTTATTACATACTGTAAGAAGAAGAAAAAGAGAACAAACTTTCAATATCTTTACCAGCTTTATAAGTAATTGTATTTCAATTGTTTTAATTTGCATTTTGAGAAGGAAGAAAGGTGAAATGGAGAAGTGCTGGCTTTGCATCACTTTTGAATCACTCTGGATAGGAAATGCTTGTAAGCAGAGACAGTTTTATGTAAAATTACAACTTTTCCTAAATGTCTTGAAGTCATTAATAGAATTCAGGTATCACAATATTATCTCTCTGTTATATAAAAAAATCTTGGAACGAGACAAGACTTTTTCAGAGAGATAATTTCAAGTCCTACAAGACAAGACTGTTGCCAAGGGATGAATTTTATTTCAGCGGGAGCAGAAATAAAAGACAAACAGTAGAAGAAGAAAAGACAAAGAGTAGAAGACAAAGTAGAACATCGTAAGAGGTTCAAAAACATTGCCACGATACACATGAAAAGCAGGTTAGAGATTATGAAAGTACTAAAATTCGAAAGTCTAAAAAAATGATAGTAAAGATTCCATTAGCGCAAAACAAATGGAAATTTTTATTTGGTGAAATAATGGAACAGCGAAAAGAGATTGAATATATGGATATAGGTGATATGACAGAAGTATGTAGATATTGTTCGGCTTTAAAGTTTAAGTCAGAGACTTGTAGATCGTCTAATTCGTGTTGCCATCGGGGAAAAGTAGTGTTTCTTCCCAATGGAAAGGCATATCCGTGAGAAATAAAAGATTTGTTATTTGGTGAAAGTGAAATCCACAAACACTATAGGCAAAATATCCAAATCTACAATAATCTGTTTGCGTTCACTTCATTCAATGCTCAAAACGTAGATTTACACGATTCAGGACCATACACTATGAGAATCTGTGGTCGCACAGCAATTAAAGCTACTACAAGTTTAATTTCAAAGAAACTACAATTCAGTCAGGTTTATAGTTATGATCACAAAGAAGCGATGCAACATAGAATCAAAAGACTTAATAATAATAATAATAATAATAATACATTTTATTTATATAGCGCCTTTCCCATGCTCAAGGCACTTACAGAATAAATAAAGAACGGCAGAATATACAGTATATAGCATTGTACAAACCAGATAAATAAATAAAGAAGATTAAGACAGTAAATTCTGAGAAAAAAACAGACAACATAATTGATGGTCTAGCACACACATACAGGTTACATTAGCAACTTGACAGAGAAGTAAACAGAGAAGGGTAATAAAGTCAAGTAGAGCTAAAAGCCTTCCTGAACAGATGAGTTTTTAGTTGTTTTTTAAAAGAATTCATGGAGTCAGCTGACCTGATTAATTTTGGTAGGTCATTCCAGAGTCTGGGCGCTATACAGCTGAAGGCCCTGTCACCCATGGAGTGTAGATTAGTGAGGGGCACAACAAGATTACCAGAATCAGAGGACCTTAGTGGGCGGGCAGGCACATAGTGATGGAGAAGGTCACTGATGTAGTTTGGTGCAAGGTTATTTAAAGCTTTGTAGGTTATTAGTAGGATTTTATATTCGATTCTGTAGGACACAGGGAGCCAGTGGAGACAGAGCAGGATGGGTGTGATGTGCTCGCTGCTGCTGGTTTGAGTAAGGACTCTTGCAGCTGAGTTTTGAATAAGCTGGAGCTGTGATATAAGATTAGAAGGGGCACCTGCCAGTAGGGAATTACAATAATCGATGCGGGATGTGATAAAAGCATGGACAAGTTTCTCAGCATTAGAGAAGGAGAGGAAGGAGCGAACACGGGATATGTTACGGAGGTGAAAGTAAGAAAGTTTCATAATGTGATTTATGTGGGCGGAATAAGTGAGGGAGGAATCAAAAATGACACCAAGATTTTTTACAGTACAGGCAGGTCTGATGAGATCACTGCCAAGATGGACTGGGAAGGAGCTCATTTTATTAAGTTGCATTTTAGTCCCAATTTGCAGGAGTTCAGTTTTATTGCAATTTAATTTTAAAGAGTTCTGCTCCATCCAGGTTTTAATTTCACTAAGGCAGGTTGTGAGCTGAGAAAGCTCTGATGAAGTTCCACTTTTAACATTGAAGTAGAGCTGAGTATCATCTGCATAAAAATGATAACCCAATCCATAACTACGGATAATATGGCCAAGGGGAAGCATATCCATATTACTAACCGAGAATGCTAAACCGGATGATGGACGCAGGCACATCCGGCAATGGGCCGTAGCTGCAAAAAGACGTACTGCGCAGGCGCAAAAAGAGTCCGCGAGAGTCGGCTGAGGAGCCGAGAAAGGCGGACAAAAGAGGGCGAGAGAGGCGGATGAGGGGCCGCGAGAGGCGGACAAGACCACAGAAAAAAGGAGTGAGCACAGGAAAAATGGAGAAATGAGGCGCAAAGAGCAACGAAAAAAGGAAAAGGCACATAAAAAAGTATTCAAACGCAAGCAAAGCACGAAACACATTGCACACGAAACTAGACCCAAAAAAAAAAAAAAAAAAAAAAAAAGAGGCTCGCGCACAACAGCAAGGCACGCACCCCCCAAAAACAGGCACCGGACAGGACACACACCAAGAGGGGGATTCAACAAGCCCATAGAACACAAAAAAAAGAACACAAAACCACCCCACAGACCCTACAAGCAACGGACGGGACACACACAAAGAGGGGGATTCAAACAAGACACAGGAACACAAAAAGAAAGAAGACGCTCGCGCAACAACAATCCTCACCCAAACCCCCCCCCCCCCACACACACACACACACACATCCATAAGAAGTGACACCCAAAGCCACATATTCTAAAGTGAACGTCATCACCTTCACACTAGACAGCATAGGTGTCAGCATTGGTGGATCTCCTTACAATAAAGCACTATTAACCGTTCAACTGCAGAAAAGGAAACATATTAACAGTGACTGCGATCGTCCTTATTACTTATCCATATTTCGCATGCTGAGAAAGAAACAAGTCATGAATACACGGTCACGGGTACAAAACGAAAAGGAAATGATAACAGGAACAAACACACGAACACGAAAGAAACAACAAAATAGACGGCTATGCCAGCATAGGTGGATCTCATTACAATAAGGCACTATTAACCATTCAACCGCAGAAAAGGCTCCATATTAACAGTGAGTGCAATACTCCTTATTACTTATCCATATTTCTAAAAGAAAAAATGTCTCGACTCCAAAAACGCAAAGCTCAACTAAAGCTTCTAACTAACGATGTACCTAAAAGTAAAAACTTTATGAACTGCATTAGATCCTACAATAGTTCATTTGCTTTTGCATATACCGGAGTAAATATCAGGCCACCAAAAGGCAATGGACCATACTGCTTTCGCATATGTGCACAAATACTGCATCGCATTGGAACAGTGCACCCTGAAACAAATCAACAACGCAAATATGCACAAATCTACATCCTAGATCCACATTACGCAATCTATCAATCAAAGTGCTGCATTGCAACAGGCACGGATTCAAAACGAAACACCTCCCGTCTCAGACATACGTTAATGGCAGCGAAGGCTACAACGGGCTTCTCACACAGCACAGGCAAATCGATTACAGCTCCAAAAACAACACGTCCCAAATACTACACATGCAACAACGCGCCTCTCAAACGGCACAAGGAAAACATACACCAGGAAAATTCATTCGGATTAATGAATGTCATTTGCAATCATTGTCATTCAGTTCACTTCCCTGAAGAAACAACTAGCAATACAAGTTATACATTTACACGTTGTTGTCAAAAGGGTCACATTAGACTGCCTTCTTTACATTCATATACTGAATATCTACAGAAGCTTATAACTGACGATGTACCTGAAAGTTAAATCTTTATCAACTGCATTAGATCCTACAAATCGGTATCCACTATGAACATTAACGGTGGCACTGCACGTGACATCCGTCTTGAAAAAATGTTGTTTATTGATGAATGTTCAATGACATGAAGTCACTTACTCAACACCATTCATAAACTTCTACAAACGTTTATGAATAATAATATTCGATTTGGAGGAAAGGCACTTTTATGAGGAGGAGATTTTAGACCGTGATTAGCTATTCTTCCAGATGCCATGCACTCAGCTATTGTTCAGTGCACCTTAAAATATGCAGACAATTGGCATTACTTTCAAAAGATACAGTTAGTAAAAAAGATACGATGTCCAGAACCACATCATAACAATTGCTTATTACAACTGAGAGATGGTACACTCACCAATACAGATGGACTTCAGCCACATATTATTACAATTCCTCAAGCCTTTATCTGCGACGACTTAGTTACAGAGACATTTGGAACAGCAATCTCATTAGACCAAATGCCCCTTTTAACACAACGCACTATATTATGTCCAAAAAATATTAATGTGGAAAACATAAATACCCAAGTCATTCCATTACTTCCTGGAGAGACACAACTCTTTCTAAGCTCTGACAAACTTGACTCTGATCACAACAATAACCATCTTAAATGACCTTACAAGTTCTGAGCTGGAATTACCTTTTACACTTAAACGGCGTGTACAAAGACATTTTCAAATAAACCTTTACACTGTGCCACACACTTTATTGTTTGATTTCTATTTGCATCATCTACACCGTCACACTATTCTATATCTCATTCATACATCACGCTCTTTGTCATTCCCAACACCAGGGGTTGGCGAGCGAAGCGAGCAGGGGGCGGAGCCCCCTAGTAAATACAGAAAAGCAGAGGACCGAGGACAGAGCCCTGAGGGACTCCTTGTGTGACTGGCGCTGAGCTGGATCTGCTGTTGCCAAGACTAACAAACTCTTGCCTATCAGTCAGATAGGACTTGAACCACTGGAGGGCAGTGCCAGAGATACCCAGCGTGTTCTCCATTCTGGACAGTAGGATGTCATGTCTGACAGTGTCAAATGCTGCACTGAGGTCTAACAGAATTAATATGCTAGTTTGTCCAGAGTCTGCTGCCATAAGCAAATCATTGGTTACCCGTAGCAGAGCAGTTTCACAGCTGTGCCGCGCCCTGAAACCAGACTGAAAGGGTTCCATCAAATTATTAGAGGTTAGATAATTGGTGAGTTGGGAAGCTACAACACGCTCAAGAACTTTTGACAGGAAAGGTAAGTGGGAAATAGGCCGGAAATTGTTAAGATTGTCAGCATCAAGGCCAGACTTTTTTAACATTGGGGTTACAGAAGCAATTTTAAAAGTGAGCGGCACAGAGCCAGTGTCAAGGGATGAGTTTATTATTGTTGTAACAGTCGGGATTATGGCATGAAGGCAGGATTTAAGTAGTGTGGTGGGGATGGGGTCCAGTACACAAGTAGTCGGCCTCATCTTACAAAGCAGGTTATTAACAAACGCAGAAGTGACTGGTGAGAACTTAGAGAAGGAGCTGGATGGAGTGGGAAAACAGGGAGAGATATAAACAGATGATGTATTTATGTTAGTTGAATTATTTAGATCTTTAATTTTGTTACGGAAAAAGTGGAGGAATTCCTCACAGACTTCAGTAGAAGAGGTAGTTGGACCAGATGCGGGTTCGAGTAGTTTATTAACTACAGAGAACAAAACCCTTGGGTTATCATGGCCACTTTCTATTATTCTGCCATAATGGGTGTTCTTGGCAGAAGTTAGTGCTTCTCTGTAAGCTCTTTGGTGGTCAGAGAAAGCCTGGATGTGTACGGTGAGGCCAGTCTTACGTGACATTCTCTCAAGGCGTCGGCCAGCTGCTTTCATAGATCGCAATTCTGAGTTATACCAAGGAGCTGAGCGTTTAAAGGAAATCTCCTTATGTTTTAAAGGAGCTGTTTTATCTAATGCTGAGTGAAGGGCTGTGTTATAGTGGTGAACAAAACTATCTAGTGTTGATGGAATAGGTGCAGACAGTAAAAGATCAGAAATGGATCCAGAAAGGATAGAGGGACAGATATTTTTAAGGTTTCTGTAAGAAATTTGTCGTTTACAGGTAAGAGGTGGGAGAGGTAATGAGACAGTGAAAATTACTGCTTTATGGTCAGAGAGTCCCAAATCAGTGCTGTAAATGTTGGCAACAGATAGTCCAGAAGTGCAGATCAGGTCCAATATATGACCGCCAGAATGGGTGGGAAAATCAACATGTTGTGTCAAGTCAAAACAGTCCAGTAAGGACAGGAATTCATTTCTCAGTTTAGATGTGGGGGTGTCAATATGGATGTTGAAATCACCAAGAAGGATAATTCTCTGAGAGTAAGAGCTTAGGTGGGTCAAAAGTTCAATCAGATCGGATAAGAAGGATGCATTGTATTTTGGGGGACGATAAAGAACAATGAGTGAGACAGGACCTGATTCCGTTATTAGTTTAAGAGCCAGGCACTCAAAAGACAATGGGCAGTCAATTGGGATTCTTTTAACGTTTAAGTCTTCTCTGATAATTACTGCAAGCCCGCCGCCTTGTCCTGAGCTGCGAGGCTCTGAGTGGAAAGTGAAACCAATTGGAGTCGCCTCTGTGAGAGACGCAAATTCGTTTGGTTAAATGACTTAAATGATCGGATGTATTAGAAATTCTACTGCCAATAATGGATACAAATCCATACGTCCAAAAGTATTGCACTTTACACAAAATGTATCTGAAAAACACGGACAAAGAAGTTTTCTTGGATTTCTGTATGAATCCGAAAGATCAAGCTCGCATATATAATAAACCAACGTGTGATGAGTTGTCAGCAATAATAGTTTCGCAAGACGGAGATGTCAAAGACAGAGTTGATATTCATGTTTATTCAAAAGCAAAGCACAATTCGTCATAAGTGGCAGATTTGGGAAATGACTAGTGCATAGGGCCTGCACAGGGGTTTGTTTGTGAAGCGAGCAGAGGGCAGAGCCCCTTAGCATGTCAAATTATAGACACATCAACCAGCTAGTGAGTTACTGTATGTAATTTATACAGTAGGAATGTTATTTACTATTGGCATTTCTGCATGAAGTACTAGTTGTGTACAGCCCAGCTCGATGATGTGTACAATGATAATCAACATCCCTCAGTAATTTTACTTATCTCTCTATTATAAAAGAAAATCTTGAGCCAAGACAAAACTATTGCCAAGAGATTTTTTCAAGTTCCGTGAGACGAGACTATTGGCAAGAGATTTTTTCAAGTCCCACCCTCCTCTCAACCATTTCAGGTTAATGGCCCACATCCACGGTCCCCTCACCTCTCATTCGTGTGAATGCTTTTGTCATACAGTTCCTGCGCTCTCAGCTCTTATATATTTTTATGTTTTCCTCACTTTATGTTCCCAATAAAAGAAGACTTATTATGTCCAAATCTTATTGAAGAATTTAATTCTGAAGGGTTATCAACAGAAGAAATGAGTACACAGGCAATCCTAGCACCGAGAAACGATTAAGTCAAATGAATTAATGTGAAAATTGTCAATCAGTTACATGGCAAATTGGTTAAATGCATATCAATAGACTATGCTGAAACAGTTTGTGGTGATATTGTGGAAGCTGAAAACGGTGTTTTCATCAGGACATCAGCCCAGAAAATCAAGAGTTGCAACCTGGGTGGAGTCAGTATGCTAGATAGTGAACAACACTGCAGATACCAAGAATGCCTCATCCTCTTCATAAGGAATAAGTAAGGCTACGGAGGACTGGTGTGGCAAGACCTCCAGGTTAATACCTAGTGGCAAGTGACTATTAGCTACACTGCTGGAGCTAGCTAACAGGCCCATTCTAGGGTAAGGTCTGTGAAGAAGCCAGTATTCTAATACACTACTAGGGGGCTCCGCCCCCTGCTCGCTTCGCTCGCCAACCCCTGGCGTTGGGGCATGACAAAGAGTGAGATGTATGAATTAGATATAGAATAGTGTGCAGGTGTGGATGATGCATATAGAAAGCAAAAAATACAGTGTTTGGCACAGAGTAATGGTTTATTGGAATATTTCTTTGTACACAACATTAGTAGTAAAGATGGTGTCCTGTCCTTGAATGAGTCTTCCTTGGCATGGAGCATTTATAACTTTAACTTTAATGTCAGATGAACGTCGAACACGTGAGAAGGCAACATAAAGTTGTCCATGTCCAAAAACGGGCTCAGAGAGGTAGATGCCAACTTTGTCCATGGTTTGTCCTTGTGATTTGTTGATGGTCATGGCAAATGCAGGTTTAATGGGGAACTGTCGGCGTTTCAATGTAAAAGGTAATTCTAGGTCAGAACTCGTAAGGTCAATTCTAGGAATGAGAACAGTATTGTTAGCATGTGATCCTGTAAGAACTGTTGCTTGAATAACAATGTGTGTCATGGTGTTGACGACTAAACGTGTGCCATTGCATAAACCCTGTTTAGTGTTAAGGTTTCTTAATAGCATGATTATTGTTCCGTTTTTAAGGCTAAGATTGTGTTGTGGTAATCCGGCTGGGTTAATAGTGTTCAAATATTCTAAGAGGAAATTCAGATGTTCATTGTCGTCATCAGAGTCAAGTTTGTCAGAGCTTAGAAAGAGCCGTGTCTCTCCAGGAAGTAATGAAATGACCTGGTTATTAATGTGATCAACGTTAATATTTTTTGGACATAATATAGTGCGTTGTGTTAAAAGGGGCATTTGGTCTAATGAGACTGCTGTTCCAAATATCTCCGTAAGTAAGTCGTCGCAGATGAAGGGTTGAGGAATTGTAATAATATCTGGGTGAAGTCCATCTGTATTGGTAAGTGTACAATGTTCTAGTTGTAATAACCAATTGTTATATTTGGGATCTGGAAATCGCATGTTTTGTACCAAGTGTATCTTTAGAAAGCAAAGCCAATTGTTCGCGTAACATTTTTTGTTCCGCGGTTTTAGAAGCGCGCCGAGGTGAATTTTTTTGTTTGATGCGGGTTCGTGTTTGTGGTCCCGTTACTCGAGCCGTCTAGTTTTGTATCCATGATCGTGAATTGATGACTTGTTTGATCTTTATCATTAGAAATATGGATAAGTAATAAGTAGGATCGAACTCACTGTTAATATGCGGACTGTTCGTTTCTTCGTATTATCACCAATCAGGTCTCGCGCCTGTATATGTATTGTAGTTCGGTCTCGTGTTGTTCATATGACGTCATCGCGTATTTTAAGGTGGACTGAATAATAGCTGAGCGCATGGCATGTGGAGCAATAGGTAAGCACTGTCTAAAATCTATTCCTAATAAAAGTACCTTTATTCCAAAGGGAATATTATTATTCATCAACGCAATGCCAATTGTCCGCGTATTTTAAGGTGGACTGAACAATAGCTGAGCGCATTGTAAGTGGAGTAATAGTTAAGCACTGTCTAAAATCTCCTCCTAATAAAAGTACCTTTCCCGCAAAGGGAATATTATTATTCATCCACGTTTGTAGAAGTTTATGAATGGTGTTGAGTAAGTGACTGGATGCCATTGTACATTCATCTATAATTAATAGTGTGGCAAGACGGATGTCACGTGCATTGTTACTGTGCATTGTCATAGTGGATACCGATGTTTCTGTGATTGGGACCGGTATTTGGAATAAGGAGTGACATGTGTTTTTGGAGCCGAGACATTTTTTCTTCCGCGGTTTCAGAAGCGCTTTGTAGGTGTTGACGTGATTTGTACATATTTGCGTTCTTGATTTGTTTCAGGGTGCACTGTTCCAATGCGATGTAATATTTGTCCACATACGCGAAAGCAGTATGGGTCATTGCCTTTTGGTGACCTGATATTTACTCCGGTAGATGCAAAATCAAATGAACTATTGTAGGATGTAATGCAGATGTGCCGCCGTGTATTTTGTTGTTTCATGCGGGTTGGTGTGTTTGGTCCCGTTATCCTTGCCGAATCGTTTTGTACCCGTGAGCGTGTATTCATGACTTGTTTGTTCCTCAGCATGCGAAATATGGATAAGTAATAAGGAGGATCGCACTCACTGTTAATATGGAGCCTTTTCTGCAGTTGAACGGTTAATAGTGCTTTATTATAAGGAGATCCACCTATGCTGCCTAGTGTGAAGGTGTTGAGATGACGTATGTTTAATATGGACGGTTCCTTTAGAAATGGGGCTTTGGGTGTCACTTCTTATTGATGTTAGTGTGTTTGTGGGTCTGATTCGTCGTTGTTGTGAACGTTTCGTTTGCCATGTCTCGTCTCTAATGGGCCTGGCGTGGTGGTCACGGCTTCTTTTTTTTGGTGCGTTAGGAGCTTGTTAAATCCTCCTGTTTGTGTGGGTCCCGTTTCGTGTGCAATGGGATTCGTGCGGCGCTGTGTGCTTTTTCGGCATCTGAGCGTGGGGGGGGGGGGGGGGGGGGGGGGGGGGGGGGGGGGGGGGGGGGGGGGGGGGGGGGGGGGGGGGGGGGGGGGGGGGGGGGGGGGGGGAGGATTGGTGGGGCACGAGTCTTCTTTCTTTTTGTGTGCCAGGGCTTGTTGAATCCTCCTCTTTGTGTGTGTCCCGTCCGTTGCTTGTAGGGTGGGTGGGGTGGGTGGTTTTGGGTTCTTTTTTTTGTGTGCCAGGGGCTTGTTCAATCGTCCTCTTTGTGTGTGTCCCGTCCGGTGCCTGTAGGGGGGGGGGGCGGGATGCTTGCAGGTGGGCGCGAGCAGCTTCTTTTTTTTTGTGTGCTAGTTTCATGTGCAATGGCTTTCGTGCGGCGCTGTGCGTCGCCTGCGTTTGACTCCTTTTTTCTGTGCTCACTCCTTTTTTCTGTGGTCGCGGCCGCCTCTCGCGGAGCCTCATTTCTTGGGGCGCCTGCGCAGTACGTCTTTTTGCGGCTACGGCCCATGGCCGGATGTCCCTGCGTCCATCCGGTTTAGCATTCTCGGTTAGTAATATGGATATGCTCTGCTCATGTATTCTGAGTATTAGCTTTGTCTGCAAAATATTAATTCATGATCCCTCTAAGTCTGTCCATTTTTTCCTTGTACCAGATGCTGCTGGGGTGAGCTCCAGCATCCTTCAAACACTTAATAGAGAAAGCAGGTACAGAAAATTCATGGATGGAAAGCAATACTGGATAGTAATAGTAGCAGTGCACTCACTCCCTTCCACCAATATTCTAGAACAGTGATGGGCAATGTATGTCCTGGAGGGCCACAGTGGCTGCAGGCTTTCGTTCCAACCCAATTGCTTAATTAGAAACCAATGATTTCCAGTCTCAGACTTTATTTAATTTTATGGCTTGTTAGTCTGCAATGCTAGGTTCTTGTATCGCAGATTTTTTTCCATTCCAAGGATATCAACCAAATGATTTGAAGTCTAAAATTGATAATTTTCAGTCTGTCACATTTTTCTCTTAAGTTTTTTATTAAACCAAATAGTGCATAATGAATCCATGTGGGTGTACATGGAAACAAGTTAAATGGAGAACTGCTGGCTCCTTTGACATTTGCCATTCAAACAACATATGCAGTAGTTTAAGACTGAAATAAGCAATTAAGGGTGGGGAACCTTAACAAGTGAGACCACTAAAATGAAGCATAAAAATGTCACTTCAGCAATAATTGACTTCTCATTAAGAAGCTGGGTTGGAACAAAAACCTGCAGGCACTGCAGCCCTCCAGGAACAACATTACCCTCCCATGTTCTACAATATATCACACAGTTATGTGATAAATTTGAAAAAATTACACCTATTTTAAAAGAGAATATGGAGCATGCACAAACAGCACTGGTTTGCTGTTACAGTCGTGGTTCAAAACTTTGTGATTTTCATCCTGGGGTTCAAGTCATGGTTCTCATTCCCACTTTGCATTCTAAATTATTGGCACATTGGCAAGACCCTTAAGAAATTAAGAAAAGACTAGTTGATTACTTAGCGAAACAACCGAATCATTGACCAGTGGAATGAGTCTATAATGTGAATTTGCTAAAACCGTAGAAGGACAGGGATCCCTAGTTCTCCTCCAGACAGCCTCATTCCTACTTTTCCCAGAAAATAACCCTTAATTTCGGCACAGATCTGATGCCCAAGCAGCAATCTTTCCTATCCCAGAAGTGGTGAATAAATGACCTGATTGCGCATGACATCATTACCGAGCCATGGGTTATCATCCGAGAATGCCCATACCGCTTCCCAGAGCCAAAATTTTCTGAAGTGGAACTCAAGATCAGGACAATGCTGGATCTTGGTGAAATTTAGGAAAGTTTTAGTCCCTGGTCTAGCCCCTTCATCATGGCCCCAAAGCTGGACAGCAGTTGATGCTTCTGCAATGACTTCCACTGAATTAATCAAGTATCCTAAATCGATCCATACCTTATTGTCACGAGTGAATGAACTCCTCATGTGACTCTGTAAAGCTCAATATCTGACCAGTCTTGACATGATGAAAGAATACTGGCAAACTCATTTAACAGAATCCGCAAAGAAGAATACTGTGTTTAGCACCGCTTGCGGCCATTGGCAGTATCGTGTCCTCCCATTTGGATTGCATGGAGCACCAGCAACCTTCCAGCCCCTGGTGGATAGAGTGCTGCATCTCCACAATACTTATGGTGTTGGCTGCCTGGATGACGTTGTTATCTATTCAGGTACCTAGGAGCAAAGCCGGTCTATGGATCAACCTGAGCTGACTGAGGCCAATTATTTAGGCTACTTAGTGGGAAGGGGTAATGGTATGACCACAATGAGCCAAAGTTGATGCCATCATGAAATGGACCTGTCTGAAACTTCCTGGGTTTAGAAGGGTACTATCAAAAACAATCAAATGAAACAGTAAGTGTCATGTCACATGGCTAATTGACTTATGGTTGCTGCAGTTTTCTTAAACCAGATGTGATTGTTATTCTTTAATTTCCTCTTGTGATGACTCTCACTCTTTGCTAGTTGTGATGTCTCTGGCAGTGCTTTTTAAATCCTATTATTATGAGTCTTACTTGACAAATTGTAAAAGGCACTATTTTTCACCCCAATGCACATGGTGAGTTGACATTCAGAAAAGTTAAGGTACTGCTATTTCCCAGATTGTCCAACATTGTGAACCTCGCAATGGTCAATGCTAAAAATGTTTTGTCACAATACTGGTATGCTTATTGTAGAATATTATTAATTAACTAGGGGGTTACTCCTGCTTGCTTCGCTCGCTAGCATGCGCTATGCACCAGCCACTTTGCGTCTCTGCTGCTCATGTTGTGAAGAGGGGGGCTGAACACACCCCAAGGATACATGGTCACTCCTCTGAATACCCCTCTTTAACAGTGATACAATGGGAAACAAATACAGTTTTTATTTATCTCCTCTTTGCTCGATTAGTTGCTGGCTTGCTGGTGTTGCCGTGCCAAATAATCTGCATCTAGTGTGGTACTTCAAACATTTAAAAGCCTGTACAGCAGCTGTCTTTGTCATCTACTCTTTGACTTTTATTTCTGGCCCCAGGCGTGGTTAAATCTCTTAGCACAAAGTCTCATCTCGTGGGACGTGAGTTCTTGATATTTTTTTAGTTTATAATTTAAAAACTGAAAAAGAATCTGAAAATCTAACAACATCACATTAAAGTTCGATAAATTCTGAAAACAATGATACCAAACATACTGTATATATGTAGGTTCTAAAGTAAGCATGACAAAAAAATGTGATATAAAAACATCACATAAAATTGTTGCACAAAACCGTTGTACTTTTAGGCTTAGAATTTCATATACAGTAATCCCTCCTCCATCGCGGGGGTTGCGTTCCAGAGCCACCCACGAAATAAGAAAATCCGCCAAGTAGAAACCATATGTTTATATGGTTATTTTTATATTGTCATGCTTAGGTCACAGATTTGGGCAGAAACACAGGAGGTTGTAGAGAGACAGGAACGTTATTCAAACACTGCAAACAAACATTTGTCTCTTTTTCAAAAGTTTAAACCGTGCTCAATGACAAGACAGAGATGACAGTTCAGTCTCACAAACAAAAGAATGCAAACATATCTTCCTCTTCAAAGGAGCAAACAAATCAATAGGGCTGTTTGGCTTGTAAGTATGCGAAGCACCGCGGCACAAAGCTGTTGAAGGCGGCAGCTCACACCCCCTCCGTCAGGAGCAGAGAGAGAGAGAGACAGATAAAAAAATCAATACGTGCCCTTTGAGCTTTTAAGTATGCGAAGCACCGTGCAGCATACTTAATAGCTGCACACAGAAGGTAGCAACGTGAAGGTAATCTTTCAGCATTTTCAGACGAGCGTCCGTATCGTCTAGGTGTGCGAACAGCCCCCCTGCTCACACCCCCTACGTCAGGATCACAGATAGTCAGCGCAAGAGAGAGAGAAAGAAAAGTAAGTTGGGTAGCTTCTCAGCCATCTGCCAATAGCGTCCCTTGTATGAAATCAACTGGGCAAACCAACTGAGGAAGCATGTACCAGAAATTAAAAGACCCATTGTCCTCAGAAACCCACGAAGCAGCGAAAAATCCGCGATATATATTTAAATATGCTTACATATAAAATCCGCGATGGAGTGAAGCCGCGAAAGGCGAAGCGCGATATAGCGAGGTATTACTGTATATAGAGTAGATTTCTACCAGATTAAAAAAAAATCTTGAACCATTAATTAGAGAGAGAATTCACCACTGAGTTATGGCAGATAGAATAGGTTTTTTCCAGTTGAGCAAGATGAGTCTTGATGCAAGCAGTACATGGAGTGACACGATAGATTTTTCAGTATTTAATGCTATCCCTTTTTGTGTTATTCCAATTCCTTCAGTTAGAGTGATTTTAGACCCAAAGCTATCCGAGAGGTTCCCGATATTTTTACTCCAAAATAGTCTTATAGTAGAATATTCCCAAAATATATGATCTAGTAAGTTAATTCAGATCTTATTATGAAAACATTACTGTATGAAATACTATATGTGGATAGTGTGTGATTTTCCACTGACTTGTGGAATGCTTTGTGCAGATTGAAGAGGAATATATTTATGTTTCATTTTTTACCTGAAATTCTACCTGGATGAGGCTCCAGTCCATCTGTGAGTCAACTCACATACACATTTAAACTGGGTCAAGTTTATAGTTGTCAATTAACCTAACAAACATGTGTTTGGGAATGTGGGAGAAAACCCAAACCAACCATAATGAAATTCACAAAGAAATGGAGATAACTGACCAGGGGCAGAGTACTAACCCAGGATGCTGGAAGCATGAAGCAACAGTACTAAAAACTGTTCTACCACACCAACTATGCATATTTCCCAAGAAGTGAGCACAACACAGATAAAAAATGAAGCAAAGGTAATTAAAACACATACAAAAACAAAAATTATGCAGTCAAAAAATGAAAATGAAAGCATAAATGTATCCTTTTTGTTTGTTTGTTTATGAACAGTGGGTAAGCACTTCCAAACAATTCTTATGCCAAGATTTGAATGCCTTCACTGTGCCAACCTATTGATATTCTATTACACTGGCCAACACACATTTTTGTGCCTCAAATGTTAGACCTGTTTCTAGAGTGGAGTTAGCCTTTTCACCCCAGACAGACACACAGACTCACAATGTCCAAAACACACACGTTTAATTTTCTTCTTTACTTTACACAGCACCTGACACAGTGCACCAACAGCCACAATATAACTCAGTCGTTTACTTTCTTTCTTTCTCTCTTTTTCTCTACCTTTTCTTTCTCTTCTCTTGCTGCCTCCACTCCTCTCCCGCAAGCTCTGTCCTCTGCCTTCTGACTCTGGCTCTCCGAATGGAGTGAAGCGGCCTCTTTTATATTGCTCTGGGTGCTTGTTAATGGTGTGGCGGAAGTGCTGCATGGGCACCCGGAAGCAGTCTGGGTGTGCCTGGATTCTCTTCCGGCAGCACTTTCTGGCATGGTGGAAGTGCTGTAGTCCAGGGCTTAACAAATGTCCAGGTAGCCACGGGCCCCCACAGGGTTGAGCTTCCAAGCTCTGTTCCTGTGGCCCTGACACCCACCAGGGTGGCTGCCCTCTCTTGTTCCGGGGGAGATACTGCTCCTCTCCCGGTACTACTAGTCTCTGGGCGTGCCGGCTAGGCAAGGGTCCCAGCTGACCGTTACACTAGGTATTTTTGACCTGCTGATTCCAAAAATGGCCCAATTAGCTAAAGTTTTTGAGATACAGAACATATGCCATATGCCACTCTTCACTCGGCTCACCCATAAAAAAATCAGGATATTTTAATGTAGTGTTTAAATGAATATCTTTTAAGCATGAAGGAAACATATTAAATATTAAATGAAAAGTGCACTACATGAAAATCTACTTATTTCATACCAAAAACACGGATTTATGATACAAACTTTCCAGTGATTCGACACACAAGAAGCTCCTTTTGTAAGACTTCTGAGAGTGGAATATGCTAGGACAGTCCTGCATAAGATTCCATCAATAGTCTGCCATCATGTGTGCATACCATCTTCCTTGGTATCTATCTTCCATTGTTTTTATGTCTTGGTGAAATCTTTCACCTGCTCTTCGCTTAAGTCACCAAGGTTCTCTGGAAAGCGATTTAAGTGACCGTGCAGATATTGGACTTTATAACACCCATGTTACAACCAAGCCTGTTGAAATGAAAGAGCATATCCTCTAATAATTGTGTGTAGTTGTCTGCCTTCTTGTTACCAAGAAAGTTTTTCACAACAAGAACAAATGAAGACCAGGCATATGATTCAATTTCATTCATTGATGTTATGAAATGTGGGTCATTTAGAAGTTGTCTGATCTGTGGACCTTCAAAAATTCCTGCCTTCAGTTTTTCCATGGTAAGTCCAGGTAACTTATGTGCTATGTATTCAATGCACGAACTGTCTTTATTCAAAGTCTTTACAAATTGGTTCATCAGGCCTATGTGCTTTATTCATCTACAGTATACGGGGACAGATTCCCCAACCCTTAATCTTGTACTCTTGTGTCTCTTTTACACTCCTTAAAATCTCTTAATAGCAAGGAGATCAGAAGGAAATAAAATGGAGACATTTTATTTTGTGTCATGCTTTGCAGATTTTTATTCTCACAAATGTCTTTTCTTGAGTTTCAGCAGAGATCTCAGCAAAGTCACACAAATGGATCAGATTTTCTAAATAGTGTCTTGATTTTTTTAAAATTAATTTATTTTTTTGCAATTTGAAAGCATTTGCATTGTGTGCTCAGTAATAATATAGTGAAATGTATGGCAGTTGTTTGTGGTAATAAACACTTTACGATGATAACAAAACTGTAGTCCTTATTTCTGAATAATATTACTAGTGGTTAGGGATGGGAATTGATAAGATTTTCATGATTCCGATTCCATTTTCGATTCTGTTTAACAATTCGATTCTTTATCGATTCTCCTATTGATTCTTATTTTTAAAAAAGGAGAACACACAGGTCGATTAACTTAGAACTTTATTTTATATCTTATCTTTGAACAAGATAGAAATTTAGGAGTAGCATGACCTTACAAACCCAACAGTGAGATCTTAAGAGATCCACAGCCTACGGCTCCTCGATGGGGTGCCATGGGGTCCCCAGAAAAAAATGTGTAAATGTAAAATAATAATAAAACAAATATTCTTCTGTAGCAATAACAAAGTATAACATAAATTATTCTGTGGCAATTACACAAGAATGTCCAGTAACATTTACACTCTCCTTTTTAAAAGTATATATGAGCTGAGCACTCAAAAATAAAACATCAGCCAGCAACAAATACAATCAACTCAAGTCCAATGGAACTGTGCACAGTGCAATTCTGCAACCATCAACTATTTTGACAGCTACATCCATGTTGGCCGCATTATCAGCAGTGGCTGCCACAACCTTGTCTTTGATACCATACTCCTCCAAGATCTCATCAGTCTCCTCTGCTACAGCTGTCCCTGTCTGTGCCTGGTACACTGGTTTGGTTTTGAGGACTTTTTCTTGAGCCTGGCCATTCCTGACATAATGCAGCGTTACTGTGAGGTAATGATCTTGACTAAAACTTGCCCATCCATCTGCAGTGACGGCTGCCTTCAACACATGTTTCAGCTCAGAAATGGAAACGGATGAAACATCTGGTAAGAGGAGAACACGCAAATTTGACATTCCATGACTTAGCCTACAATTAAACACATTCACTTATCGAAAATCGGGGGCATCTACTGTGGCAAATGGGTGCAAGCCTTTTACCACAAACTTAGTCACTGCTCGGTGACATTCGTCTATCCTGGCCTGTGTTATTTTACTTTTCCCCGCCTCTGTGAAAGGAGAAGCTACCGGTAGACTGCAGCGAGAACTGCCAGCATCTGAGACAGCCAGACTCTGTCTGTCTCTCTCGTCATGGTCATCTAAATGCAATGCACAATAATAGCAGGTTTTGCAATAAGGCAAATCGCGCTAACATAATATGCAATGTTAGTTGATTAGTTACCTGCCGTATTAACGGGAGAGGACCTGCAAACGTTACCGCTGCTGCTGGGTTGAGATTCACTAGTCCGGAGCGGATCAAAAACACAACATTCATTTAAGGTTATCGCGTGTTTTGTGTGCAAATGCTTTTACATATTCGTAGTGTTTCCTCCCTTTGATTAAATATCTACTTTGCAAGTATTGCAAGTTGCCCTGTTGTCATCCTTTCTCGTAAAGTATAACCAAACTTTTGAGCATTTGTGCCGCTTAGGCGCCATGTTTCCTGCTGGGTAAATGACGCTACGCAACGCGGTGACGTCATTCGAGGCGACTGGAATCGATAGGGGAATCGTTTGCAAAAATGGCAAGCAATTCCAAGGAATTGAAACAGTGGGAACCGGTTCTCAACAAGAACCGGTTTTCGATGCCCATCCCTACTAGTGGTTGTAATTTATGTTTCTGTGCTCATTCTGGCGGAAAAGGCAGCCAGGGTGGTGTAGTGGTTAAGACTGTGGACTTTAAGCTCTGAGATTGTTGGTTCAAATCTTGCTACTTACACTGTGTGACCCCAACAGTCACCTCATCTGTCTGTGCTCCAAATATAAAAACTAAGGAAATGTAACCAATGTTTCATTTACTCTCAAATGTTGTAAGTCACCTTGGATAAAGGCATGTGTCCAATAATAAATAAAATGGATGACGTTCTAAAATAGATTAAGACTAGAAAGAGATTTCACAGAATATAACATGCTTTCCAAATTCTCAGTTCTGACTCTTTTTAACTCAGCTGTATCTCATTTCTCCTTTTTGTCTAAAGCTAATTCACCAAAGAAACTTTAGGAGAAATATCTGTGACAAAGCTGATTCTTAAATCAAACATAAATGAAAATCTTTTTCAAGTCTTATGAACCATCAAACATCAACCTTTGAGCAGTAACATTTTCCTATGGGATGACAGAGGACTACCTTGACAGTTCTACTCCTCAACCTGGTACATAACTATTAAAATTTGGATTGCAGAACTGAGAGCCTAAAATTATGTGATTTGCTCCAACATACTGTAGATAATTAAAGCCTGGTCACTTTCCCAGAGTAACTTCCATGTTTTCCCTCTGTCTGAATAAGTTTCTTTGCATTTTCCAGGTACTCAGGTTTTCCTCTCTCATTATAATGTCATGTATACCAGGTCAAATCAATTATATCCGGCTGCAGGTCACAGACTTAGCCTTTCATGCCACGCCTCCAGCATTCACGCCCATCCTTTGTTCGACAGTTTAAAGAAAGAGGGCATAACATATTTTTATTTTAAGGAAACACCATACTAAACATGAATGTGGTTGCTCTAACTGCCATTATAGTGAATTCTATCATTCAAAATATTTGAAATTATTTTTACATTATTTCTGCAACCTTGTTCAATTAAAGAGAAAATTCCATTAATTACATTAATTTATTATTTTACAAAATGATGATCAACAGGCATGAAAATGAAGGTCTAAACTTTTGAGTTCTCAGTAAAAGAAACTTTTAAAATTGTTTGTATTGAATAATTTTTTAAATTATTCAGCTTACTACAAGTACATGGGGACCTTCATTCCATTGTCTGTCTTGAGTTGTGTTTTCTTAATTTTATTCTACGCTGCTGGTATGTTGATAAATTTCAAGTGAAGTTATTAAACTTTCAAACGTTTTCTTGGTTTTTAATTTTAATGCATAATTGTTCTCCCTGGGACCCTAACTTATAAGTATGCACTTATCAAAAAAGTGAGGCATATCTCTTAAATTGCTGAATAGATATTATTGTTTTTCTAAAGAAATGAAAAATTTGCATTATTGAAAGTTGCACCCTCCGTGCCTCACTTCCATAAGCCATCTTTCATTTATTTTGAAACTGAACTAACACAATGATTCAGATTTTAAACTTTAAAATGTTTTGTTTGGGTAAATGCAATAATTACAAATCAATTTTTCAGTAATTTCAAATCCTTTAATCACCACATACAATTTCTTGTATTAGGAATTTGTCATTTCTCGCATACCCAAACTTGCTCTCCAAAAAGAGGTATACTTTTTTTGTAAATAAGATTACAGTTATTAGGTCATTGGTCTCACTGCCTGCTAAGGATTTACTTCTTCCAATAGCATGTTCAGCTGTCTTTGACCACTTTGAGCCTGTATCATCGTCTCTGTTGTCTGATTTGGTGCACCACCTGAATCCTACAAATTGCCCCCTGGACAATGTCCCCTCTCGATTAGTTAAGGGGGTTTTTGATTCTGTCAGACCAAGTATTGTTATCTGAATAAATGCTACCTTGATTTCTGGTTGTGTTCCTGCTGCCTTGAAACACACTGTGGTGCAGAAAGTTATTAAAAAAACAAAGCAAGGGTCCTCTAATGTGTCAAATTTCAGGCCAATTTCTAAACTGCCTTTGTTATCTAAAGTCTTAGAAAAACTTGTCCTAACTCAAACATTTCTAGATGAAAACAGTATTCTGGAAAAATTCCAATCCAGATACAGATCTTCTTATAGTAGTGAAACAGCCTTTGTTAAAGGTTTTCCTCTTCCCAACTACTAATGCTGGAGATTCTGCCATTATTTTACTGCAAAATCTTACCTCAGCTTTTTATACTGTGGATCTTACGATTCTTATATCCCACCTTGAACAGTATGTAGCCATCCAAGGTAATGCCCATAAATGGTTTAAATCTTATCTAAGCAATAGGAGCTTTTCTATTCATTTGGGTGAATTCTCATCATCTTTAGTTCCTCTTACTTGTGGGGTTCTGCAGGATTCCATTCTTGGACCAGTTCTCTTTTTGATGCACTGTGAATACTTTCCAGACGCACTGTATATCACTTTTTCCACATTTTGTTATATTACAGCCTTATTCCAAAATGGATTAAATTCATTTTTTTCCTTTCTACACACAACACCCCATAATGATAACGTGAAAAAAGTTTGAGATTTTTGCAAATTTATTAAAAATAAAAAAATTGAGAAAGCACATGTACATAAGTATTCACAGCCTTTGCCATGAAGCTCAAAATTGAGCTCAGGTGCATCACGTTTCCCCTGATCATCCTTGAGATGTTTCTGCAGCTTAATTGGAATTCACCTGTGGTAAACTCAGTTGATTGGACATGATTTGGAAAGGCACACACCTGTCTATATAAGGTCCCACAGTTGATAGTTCATGTCAGAGCACAAACCAAGCATGACGTCAAAGGAATTGTCTGTAGACCTCCGAGACAGGATTGTCTCAAGGCACAAATCTGGGGAAGGTTAAAGAAAAATTTCTGCTGCTTTGAAGGTCCCAATGAGCACAGTGGCCTCCATCATCCGTAAGTGGAAGAAGTTCGAAACAACCAGGACTCTTCCTAGAGCTGGCCGGCCATCTAAACTGAGCGATCGGGAGAGAAAGGCCTTAGTCAGGGAGGTGACCAAGAACCCGATGGTCACTCTGTCAGAGCTCCAGAGGTCCTCTGTGGAGAGAGGAGAACCTTCCAGAAGGACAACCATCTTTGCAGCAATCCACCAATCAGGCCTGTATGGTAGAGTGGCCAGACGGAAGCCACTCCTTAGTAAAAGGCACATGGCAGCCCGCCTGGAGTTTGCCAAAGGGCACCTGAAGGACTCTCAGACCATGAGAAAGAAAATTCTCTGGTCTGATGAGACAGAGATTGAACTCTTTGGTGTGAATGCTAGGCGTCACATTTGGAGGAAACCAGGCACCGCTCATCACCAGGCCAATACCATCCCTACAGTGAAGCATGGTGGTGGCAGCATCATGCTGTAGGGATGTTTTTCAGCGGCAGGAACTGGGAGACTAGTCAGGATAAAGGGAAAGATGACTGCAGCAATGTACAGATACATCCTGGATGAAAACCTGCTCCAGAGCGCTCTTGACCTGAGACTGGGGCGACGGTTCATCTTTCAGCAGGACAACGACCCTAAGCACACAGCCAAGATATCAAAGGAGTGGCTTCAGGACAACTCTGTGAATGTCCTTGAGTGGCTCGGCCAGAGCCCAGACTTGAATCCGATTGAACATCTCTGGAGAGATCTTAAAATGGCTGTGCATCGACGCTTCCCATCCAACCTGATGGAACTTGAGAGGTGCTGCAAAGAGGAATGGGCGAAACTGGCCAAGGATAGGTGTGCCAAGCTTGTGGCATCATATTCAAAAAGACTTGAGGCTGTAATTGCTGCCAAAGGTGCATCGACAAAGTATTGAGCAAAGGCTGTGAATACTTATGTACATGTGATTTCTCAGTTTTCTTATTTTTAATAAATTTGCAAAAACCTCAAGTAAATTTTTTTCACGTTTTCATTATGAGGTGTTGTGTGTAGAATTCTGAGGAAAAAAATGAATTTAATCCATTTTGGAATAAGGCTGTAACATAACAAAATGTGGAAAAAGTGATGCGCTGTGAATACTTTCTGGATGCACCACTGTACATGTTACCTTTAGGCTCCATTGGCTCCTATAGCTTCTCCTTTCACTGCTATGCTCATAACACTCAAAACTATTTACCACTAAAATCAAAGCGAGACAATACAGACCCTCCATGCGTGCTTGAATGATATTAAAACCTGGATGGCAATGAATTTTCCTAAACTAAATGATAACTGTAATCGTGGTGTCCAAAAGTTCATAAGGTTTGAGTATCTCTGATGTTGCTCTTGTACCTGTTGCCACATATGTTTCATAAAGTTTCAGTTAGGAACCTAGGCATCATCTTTGACAGCTCATTCAAACTCGACAAATAAATTGTTAATTGATAAATTGTGAGGTTAAATGAGGCTTTTTTCCAGCTGAGACCTTAAGGTAGAGGCTTTTCTTTCTTTCAGTGATCTTGAAAAAGCCATCCAAGCTTTTATAACATCTCATTTGGACTATTGCAGTTTTTGTAGGTACAGTAGGTGTTGCTCAGGTCTTATGACACCCACAACTGTTCCACAACTTTGCTGTTCGCTTATTGAATGGCTCTCGTTAAGCATGGCCATATTTCACCAATACTGACCTTGTTTCATTGGCTTTTGGTCCATTTCAGAATTGATTTTAAAATTCTATTTCTTGTTTTCAGATGTTTGAAAGGATCAGCCCCATCTTGCCTCTCGGAACCTTTTCTCTTGTATGTGCCAACAAGAGCACTGGGGTCTACTAGCCAGATGCTCATAGTTTTGTTGAGGTTGAAGCAAAGGAGGAATCAGGAGTTTGCAGTGGCTGCTCCTTTTCTCTGGAATGGCTCGCCTTATTATATTAGATCTGCTCCAACACAGGCCATTTTTAGGTCATCATTAAAGTCTTATTTCTTGTTGCTGCCATTTCACCCTGCAAGAGGTTGACATTGTTTGTAGATGTTGGCTCATGTACATTCACGCTTATAAATATGTATGTATGGGCATGGGTTTATCTTTTATGTAATGGTTGGTTATGTTTGCAGTTTTGTGATGCATACATACGGTATATTTGAACTGTGTAAATAAGGAGACAAACGCATAAAGGTTTGGGTTTTCCGGCTCCGTATACTGTACAGAATTTTCAATAAACAAAAAATACGGTCAATGCTATGACTTGCGGTCATTACAAAACACACTCTTGCAGTGGATGGAGGGAATTTAAATAATAAGGGACCGGAAACTGATGACTGGAATGCTGGGAGGAACCGAGGTGTTGTATGGGAGTTGTGATGTCATCAAGATGAGACCAGAGGAAGGGCTGGAATGCGGAAATGGCAGCGCGTGGTTTAGTGAGTCCGGGGAAAGTTATGGTGGCATTGTTTCTGTCTTTCTGTGGGAACAAAGGGAAGAAAGGTGAGGCTGAACTCCACTTCACAAAGTCCCAGTCCTCTGACATACCTAGAGACAGAGCACATCCAAAACAAAACAAGCCCCCAGCAGCGGTGTATGTGAATTAAAATACAGATATCTATTGCCAATACAGTCTAAATACTTTAAGCGTAACAAAAAAAGATATCTTCAACATTCTTTAAAATGTTCATCATAAAGCTTATAAACTTTTCCCTCTAAGTTTACAAGAGAAGTAAGAGAAAAGGAAAGCAAAAAAAAAAAAAAGTACAGTACATTCTTAATTTGCTATACATTATTAACATTACTCTGTGGTGGGCTAGCGCCCTGCCCTGGGATTTGTTCCTGAAAAAAATACGTGAAGATATATAGGTGCAGCACTTAAAGGGAATAAAAACTTTCCAGTAAACAAAAACCTAAGAAACAATTCCCAGCAGTTGAAAAGTAAATTGGAGTTGGCACACTTAACTAGACTGCGGTGGGCTGGCGCCCTGCCTGGGGTTTGTTCCCTGCCTTGCACCCTGTGTTGGCTTGGATTGGCTCCAGCAGACCTCCGTGACCCTGTAGTTATGATATAGCGGGTTGGATAATGGATGGATGGATTATTAACATTACTGCTTTTGATCACAGATTCTACAAGTCTTCAATGTTTCTTACAATACACTATTATTAACACAGTACACAATGCATTTCAAATATTTTAAGGCCTTTAAGAGTTATATTTCTGTGTCAGAAGACATAAAGTAGGCTTTTAGTCTTTTGGGCTTTGACTCCTACTGGTTAACGATTAACAGTAAGCATCTGAGACAAGAATTAAAAGCCCTTTTATACATTTTATTCACTATATCATAGGCATTGTAAGCCAGCATCAACAAAATGTAATTCATCTTTCTTATGGAAGTTTATAAAATGATATGTTTGTACATGCTCATCAGTGCCTTGTGCTTGATGTTGGAGAAGGGAGGCTGACATTTCTTCTAAAAGAAAAGATTTAAAACCTGCATGGAAAGCAGTTCAATGGAATAGAATAGCAAGACATTTTTTTCACTCTTTACTCATCTTCTGTCTTTTCATAAATGGTTCAAGAGAGTCTAAATCTGAAAACAGAAAAAATAATATTTACTTAAGGAAATGTTAAAAAAAGAACCAAAGGAATAAGCACAAAAATTACCCTGTCCTGGCTGTCCATTATTTCTGTACCTTTTAAATTTTTGTTTCTTGGCCTTCATTTAGAAGGGCGTTTGCTTGCACAGTCCGATGTGAGCAGTTACTTCAGTGATTTCAAAAAGAAGCACTAAGTTTATAATGGTAAACATTTTGACTATTTGTCTTTGATTTATAACATGGCTATGTATATTTGCCACATCAGTGCAGATCTAAATGAAAGTTATTAAAGGAAATTTAAATTTCATTTACCCCCTGGGGCTGGAGTTCTCAAGCAAAATTCTACACCAGTACTTCCTCAAAGCCAGCATGTCATTCTAAAGAGGATTGAGCAGAGACAAGTTGTTTAAAGGAGTTTCATGTTACAAAAATATTTATGCAAACCATTATAAACATACATTTAAAATATGTGGATTTTGAAAGGTAGGCGTTTCTAGAACATCAAAACCACTAGGGACTGTATCTCTCTATTATAAAAAAAAATCCTAGAGAAAGACTAGGGATACGAGCTGTGATCTTCACGTGACGATCACGGAAGACACTTAAAAGACCCGCAAGACGAAAGAGATTGGCCACGGAGCGTCTCGCGGGGACATAGAACATGATATTCTTGCAAGACACGCCCTACTTACAACCTATATCAAATAAGACCATGGGTAGCAAAACACTCAGTCGTGTCAAGGCTTTGAGCGCCCACACAGATCCAGGGCTCTCAGTGCATATAAAGAATATAAGGACAATAAGTTATAGATAAAACATCGACTAAGCAAAGAAGAAAGAGCAGCGCGGAGTAAAGAGACTCAAAAGCTTTGGAGAGAAAAAATTGCAAAAAAGAAAGAATAATCGTGGTGCAAATTCAGAAAATAAGGAAAGTAATAATCAGCCCGGAACAAGTGGAATTGAAAAAAAAGCATGTCCAATCGGGCTCAGAATTAAAAGACAAAGTAGAACTTCAGAA
Organism: Erpetoichthys calabaricus; assembly: GCF_900747795.2. Lineage (NCBI taxonomy): Eukaryota > Metazoa > Chordata > Cladistia > Polypteriformes > Polypteridae > Erpetoichthys > Erpetoichthys calabaricus. Next base: position 107,579,300 of record NC_041402.2, on the reverse strand, counting down.
AGACGTTCAAAAACGTTGGCGCTATACACATGAAGAGCAGGTTAGATATTATGAAAGCAGTGGAATTCGAAAGGCTCAAAAAAAAAAAAAAAACCATGGCGCGATACACATGCAAAGAAAGGTAAAGAATATAAAAGCAGTAAAATTCTAAAGTATTGTAGCGTTCAAGGCAGGTGGAAGCCTTTTTTTATTGACTGTTAGGTTTGATTGATGTGGGGGCGGTGTACAGCACGGAAGACTGACAGCGGGGTATTAATTGATGCGGTAGTGGGGGGGTCGGGACAGGAGGAGGGGTTGGAGAGGGTGCTGGAAGGTTGTGTTTGGGGTTACGAAGTCGGCGTTCTTTTTCTTGATTGTTCAAGTAAAACTTTTGTGAGACTTTACTACGTCTGTCTGTTTTTTTACTTCTTCTCTTTTTGAGCCGGACACAGAGGTTGCTACAGAATCAAAAAAAGATAGTTAAGATCACATTAGCACAAACAAAAGGAAATTATTACTCGAAAAAAGGGAAAATAATCATCACGGACCAGGTGTAAGTGAAAAAATAGCAGGACAAAGCGAGGTCAGAAATTAAAGACAAAGAGTATGAAACAAATTAAAATGTCATAAAGAGGTTAAAAAACAAGAGGGCTAAACAAATGCAGAGCAGGTTATAGATAATGAAAACAGTGGAATTCAAAAGACTCAAAAAACCGTAGGCGCGAAACACATGCAGAGCAAGATACAGAATATGAAAGCAGAAAAAAACGAAAGTGTCAAAACAAACAAAGTAAACATCACATTAGCGCAAACAAAGAGAAATTATTACTCGGAGAAATAACGAAAAGGCGAATAGAGATCGAATATATGGACATAGGTGATATATCTGAAGTATGTAATATTGTAAGGCTTTGAAGTTTACGTCAGAGAATTTCAAAAACGGGGTTTACCTCACATGCATTTATTTGTTACTTTGCAAAAAAAGTAATTAACTGCTGATGATGTAGATCGTTTTGTCTGTGCTGAAATTCCAAACAGACAAACATCCAGAATTATGGTACAAAGTCATTAAACACGTCTCACGGACCTCATTTAAAAGATTCAGCATGTTGCGACTCTAAAGATTCCAAATATTGTTTTAAAAGAAGTTCTGAAATAAAAGTGAAACTAATGAAATAGCAACAATTCAAAGAAAAAAAAAAATCTTAAAAGTGTGTATCTGGAAAACCAAACACAGGGGTTGGCAAGCAAAGTGAGTAGGGGGTGAAGCCGCCTAGTTCTAAAAGAAAAAAAATACAAATAAACATAACACAAATATTCAATTCAAATTGTAGAAGGTGGCAAAAATGTAAACCAACAACCAGATATAATCCATCCATCCACAAATGCTACAATGAAAGAAGAGAGTACAAAAGTTGAGACACACCTCGTTAAAATTGAAGGGGGCCTCGAGGAAAAAATACAGAGAAACCACAAAATGGTCATTTAGAAACCTGGACACAACATTAAATACTGACATACACAAAAATATAGTTATAATATGAAATGGTCATCAACATGAAAATTCCACAGTCATAACTACTCATCTGACTTGGAAGGCCCTAATACAACGAGTAAAAAAATTAAAGAAAAATATTAAATACTGACATACATTAAACTGCTGACAATGACTTTTAAACAAAAACAACAATGGAAATGGCCACCTTACACACCCTGTGTTACATCTGAAAATAGTAAAACCTGCCAAACAACGGAAAATGCAGGATTAGCTCAGCTTGTGAAACTATTTAAAAAGTTCTAGTTCAGAAATCTAAACGTCAGTATTGTTTGCAAGTAAAGTATCCTAGTTTTACTTTATTTTAAATAAAACACACACCCATATACTACTGGCATAATTACCTGCATACTTTACATTGTGGGCTTCAAGGCTCTAAAAACGAGGCAGCAGGATGCTTTTTACAAAGAGGGTACTTGGATTCATTTTGATATTTAATCAATGTAATCAAAGTTGGTTTTATATTCTCTGCCTTTATGGAGAAATGTGGCTGTGGAAATCAAGACAAAAATAATATGTAATTTAGCAGAAAGCGCTATCGTGCGTTTTTATAAATAGCTAACTTAACTAGAGAAAAATCAAGTTAAATAAGACATTTAACAAACGTTAATGACGACGATAATCATAAATACCTTTCATATTATTCACTAAAATTTTAGATAAGTTACATAACATCTCATAAATAAGTTAAAAAGGTAATATGGATGAAATAATATGGCAAACATTAAAAAGAAATACAAGATGTAAAAAATAATTAAAATGATATGCTTAAAAATAGGATGTCAGTAATGACGATAAACACAGGACACTTGGATTTGCTATATATAATCGTACATCTAATTAGTTTTGTTTAATGGATCGAAGTTTCTTTGAATATTATTGAGCTTTTTATTCTGCGAGTCCATATACGACGTATGATTCTGTCGTGCCATTGTTGGTCCGCTCCTTTTCTTTTTCGAATTGGAAAAACTGTACAGGTGCTCTTCTCTTTCTCTTTCTACAGACTGTGGGAGGCCGAGTCTTCGACCTACAGCCGAACCCTTTTCGGTCAAATGGTGAATCTAAACTGGCCTTACAAGGATTAATTCGATTGAGTTTTTGAATGTTCCCAGTGTTGATCTGCTACTCCTTGCATTGCTGCCCTCTGCTGCCAGGATAGACTCCACCACAACAACCCAGCAAAAACTGGATCAAGTGGATAAGATTAATGTTAGATGGATAGTCCCTACTAATATAAATAAAACGCAGTGATCCAGTTCCGAATTTACGGTCTTTATTTTTAATAAGCTAAAAACAATTTTGATATAACTAATAAAAGAGACATCATACAGCTTTACAATGTTTACCCTTATTTTTCAGTAAGAGGTCCCTTTATTTACATAATTTCCTAGTTTTTTTCTTCCTTACCTTCTAACTCTGGATCTAATATATCATATTGTCATTTTTTGTGCGGCTAAAATTTAAAATACGTTTCGGCAATAAAAAGTAGCTGAATCAGAAAGAAAATATGACCACTCCTTCTTATCCAATGGGCTGACGCAAGAATCAAACGTTTGGATCTTGTAATAACTCGTAGAAATGCCCGTGACTGGTCTGTAAATGAATGCGTTTATCGATAAATTGTCTGAACTCTCTAGATGCAAATTAAGAATGAGAAGAAGCCGATTTCTGCTTTTTCAGGAAATCGCGCGAGCATTCGCTTTCCGGTCAAGCGCACTGTTGCTGTGGAAACGCTACGACGCTAAGAGCAACGTGTTTTCTTTTATATCTCGGTGTTATAGTTAAGAAATAATCGATTTGATAAAAAAAAAAAATCTGTACAACTCAGTAACGAATATGCCCGGAGACGTAGATCCGCTCGCAGTTACCGAAGTCTCCGAGAAGCAGCCTGTCGGGGAGAATGAGAGTGTGAATTGGGAGCACCAGTACCTCTCTCAGGTAAGGCTCAACTTCTTGATTACTTGTAGTGCCTTAGCTTCTAAATGAAACTTATTTCAGTACCCTTTTAACTATGGTGGTGCAGTCTAGTCACTTGGTATAATTGTCATGGAAATGTTGAAATATTTTCGAAAGCTGTGAAAAAAATTTGACGTGGTCACTGTTGAGGATGAATTGATTCAGTTTAAAAATGCTTCCCAAAATAAATGACAATCTTACACCACTATGAAAAGCAATGGGACAACTAATATACCATCTCCATTAAAGTTGCAAGAAAAAAATACGTGAAGATATATAGGTGCAGCACTTATAGGGAAAAAAAACTTAAAAACAATTCCCAGCAGTTGAAAAGTAAATTGGAGTTGGCACACATAACTAGACTGCGGTGGGCAGGCACCCTGCCTGGGGTTTGTTCCCTGCCTTGCACCCTGTGTTGGCTGGGATTGGCTCCAGCAGACCCCGTGACCCTGAAGTTAGGATATAGCGGGTTGGATAATGGATGGACGGATAGAACAATTTCGTCTGAATAGGAAAACAGATGATATATGATCACACTTCCACTTGAAGGCAAAGCAACATAACACCACAGAAGAAAATGGAAAGCCCGTAGTCCTGGGAAATTAAAAACAACGATTACAATTGAAAAACAATATAAGAGAGCAATATGTATTCCCCAGAAGCATCTCCACTTACCACTCCACTTAAGTGGTAATATATATGACGAGCCAAACAGGGTAATAAATCAATTATTTTTGTGCATAATCTTTTGGTTTACATGTGAATACTATTGGTTTATGAGTATTTACTATCAGTTTGCGAGCATACAATATTGATTTTATTCATATGAACTATATTGGACTTATGGCTTGTTTGTGTCCTCATATGTTAATGCACTTTCCTTTCTGTTTCCACCATATGCAGTTATAAGTTTAAACCCTTGGTCCGCAATTGTCTGTTGTACCATGAATTTCACTCATGTAAATGTAGCCATTATTTTTGTGTTGCACTGTAGTCCAGGGTAAAGATATTTTCTGCTGCAGTACACCAGTAAACTACTTAACTGGATGAGGTCTCTCAAATGTTGGTAGGCAGATTTTTCCAGAGCTTGGGTGCTCAATGTTTAGTTTTATTTATCCCTGGAATATAGTGAGAAGTCAAGCAAATTGACACCTTTTATTGGCTAACTAAAAAGATTACAATATCCAAGCTTTCAAGGCAACTCAGGCCCCTTTTTCAGGCAATATGTAATTTTCCTTGGAATATAAAAGAGGCCTGTATTCTGAAATTGCTATGCATGCCTGGCACTAATAAGTTCTGAAATATAAATTAGGGTAACTTACTTTATATGTGTTAAGGAAGATTTTGAAATAAATTCTAAACTGGAAGCTACTGATGTGATATACTGTACATTAAAAACTTCAATTATGCAGTCATACTTTTTGATTCTAGTTATAATCCTTGTTGCTGTAGTTTGAATTAACTGGTTCCTGCAATGTGCCCTGTGTTGGCTGGGATTGGCTCCAGCAGACCCCCATGACCCTGTGTTCGGATTCATCGGGTTGGAAAATGGATGGATGGTTTTATCTTTCTGATTATCTTGTCTTGTGTAAGCCTACTTTAAGTGTATGCCCAGCTAGCAAATGATTTACCCATAGCATGGATGCCATCAGGATAATATAGGGTGAGGGAGACCTACAACAGGAATCTCTCTGAGAGGAAGATGTCACAAACAATGCTACTTTTTGCAATACTAGGCCTTCAGTGAGATGTCTACTGCTGTATGAACAGGCCTTGTGTTTGATTCATGTTTAGGGAAAAACTTGTCTTAGGGGAGTACAGCTGTTTTTTCTTATCAACTGGCCCTCGGTCTGTGTTTGTGGCTTAGTCTTACATAGCTGACCTTAGGTGGTAGGTTTTTTGCTGGACTCTCTGTATCTTCGTATGAAAATGTGTAACTTTTTATGGCACCCAGCTAATGTGTGAAAAACTGACATTCCATAATTGTGAGATTCCCTTTTTGAAGTAAGGCCATTTCTTCAATTCAGTTTGGGTTGCATGACTGGCACAGAGACAGATCTTTGAAAAGAGACACCGCAGGGAAACCCTTACACACCTCACATCAGGGAAACACAGAGGTCTGAGAAAAAGAGGGATACACATGTTATATTAAAGGGTAAGTTTGGTATTTTTCAAATCAATGTTATTCCTTCACAATCATGATATGGATTTGACTTCTCTTACACCTCCATCAACTTTTTCCTCTTGTTTGGATGAGATTGAGGCCTGGATGTTCAAGAACTTCCTCAAGCTGAACCGCACCAAAACTGAAGCTCTTTTAATTGGCACCCCCCATCAACTTCATTCCTCTGTAAATTGTATTTCCTTTTCTGACCGTACCGTTACCCTCTACCCTTCTGTTACAAATCTGTGTGTCAAGTTAGACTCCCATCTGTCATTTGATATACATATCCATCACCTTTGTAAAATTGCATTCCTTCATCTCCGAAACATAGCCAAACTCCGTCCCTACCTCTCCCTCTGTGATGCTGAAAAGCTGGTTCATGCCTGTATTTTTATCTTGCCTTGCCTTTGTTTAACTTTTTATGTTGCACTTTGAGATTTACTGCTAATGTAAAGTACCCCTATATATAAAAAGCATTATTATTATTATTATTATTATTATGATATACTGTATATTAATGTACCACTTGAAATTGTGTTAAAAAGTGAGGAATATTTTCTAAATTAAAAAAAAAATAACTAGCTCCTTTCTAAATTTTATAATGGAACTAATGGCTACTGGAGTACTATTGTGATGAAGTGACTTAAAACTTACCAAATGCATTCATTTATCAAGCCAAAAATGTTACACTTAACTTGAGATTACAAACATATTGCAAAATAACATTTCCATTTCCATGTAGGTTAACAAGCAAAAAGCAAACTATTCTTGCGAGATTTCACCATTTTAAAAGGAGACTGGCTGTGTGCTTTACTTTGCCATCTACCTTGCTTGTTCTCCATTGTAGCACCTTTTAGCCCCAGGGCTTGGATTTACCTTGGAAAATCATCACCAAGAATCATTATTGACATTGCTAGACAACTAGACAACTAGACAATAATAACTAAAAAAAGTTACACAATTACTTATATTCTTCCTCTGTATTAAAGCATATTTCTTCATTTCACTGGATTGGGTGTTAGTCTATCACGTTGTGAACACGAACACACATTCACACACACACTGTGGGGCTACTTTAGCAGTGGAAGTCCACTTAACCTACATATGCTTGGGCTGTGGGAGGAAACCGGTGAGAACATGCACACCATACAGGGAACACACAGGATACAAACACCATTCTCCTTTACTCGGAGACAGCAGTGCTACACCTCTGCCATAGTGCCCCCAGTAATATGAAGAAGAAGAAGAGGAAGGAGAATAAGTATTGCTGTCCTCAATATCTTCCATCCAATAATCTATTCAATTATTTTTTGGCTTTATAAATAATATTAATAATAATAAATAATGTGTCAGTCTTCTTATCCCTATTATCCAGGACCGGGGCAGCTGGAGTCTATCCTAGTAAGCATCAAACACAATGCAGAAACAACAACTGGACAGGGCACAAGTCCATCAAAGGATAAACACCCCCCAATACATACTAGAGACACTTTAGCAACACCAGTTCCTTTAAGCTTAATAAGTTTCCGTTTGAAGTTTATTAAGTTTAGGACAGAAGTTTTATTATAGCCAGTGTTTTCTTTCTTTTCTACTGATTTGACTCCAGTACCCATTACCTCCATTATAAAAGGCAACATCAGGCTAGCTGCTTTTTAAAATGTATAAAATATTCATCACTTTTCAGTGCAGTTTCATGTGGCAAACTAATATTAAGTTTATTAATATTAAATAAATAAGTAAGATTATGAATAAATAACTTTGACTCAAAAAATGCCAAACTTATCCTTTAAGCAAAGGCCTACCTTATGCTAACTGGATCAGGATTTGCTATCAGATACAAGTCAAAGCCTAGCCTTTAAGACGTTCCTATGTGCCTAAAACATCTGCTTGTAATTTTGAAGTTCAACTTTTCCTTTGTTCCTGACATTCCTGGTTTGATAGTCTGTATGTATCACTTTATTTTGGTTAATACTTTGAATATTAGATGAACTATAAGCAAGCCCAGATTAAGAACTCCGCAGGCCTCTGGGTGACTTAATGAGCAGTGCTCCATAACAGAGAGTTGATTATATGTTTAGCAATGCAGCATGTTGACATCCAGTCATTTTATGCAGCAAACCATTTCTTACTTTTGTTTTTGGCGCATATAAACTTGATCATTTCATCAAGGAGGGTGGGGAAGAGAAAGGATAGGCTGCCTTGGTGATTTTGGCACATGGACACTCAAACGTTTCATTATGCTTATTTGGTGAAAAGGTCCCTTCCGTCACGGGCCCTTGGGAGCCGCACTCAGAGCACCCTGATGATAGATCCACCCCTGAATACAGGAGGCTATGTAATTAATGGCTTCTAGATGGTAGCTAGCAGCGTTGCCTATAGAAATTCTTAATTATTCTCAGAAACACAGTTTTCTAGCTCTTTTGGCCACTGGAAGAAGCTGGAAATGTCCCACTCACAGTCTGATAAAACAGACTATTTTTTTAAAGTCTGTTGTTTTTAGCATTATGTGCCACTGACAGTGCAGCCAAAATTGTCCTTTCATTAAATTACATAATTTATTCTAGTTGGCAAAGGTAACAGCATAAACAGCTGTGATAGTTAGAGGCTTTGTCCACCTCTTGAACCCTCAGGTACCACTCTGATGACCAGGTGAAAGTATAAATAATCTTTATTTTATAAAAATACCGTGCACAAAGCACTCTCCACACCACACTCATAAACACAATAAACTATTCAATAACCAATACAATCCTCCTCGCCCAGACACTTTGCCACCCTACCTCCCAGCTCAGCTCAGTGTTCTGGGCTTCCCACAATCCTTTTATATCCCCTGACCCGGAAATGGTTCCTGGCAAAACCCACACGTCCGTTTTCCTTCCGGGTCAGGGCAAACAGTCCTTTTCTTCACCCCGGGAGCACATCGTTTCTTCCTGTCACATAACCGTGACGTACTCCCGGGTTATAGGGCACATGTGAGCCTACGAGCCCCCCTACAGCGACGCCTGGTGGCCCCCAAGGTATCCAGCAGGGCTGTGTATAAAAACTACATAGTCCATGAGGCCCTGCTGGAACTCGGGGCATGTCCACGCTGCTGGGAGAGCTCCTCCTGGTGGCCTGGGGGTGAGGGCCGGAGAAAGAAGCCGGCAATCCACCACACAGCATATTACCTATCTGAATTTTTTTTGTTTGAACCAAGTACTGTATAAATACTGAACAACAACATTTATTTTTATAGCACATTTTCATAAACAGAATGCGGTCAAAGTGCTTTAAAAGATGTCAAGGAAATAGTTACAAGAAAAGAAAAAGCAAGTTAATTTAGGCAAAAATAATAATAATAATAATAAATAAAACAATATAAGCCTACATAACATAGATATTTAATTAGCTGAAAATATAATATTGTATTGTAAGCCTCTAAAAAATTAGTTAGTGGCCGAGAGGACAGAACAAAACAATAAAATTTCCAGTTAAGTTGGAGGAAAAAATTAAATCTGCAGGGGTTCCAAGGCCAAAAGTCCTCCCAGCTCCCACTGGGCAATCTACCTAACATAAATGTCCTTAAGTCATTCCTCATTGTTTCCAGGCGTCTTCCCAGAGGATTCACCACACTATTGGTTGTTGAGAGCTGGGGCACCTGCCTTCATTTGAGCATCGCATTTCTCTGCACAGTGCTTCGTTTAGGGTGGTGGTGGTTCAAAACATCACCACTAAGGAACTGGAAAAGAAAGTAGATTAAATGATATGCATGTATATTCTATTAGGAGTACAAGCAAAATGTATTTATGAAAAGTCATGGCTTTAAGTTTTTTTTAAAATGATCCATGGTGTTAGCCTGGTGTATTTCTATTCCATATTTTTGTTGCATGACTGCAAAAGGACACATCACCACATCATTTATATTTAGCTATCTCTTATATATATTTCTCTTCTGGTTTGTCCTGCTTCCACTTCAAAACCGGTCCCACCCCCACGCAGCCGACACGGCATTTCTCGATTCTATTCGTCGTCTTCTATGTCATGCACTATACTGGCCTGCTGAGCGTAATACATCCAACAAGTACTTGAGGTGCTGCCACAACGGTAAAGTAGCTTTACCACCCTTGCGAGAGCCACCTGTGTCTTTACAACAGCTTCTTACACAGCAAACATCAGAAGCTAAAAATTATTGTGAACACATTCGAGAATACAACCCTTCTCTAGCGTTTGCTTCCATGGGTGCACAGATAACTCAACCTCCTGGCCACAGACCATGCTGTTTTAAAATACACGGGCATATTTATCACCAAATCTCTCCACTATATGCTAACACTTTTACCTGTCCAGGATATGAACAGTTGTATGTTTTTGACACAGCGCAAGCTACTAAAGTACGCTTACAAAATAAAACAAATTCTGCATGCAGCAAAAATGTACTTCTCCAGATAGATTCCATGCTCAGAACCATCAACCCCTTCGCTAAATCATACAAACACATGCATGAAATCGCTCAGTCCAATCCAACAGCATCTGTACAAATGGTTTTCAAGGAAACTCCTAGGCAGGATTTACAGGCAACTCCTGTAAACAGATTTCCACGCTCAATATGAATTGCGATCCTATGGTTTACCCACTTTTTTTCCCTTACGGAGATATTGGCTGGCACAAAGATTTACAACATGTTCCCGATAAAAGAACCGGCAAGCGAATAAAGCTTACTCAATGCCAGTTTTATGCGTACAGATTAGCAATGAGGAATACATTTAATATTTTGCACTCCAGTGGCAAACTATTCCAATAGTACGTCGTAGATGCGTATGTTAAAACAGAGGGTGCGCGTCTCAACTATCTCAGATTACATCAACAAGATCTGCGCGTCGACCTATCAGACGCTCTGCAAGCAAACGCTGAAAATAACAACGTTCGTGTGGGCAAAATGATCATATTACCGTCCACAGTTCCAGGAAGTCCAAGATACATGCAACAAAACTATCAGGATGCCGTGGCCATAGTATGAAAATTTGGAAAACCTGAGTTATTTATCACTTTCACATGTAATCCTGCTTGGCCGGAAATTCTATATTCACACTGCGTCTTTCAAGAAATATTTATTTCTTCTTGATTTCTGAATTCCTTTCTCACCGTTTTCCGTTCCTATTCTTACACCGCCGTATGCTACGGCGGGCGTCAGCTAGTTTGGAATAATAGGCAGAAGATCTAAAGTTATGACTTAGAATGTAGGGGGGACATTCATTCCAAAATACAGAAGGAACAAAATTATTTAAAATTTTATATACCATTAGTAGTATTTTAATGTCACTTCTAAAGGACACGGGTAACCAGTGTAATGACACTAAAACTGAACAGATATGCTCAGAGTTTCTTTTTCAGGTTACGGTTTTTCCTGCTGCATTCTGAACAAATAAGCAACTGACTGATGTCTTTATTAGGTAGTCCTTTTAGAAGTGCATTACATTAATCTAGTCAACTAAAAATAAAAATCAAAAGCGGGAATTAATTTCTCATTATCTTGCAGTGTTATAAGAGGCCTAATATTTGCACTATTTCTTAAACGGAAAAATGCAGTCCTAGTAATCTGATTAATATGCAATTTAAAGTTTAGGTTAACATCTATGATTACACCTAAACACTTTACTTTCAGCTTGACTTTTAAAACTAAGGGATCATGTTTATTTCTATTGCCCTAATTATTTTCATTTTTGCCAACCTCTAAGATTTCTGTTTTTTTCATTATTCAGCTGGAGAAAGTCAATAATCATCCATTCAGCAATACAACTAATACTTTGAATCGGAGACACCAGAGAGTCAGGGTCATCAGGTACTACAGATGTGTAGAGCTGCATGTCACCTGCACAGCTGTGGTAGCTCACCTTGTATTTCAAGATAATCTGACCTAATGGAAGCATACAGATTGAAAAAAGCAGTGGGCCCAATATAAATTTTTGTGGTATGGTGTTTACAATATCATGGACCTCTGAACTACAATTAACACACCTAAGAAACAATTTTCTACCTGTTAAATGAGACTGAAGCAAGCAATGCAGTTTTATAGACTTATACTAAAACATCACTGAAGCTTATCAAGGATGTAGGGTTTATTCAAGTAATCATTTAACTGCTTAAAATGGCTTTTTCTTCTACTTAAGAAATGCAGGTTAGAAATGGGTCGAAAGCTGTCAAAAGCAGAGGAGTCTATTGATCAGGGGATTGACAACTGCACTCTTTTTAAACAGTCTTGGAAGACTCTTGGATCTAATGATAAGCCTATTGGTAATGGGTCAAGGATGTAGGAAGTAGGGGGTTTAAGTTGGGAAATTATTCTGTGGTGTTCAGGTAGACCTAATTAAGTGAAGGGATTCAATTTGCTAAAAAGAGCATGCTGGGGTTCAACAGAATTAACATTGGAGAGTTGTATTATATTCATCTAATACAGTAATCCCTCCTCCATCGTGGGGGTTGCGTTCCAGAGCCACCCGCGAAATAAGAAAATCCGCGAAGTAGAAACCATATGTTTATATGGTTATTTTTATATTGTCATGCTTGGGTCACAGATTTGCGCAGAAACACAGGAGGTTGTTGAGAGACAGGAACGTTATTCAAACACTGCAAACAAACATTTGTCTCTTTTTCAAAAGTTTAAACTGTGCTCCATGACAAGACAGAGATGACAGTTCAGTCTCACAATTAAAAGAATGCAAACATATCTTCCTCTTCAAAGGAGCAAAAAATTCAATAGGGCTGTTTGGCTTGTAAGTATGCGAAGCACCGCGGCACAAAGCTGTTGAAGGCGGCAGCTCACACCCCCTCCGTCAGGAGCAGAGAGAGAGAGAGAGAGAGTTAGAGAGAGATAGAGAGAGACAGATAAAAAAATCAATACGTGCCCTTTGAGCTTTTAAGTATGCGAAGCACCGTGCAGCATACTTAAAAGCTGCACACAGAAGGTAGCAACGTGAAGATAATCTTTCAGCATTTTTAGACAAGCGTCCGTATCGTCTAGGTGTGCGAACAGCCCCCCTCCTCACACCCCCTACGTCATGATCACAGATAGTCAGCGCAAGAGAGAGAGAAAGAAAAGTAAGTTGGGTAGCTTCTCAGCCATCTGCCAATAGCGTCCCTTGTATGAAATCAACTGGGCAAACCAACTGAGGAAGCATGTACCAGAAATTAAAAGACCCATTGTCCTCAGAAACCCGCGAAGCAGCGAAAAATCCGCGATATATATTTAAATATGCTTACATATAAAATCCGCGATGGAGTGAAGCCGCGAAAGGCGAAGCGCGATATAGCGAGGGATTACTGTATCTTTTATTTTGTGTTTAAAAAATCCTGCAAAAGCCTCAAAAGAGGTTTTCAGGAGGCATTCCGTTGATTAAGCTGGGTTTAGGAGACAATAAATAGTTGAGAATAAAACTCCAGCATTATCATAATTGTAGAATTATTGCATTATTATTTTCAGTTATACTGTATGTGCCCTCAATATTTCATACTAGACTGTTAAATTTAAGTTTCCTCCAATTACACTCAACTGTCCGACATTTTTTCTTTAGTTCAGACACTCTGTGAGTCTTCCGAGTGGCTTGAAAACAACTCTGTAACAGTCTAACAGACTAGACTACTGTATCTGTTTTGTACCATATTGCTGTTTGATTTGCACTTACCGAATAATTTGGCATTTTAAGATTAAAAAGTATACATTATTCCGATTGTTTCTTTGAGTGGTGTTCTTCATACAGTATATTGTTTACAGAGAATATTTGTAAGAACTGCTTTTTGCTGTTGCCTTTTAGTCCCTTTTTATTATAAAACTAGCCAACGCCTGCCGTAGCATACGGCGGAGTAAGAATAGGAATGGAAAACGGTGAGAAAAGAATTCAGAAATCAAGAAGAAATAAATACTTCTTGAAAGACGCAGTTGTGCATAGGTGTTTTGGTGGAGAAGACAGATAATGAATCGAAAGATCTAACCCTAGAAAGAGCCACGTACAACTGACCGTGGCTGAAGACTGGTATCAGGTCTGTGCTCTGGTCTTTGGGTGTCCGACAGTGCATGTAGAATTTCCGGCCAAGCAGGATTACATGTGAAAGTGATAAATAAATCAGGCTTTCCGAATTTACGTACTATGGCCATGGCATCCTGATAGTTTTGTTGCATGTATCTTGGACTTCCTGGAAATGTGGACGGTAATATGATCATTTTTGCCTACACGTACGTTGTTATTTTCAACGTTTGCTTGCAGTGCGTCTGATAGTCCTTTGTATTGTTCCACGCACAGATCTTGTTGATGTAATCTGAGATAGTTGAGACACGCGCCCTCTGTTTTAACATATACATCTATGACGTACTGTTGGAATAGTTTGCCGCTGGAGTGCAAAATACTAAATGTATTTCTCATTGGTAATCTGTACGTGTAAAATTGGCATTGAGTCAGCCTTATTTGCTTGGCAGTTCTTTTATCGGGAACATGTTGTAAATCTCTGTGCCAGCCAATGTCTCCATAAGGGAATAAAAGTGGGTGAACCATAGGATCACAATTCATATTGAGCGTGGAGATCTGTTTACAGGAGTTGCCTATGGGATAGATGCAAATGTCCCTTTCGGCAGGCGGTTCGCCATGTTCTCCAATGAAAATCGCTGCAACATCGTTGTGACATGTCGGGGCATTGTATCGTCGTAAATCCTGCCTAGGGTTTTCCTTGAAAACCATTCGTACAGATGCTGTTGGATTGGAATGAGCGATTTCATGCATGTGTTTGTATGATTTAGCAAAGGGGTTGATGGTTATGAGCATGGAATCTAGCTGGAGAAGTACATTTTCACTGCATGCAGAGTTTGCTTTATTTTGTAAGCGTACTTGAGTCAAAAACATACAACTGTCCATATCCTGGAGAGGTAGAAGTGTTAGTATATAGTGGAGAGATTTGGTGATAAATTTGCCTGTGTATTTTAAAACAGTATGGTCCGTGGCTAGGAGGTTGAGTTATCTGTGCACCCATGGAAACAAACACTAGAGAAGAGTTGTATTCTCAAATGTGTTCACAATAATTTTCAGCTTCTGATGTTTGCTGTGTAAGAAGCTGTTGTAAAGACACAGAAGCCGCAGGCAGCATGTGGAAGGGGATGAATAGGAATCGAGAAATTATAGGAGATTGACGTCTGAAGCAGAGCTCCGCTAGCAGCGGCTTTATTTTCCCACGTATTTCATATTATTTAGAGGTATCCTGTATTTAACCCGACCAAGGAACTTCCACTACAATATACAAGCATGAGTAACAAGAAGAAAAGTCAGAAAGAACTGGAAAAGAAACTTAATGCTGCTTCAAAGTCTGGACAGACATCTGGCCCGAGTGCAAGGTATGATCTCTCGGAGACTGACCTGGAACAAGCAGACGAATGCGCAGATTTCCTAGGACCCCGCTCCAATGTATCGTCTCCAGTCGAGAGTGAAAATGGGAGCGAAGGTGCAAGCAATACAGGTCGCGATGGATCGCCGATTTCTGAGGATCATCCGAGACTAGAAAAGGCCCTGCAGGATGTGCTTTCATCTGCTCATTGCGAGCCCGCAGCACCTGATGTAACAGGAGCTGCATTTCCACTCGCGGAGCACGAAATCCGAAGCGAACTGTCCAAACTGAAAGAGATGATTGCTACACTGGCTGCCGCCATGGCTACGGCCATAAATGAGCTTAAGAAGGATAACAAGAATGAGCTTAAGAAGGCTAACAGTGAGCTTAAGAAGGATATCATCGAGATTAAAAAGGATAACAAAGACCGGGAAATGCGTCTATTTAAACGTTTTGATGTGAACTTTAAAGGCATGTTGGAGAAATTAGAGGAACACATCGAAGAAAATAGATCCAAACTGAAAATGCTTGCCGACCAGATTAATGACGTTACAGATCAGCTGGATGACGTTAAGCAGGCATTCACAGCTCAAGTTGAAACAGCGGAACAATTGGCGTCTAACGCCGATAAAAAAGCTACAGCTGCGAATTCCGAATGCAAAAAACTTGGAGACAGACTTGCGGCCCTGGAAGATGGGTACAGAAGAAATAATATAAGAATTGAGGGTATACCTGAGAAACGAGAAAGCTCAAGCCCAGTGAAATTTGCAGTAGAATTACTGTCTAAAATAATTGGAGATAATTTTAAACTCGACATTGAGATAGCAGCTGCTTATCGCACATACAGATCAAGTACCTTTAAACCTAAGTCTTTTATTGTCCGCTTCGAGCGACTACGATGTAAGCTTGATGTGATGGCACTTCTCAGACACAAGCAAGAGATTATATTTGAAAATAATCTTATTCATATTTTCCCCGACTTCTCACCATCAACAGCTGCAAAACGCGCAGCCTACTTTGACATTAAAAAGTTGCTACAGAAAGCCGATATCAAATACAGCCTCTTGTATCCCGCCAAACTGAAAGTGGAAGTTCAAGATCAATATTATATTTTTTGAAGCAAGGAAGAAGCTGAAAAGGAACTAAAGAAGCTGTTTCCGACACTCTTTTGAAAGTTAATAAGGAGCCGTATTCTATCAAGGCATGGGAAGGACCTATCATCTGCTCTCGGATCCACTTTTAAAGAGACTGGTATTATAATTATACATTCTTTTCTTTACTTGGACATTATATGTTTATGTCTTAATTATAGTTATAGACGTGAGTGTGGAAGTAATTAAAGTAGGATTTGTTTTTATTTTTTTACTACCTTAAAGTAGACTGTTTAACATCATACCCTTGGTTTATTGCTATTTCTACTATTACATTACTATTACATTTATACTATTACATTATACTATTACATTAGGAATTACCATGTTTATCCTAGACTACTTTTTAAAATCATTCCCAGGGTTCATTCTTGTTTTTATCTTAATATCTTAAAATTGCTGAAGATTATTTTAATCTTAAAGACTGTTAATGATTATATTTTCGGCAGATAGTATTAAGAATTCAGCTACAATAGATATCTCTTTGTTTTAATTCTCTAAGGCCGCTGCGGGGTGGGGTTTGTTTTGTTTTGGACGTGCTCTGTCTCTTTGTATGTCAGAGGACCGGGACATCGCGAAGTGGGATCAAGCCTCATGTGGGGAGTCAAAATGGGGGAGTGGGGGGATAAAGGGGGGAGAGAAGGAGAGCAGGCTATATCTAATCTATTCTTCTAATCCCAATAACTATAAATATCAATGCAACAATAGGCTAAAATGCAATAACTCATGGGGAATTTTGAAATTAAAATTAAAACTGCCTCACTACCAGTTAAGACTATAAAATGACATTAAAAACTCAGAATCAATGTCTCCCTGATGGGACAGTTAACTTTGTGAGCTGGAATGTTAAAGGCCTGAATCACGAATTAAAGAGAAAGAAAGTATGCTCTCACCTAACAGGCTTAAATGCTAAAATAGTATTTTTACAGGAGACCCACTTACTAAGCAAGGATCAGTTCAGACCACAAAAAGACTGGACTGGCCAAATGTTCCATTCTAGCTTTATAAAGAAAACTAGAGGGGTGGGAATTCTCATACACAGAACAGTTCCATTTGTAGCATCAGATGTAGTATCAGACCCTGAAGGGAGATATGTGATGGTCATGGGCAACTTATATAACAGTAAAATGATTTTGATAAATGTTTATGCACCCAATGTCGATGATAAGGAATTCATGCAAAATCTATTTGCATCCATTCCCAATGTGAACACTCATAAAATTATAATGGCTGGGGACTTTAATTGTGTTTTAAATCCACTCTTAGATAGGACTCCTGTGACAGGGGGGACGACATCTAATACTGCAAAGACAATTACACAGTTTTTAAATGACCACAACTTATCAGACCCCTGGAGATTTCTTAACCCAAACTCAAGAACATATTTGTTCTACTCACCAGTGCATTATAGCTACTCAAGAATTGATTATTTTTTTGTAGATAATAATTTCCTGCCTACGATTAAATCATGCAAATACGACACAATTGTTATCTCCGACCATGCCCCTCTAGTCTTGGAGCTAAAATCATTAAGCCCCTCACACTCACCTCGCAGATGGCGCCTTAACCCTCTTCTATTGACAGACGAGAACTGCACAGAATTTATATCCAAACAAATCAGCTTCTTCCTAGAGACAAACACGCCCACAGAGGTTTCTGCAGGAACACTTTGGGAAACTCTAAAGGCCTTCTTAAGAGAACAGATTATTTCATATCTTTCCCACAGAAATAAATTAGAAACCAAGAAAGTGTCAGAGCTAGGAAGCGAAATTACTAGAATAGATGAAGAACAAGCCAGGCGTCCAAGTGAAGCTCTCCACAGGAAAAGGCAGGCCCTGCATACAGAACTTAACATCTTAACAACTAAAGAAACTGAACAACTTATTTATAAGTCTAGACATCATTACTATGAACATGGAGAAAAAGCTAATAAGCTTTTAGCTCAACAAATTCACAAACAAGAAGTTCGCAATGCAATACCAGTAATCACCAACACGAATGGAGAAGAAATTATTGACCATAAAAATATAATGCACGCATTTAGAGATTATTATAAATCCTTATATTCTACTGAGCTTAAAGAAGACAACACACAATCTAATGCATTTCTGGATACATTTCAGACACCACAAATAGATGCTTTAAGTGCTGAGAAACTGGATAAACCTCTGACGCTAACAGAATTACTAGATGCTATAAAGTCACTTCAGATTTTATAAGAAATTCTCCACTCAGCTAGCTCCCCTCTTATTGGCAACATTTACAGAAGCTAGAGACAACCAAATACTACCTCAAACATTTCGTCAAGCATTAATCACCGTCTTTCCTAAACAAAATAAGGACTTGTTACAATGTGCATCATACAGACCAATTTCACTCTTATTAAAGGCCGACACCTATCTTCCAATCTCCGACGCTTGTTTAATGTTATATATTCACCAGCAAAATCAAACACCCCAGAGATATTACTATCATTAGACGCAGAAAAAGCATTTTATATGATTGAATGGAATTACCTTTTCACTGCATTGGAGAAATTTGGGTTTGGCCCGAATATTTGTGCATGGATCAAACTACTGTATACCAATCCTGAAACTGCAGTTTGTATTAATAACATATACCCAGGCTACTTTAAGCTAGAACGTGGTACCAGACAAGGATGTCCCTTGTCGCCACTGCTGTTTGCAATCGCCATTGAACCACTGGTGGTTCACTGCCGAAATTCTTATCAGATAAAGGGGATTGTCAGAGAAGGACTGGAACAGAAAATTTCTCTATATGCAGATGATATGGTTTTATATATATCAGACCCAGAAAACACTGTCCCTGCAGTTTTACCAGCACTAACAGAATTTCAAAAGATATCTGGTCTCAGAATTAATCTTTTTTTTTTTTTTTTAATATTTTTATTTTATTAATTTTCATTGTAATCATTCCATACAAACAGATCAATTTATAACCCAACAAATTTGAAGACTAATCAAACCCCACCCCTGAGAAGGAGAGCTTAGCTAAAGGAAAATTGCTTAAGGCTTTTTAATAAGGCAACATTAAACAAAAGAAAGGGAGAAGTAAATATATATGTAAATAAGAGATGGAGAAGGGAGTTAAATGCGATAATAGTTTTTTTCTCTTATTCTAAAATAATATTGATTAAATCCTGCCATGTTTTGAAAAACTTTTGTACAGATCCTCTAACTGAAAATTTGATTTTTTCCAATTTCAAATAATATAAAACATCGGTTTCCCACTGACTTATAAGAGGAGAATTAAGATTCTTCCAATTTAACAAAATAAGTCTGCGTGCCAAAAATGTAGTGAATGCAATTACAGTTTGCTTGTCCTTCACCAATTCAAGTCCATCTGGTAGAACACCGAACACAGCTGTTAGTGGGTTAGGAGGGATTGTGACCCCAAGGCTGCCTGAGAGGCACTTAAAAATTTTTGTCCAAAATGATGTTAGTTTGGTGCAGGCCCAAAACATGTGACCCAGTGAGGCAGGAGCTTGATTGCAGCGCTCGCAGGTTGGATCCTGCCCTGGAACCATTTTGGACAGTTTTAAGCGAGACAGATGGGCTCGATATATAATTTTTAGTTGAATAATTCTATGCTTTGCGCATATAGAACTCGAGTGAATTCTCTGCTTTGCTACCTTCCACTCCTTTTCTGATATATTGATTAAGAGATCTTCTTCCCAATGTCCTCTTGGATCTTTGAAAGGTAGGGACTCTAATAAGATTTTATATATTGCGGAAATAGTGTTTGTTTCCTCGATATTGAGCAGTATTTTTTCCAGCATTGTGGAGGGTGCAAGGTGGGGGAAATCAGGCAATTTCTGTTTAACAAAATTTCTAATTTGAAGATAGTGAAAGAAATGTGTAGCTGGGAGGTTGAATTTTGAACGTAATTGTTCAAAAGATGCAAATATGTTGTCTATATAAAGATCTCTGAGCATTTTAATCCCAAAACTTTTCCAGGTATTAAAAACTGGATATACTTGCGAAGGTTGAAAGAGGTGGTTCTCTTGCAGAGGTGCCACTGATAAAAGATTTTCCATCTTAAAATGCTTTCTAATTTGGTTCCATATTCTGAGCGAGTAAAGCACAATTGGGTTATTAGTATATTTGCGATAACTTGCATTTATTGGAGAGCAGAGCAGGGAATATAAAGAAGTACTACAGGATTTTACTTCTATTGCGGACCAAGCCTGTGTATGTTCATTTATTTGTGTCCAGGTTTTTATGGCTTGTATGTTTGCTGCCCAGTAATAAAACTGAAAATTAGGTAAAGCCATGCCACCTTCTGCCTGAGGTCTTTGTAGGGTCGCTCTTCGGATACGTGGGTGTTTTGAGTTCCAAATGAATGAGGTTATTATTGAATCTGTTTAAAAAACGATTTATTGATATATATTGGAATGTTTTGAAATAAAAAAAGAAGTTTAGGAAGGATATTCATCTTAACAACGTTAATTCTTCCAGCTAGAGTGAGATGAAGGGTTGACCATCTATGCAAGTCTTGCTTAATTGTTTCCATACAGACGGCAAAATTTTGTTGATAAAGTGCTTTATGTTTACTTGTGATATTTACCCCAAGGTATTTAAACTGATCTGCTATGGTAAAAGGTAGGGTGTCCAATCTAATATTATATGCTTGTGAATTAACTGGAAAGAGTATACTTTTATTCAGATTAAATCTCAGAATGCGCAGAATTCCTGGGACCCCGCTCCATTGTATCGTCTCCAGTCGAGAGTGAAAATGGGAGCGAAGGTGCAAGTGATACAGGTCGCGATGGATCGCCGATTTCTGAGGATCATTCGAGACTAGAAAGGGCTCTGCAGGATGTGCTCTCATCTACTTATCGCGAGCCTGTAGCGATTAAAATGCTCAGAGATCTTTATATAGACAAAATATTTGCATCTTTTGAACAATTACATTCAAAATTCAACCTCCCAGCTACACATTTCTTTTACTATCTTCAAATTAGAAATTTTGTTAAACAGAAATTGCCCGATTTTCCCCACCTCGTACCCTCCACAATGCTGGAAAAAATACTGCTCAATTTCGAGGAATTAATCACCATTTCCGCATTATATAAAATCCTATTAGAGTCCTTTCCTTTCAAAGATCCAAGAGGACATTGGGAAGAAGATCTCTTAATCAATATATCAGAAAAAGAGTGGAAGGTAGCAAAGCAGAGAATTCACTCGAGCTCCATATGCGCAAAGCATAGAATTATTCAACTAAAAATTATATATCGAGCTCATCTGTCTCGCTTAAAACTTTCCAAAATGTTTCCAGGGCAAGATTCAACCTGCGAACGCTGCAACCAAGCTCCTGCCTCACTGTGTCACATGTTCTGGGCCTGCACCAAACTAACATCATTTTGGACCAAAATTTTTAAGTGCCTTTCAGACAGCCTTGGTATCACAATTCCTCCTAACCCATTAACAGCTGTGTTCGGTGTTCTTCCAGACAGAGAAGGACAAGCAAACGGTGATTGCATTCACTACACTTTTGGCACGCAGACTTATTCTGTTAAATTGGAAGAATCCTAACTCTCCTCTGATAAGTCAGTGGGAAACCGATGTTTTATATTATTTGAAATTGGAAAAAATCAAATTCTCAGTTAGAGGATCTGTACAAATTTTTTTCAAAACCTGGCAGGGTCTAATCAATATTATTTTAGAATAAGAGAAATAACTATTACCGCATTTAATTCCCTTCTCTATTTCTTATTTACCTATATATTTATTTCTCCCTTTCTTTTGTTTATTGTTGCCTTATTAAAAAGCCCTAAGCAATTCTTCTTTGGCTAAGCTCTCCTTCTCAGGGGTGGGGTTTGATTTGTCTTCAATTTTGTTTGGTTATAAATTGATCTATTTGTATGGAATGATTACAATAAAAATTAATAAATAAATAAATAAAAAAAAACCTCGAGTACTTGTTGGATGTATTACGCTCAGCAGGCCAGTATAGTGCATGACATAGAAGAGGACGAATAGAATCGAGAAATGTCGTGTTGACTGCGTGTGGGCGGGACTGGTTTTGAAGTGGAAGCAGGATGAACCAGAAGAGAAATACTGTATATATATATATGAGATTACAATAGCTTACAAAGCACAATGCTACTGCAAATTGATTCTGGCTCTGCAATTTGTGAGGAAAAAAATTAGTTCTGAAAATTATATCTGTGAGGAAACAAGCTTGATTTGTTTGATTGTTTTTTAGTATTTAGAAAAAAAGCTTTTTATAAGTAGCATTATCTACAGCATCACGTGTCATTTTTTTTTTATTTGTTTATTTATTGTCATGTAAAAATTGTACAGATTACCTATTTGAACAAAAGTTAATACTTTTTTGTTATCTTAAAATGGTTTCCCTCATGTAATACTGCCGTAAAGATATATTAGCACTTTAGTATTATATGTCAGTCATTAATATATAATGATTTTTTTATTTTAGGCATAATACCTGGCTGTATTTCTAGTTTGATTTCTATTTTAATCATGTAATATCATGTAATTTAATCATGTATTTTTTTTTCTTTTCTACTTTTTATATGCAGATCCCTTTCAAAGTCCTCAGAGGTCATTCTGATGCCGTCAGCTGCTGCCATTTCTGCTTCAGTGACAGTAGGATCCTTACCAGTTCTTATGACAAAACTATTAAATTATGGGTATGTTTGAAGTTTACCTCAATGAAAATCTAATTGATATAGTGACATTTAATGGGTGTATATGTATATCTTTAGAAAATATGTTAGAGATGTAAATTTTAGAATTATTAATTAGACTTGCTGTTTTAGTTCTATATACTTAAGAAAATGAATGATATAATAAATAATATCATGGTATTGCAGCAGTGTTTTTATGCAGAGCTCTTCACTCAATTTCTTGTATCTGGGCAAATCCTTACTATTGACATTCTGATTATCAAAATCAGCCTTACATAGCATGGGTTTGTGTTGTGAAAGAAATAGGTGGACACACAACGAAGGTTTGGGGCAGCCGCCCGTATAGTTTCTCTTGCTGAAAAAGGCTTAAATTTGTGTACAATGTGTACTGGTTAGAGTCCAAAACAGAACTGTTTAAGTATGGAAGATGAGGGGTTTATATACAGTAGGTGATTAACAGGAAGTAATGTCTTCGGGGCCGGGACAGGAAGTGACATCCTCGGGGCCAGGACAGAAAGAATTTCTCATGGTTGGTCTGCGGAGAGAAAAGAGAGAGGCTTACTGCACCCCACCGCCCTGACCTGGAATTGGCATTTCCTGGTCCCTTTGGTTGACTCCCAAGTGCACATGTGTGACATGGCTGCCCCGTTAATCCAGGTCCATTGGGTCGGGTGTACCTGGCCCGAGAGATCGTGACACCTTGAAAGGGTATTGGCATTGGCCTGTAGGTGTGACCTGCAGTGCATGGACATCTCATGTGTATGTCAGTAACTAGTTCTGTTTGGCCCTGTGCAGCCCTTTGTTGAGTAAGTGGGTTCATAAAATGAATGAGTCATCTAAAAATTCTTGACTTTGCAGGGACAAGAAGTGCTACATTTTTACTATTTAAAGCAATTTTCATATATATATATATATACTAGCAAAATACCCGCGCTTCGCAGCGGAGAAGTAGTGTGTTAAAGAGGTTATGAAAAAGTAAAGGAAACATTTTAAAAATAACGTAACATGATTGTCAATGTAATTGTGTTGTCATTGTTATGAGTGTTGCTGTCATATATATATATATATATATATATATATATATATATATATATATATATATATATATATACATATACACACATACATGCAGTTTGAATAACATAGAAATCAATATAAACAACATTAACATCATTATCATATGAGAATATGAAGTAATATATAAGAAGCACATTTCATATAAATATAAATTATTAAACAGTAAAATGTTCTTCTGTAATTTGCTACCGTGGCTATTCGTTTGTCTGTCCAGGATTTTAAATCACCTGTAGCTTGCAAACCGTTTCACCTATTGACTTGAAATCTGGTACACATATAGTACGTCACGTCTACTATCCGCTTTCTGGGTGATGATTGTATTACTCTTTTTATCTTTATTTTATTTTATTGTAGAATCAACTCCTATCTGCGCACACCAGGGCGGCCGTGGGCAGATGCGTATGGTGTATTCACTCCATGTTATCGTGCATTGCGCTGTCACTGGTATTTTGATAAAAGAATTTGAACAACATATAAGAAGCGTATAAATTATTAAACAGTAAAACATTAACATTTACGAAGTAAAGTTACATTAAGTACTACTGCAGTGCCTTCGGGTATACCTCATTTTTTGTTTGCCCATTACATGCTTAAATGTATACATTTTTTGGTGTACCTACCCGAGAACACGTGACATATAACTGACCGTGGGAGAAGCATGGATTTTAAACACGCGTTGAGTTCATCTGCTGGTCTCCCTCGTGGAATAACTGGTAATGTTTGACTAAAATCTACAGCGAGTAAAACGACATTACCTCCTATTTTTTTTTTTTACGATCTCTGAGATCTTGCTTTTTTCGGTTCAAGGTTTCATAAGCTCTTTTATGTTCTATGGTGTACTTATCCCAAACCATCATCTTTGAATGTTGCAAGACTTTCGCCTTATTTGTAGATCGGGGTAATTACATTCATTGCATTCCTAGTCTGAATCACAATCTGATTGTATGGGTGGTTACCTGGCATTGTAGGGTTGCCACCCGTCCTTTAAAATACGGAATCGTCCCGTATTTGAGAATGAAATTGCGCGTCCCGTTTTGAATCAGTACGGAACGGGATTTGTCCCGTATTTTTTTTATCATTTTTTTTAAAGCAGCGTCTCATGCAAATCATCCCACACGCATTTTATGAAGATGCCTCCTTTCCTACTTTTGATTGGGTAATACTTGATGTCATCGTTAGTTTGATTGGTCTTTTTAACTGTCCAGTGAGGAGGGCGGGTCTTTTAAGTAGAGTCTGCAAAGTGTTGGCACTGGGATGTGGCACCCGCTGCAGTATGCGTCCCTTATTTTTTTGTATTAAAAGTGGTAACCCTACCTGGCAGGTAACACTTATGTTTGGTCA
The DNA here is from genome assembly GCF_900747795.2 of Erpetoichthys calabaricus. Lineage (NCBI taxonomy): Eukaryota > Metazoa > Chordata > Cladistia > Polypteriformes > Polypteridae > Erpetoichthys > Erpetoichthys calabaricus. Next base: position 107,554,062 of record NC_041402.2, on the reverse strand, counting down.
TGAAGTCGTCTAAAATCCGCCGCGAGCCCTCTTTTAATTGCGAGAAGCAGATATATATAGCCAAATTCTCGCGCTTCGTTGCGGCGAAGTACTGCTTTTAATTTTTTAAGAAGAAAAGAATACCTTTTTAAACGGATCGAAAATATACCAATAACAATTTGTTAAGGATCTGTTTTTTTGTGAACCTCGCTTTTCACAGCTGTCACGCTACGGCGTGTGTTTCGTTTATTTGACAGTATGTAGATCGTGGTAATTACATTCATGGCATTCGTTTTCTGAATCACAATCTGACTGTATGGGTGGTTACCTGCCAGGTTACGCTTGTGGTTGGTCAGGAAGTCGCCTTACATCCGCCACGTGCCCTCTTTCTGTTCCCAGAAGCTGATCATAGAATGGTTTTAATAGTTTACTTTCAAATAATGCAAAGAGTATGCAACACTGTTTCTCCCTAATTCTGGGCTCATCAGGCATACACACTCACTGCATCCCCTCTCGGGAATCGAATCTCTATCGTCAGCGCCAGAGTTGAAGCCCCTAACGTTGCGGTCAGCAAGTCGGCTAACATCCGCCATGTGCCGTCTTTCAGTTGCGAGAAGCAGATCATAGAATGGTTGAAACTGTTGCCCCTAACGTTGCGCTACGGCGTGTGGTTCGTTTATACCTCGTGTCTTCTCATTAAACTTTTATCTCGCGAATATGTTATTGCAATCCGCAACGGGAGCGTTTCAATAAACTTAATTTAAACTTACGTTTTACACCATGCTTTGTTTCCCTTATGAAGATGCTTGTATGCTTCACTCGCTCGCTTCTTATTGTTTCGCTCCCTTCTCAATTGTTTAATTAATTTTTTGTTCTTCGCTGTTTGCGGCTCTTCCTTCATTTCTCCCTACTGCGTTCACAGTCTTTCCACGTGATTACGTGGGAGGCGTGATGATGTGACACTCAACTCCGCCTCCCACGGCCATCGAGCTGCCGTCCATTACAGTATATTGTCAAAAAAGAGGTTCCAGTTATGACCATTACGCGTTGAATTTCGAAATGAAACCTGCCTAACTTTTGTAAGTAAGCTGTAAGGAATCAGCCTGCCAAATTTTAGCCTTCCACCTACACGGGAAGTTGGACAATTAGTGATGAGTGAGTGAGTCAGTCAGTCAGTCAGTCAGTGAGTCAGTGAGGGCTTTGCCTTTTATTAATTAGTATAGATATATGTAATACTTTCTAATAAAAAGCAGAAGACATGGTAAATTTGGTTGTTTCTGGATTTTGGTATCAAATTCAATTTTGGTTGAGTACTGTATATCTTGTTCATATGTCCTTTTCAGGTTTTTAGATTCATCACATTGCAAAAAACAGGGATTTTACATGTTGATTAATAATTATCCAGGCATTCTCCAATTTCTAACTTACTGATTTTGAGAGTTTATTACATAGTCATCACTGTTAACTAGTCAGTGAGATTCCTGTGCCATCTTACCAGAAAACAAACTGTACCACCTGCAGAATTACTGCCTGACATTCAGAATGACTAACTACTGAAAGATGAAATAGTGATAATGCAACAATTTCTATAAAATGTGTTTTTGTATTTAGAATTACTCGGAAATACCCAGGGCAGATTGTATACCGATCAGCCACAACATTAAAACAACCTGTCCAGTATTGTATAGGTCACCAAAATGGCTCTGATCCATCAAGGCATTGTGACAATGCAGGTTCGCTCCATTCTCCCATCTTGCTTCTGGGAGCCCTTGAACCCGACACCGTTGGTAATGTCACCGATGAGCTGGACAGTGAGGCACAAACAATGAAGCAAGGGGATGGTGCAAAAAGTGCAAAGTGCTGTTATTTTAAAAATCAACAAAACAAAACAGTGTTCAAATAAATAGTGCAGTGTCTCAAAAATAAGTCATGAAATAAATAATCAATAAATAAGTGAACTAGTGAAGGTTAAAATCCAATAAATAGAAAAAATCCTTTAACTCTTTTAGGGCGGATGTCGACTTTTGTCGACAGGAGGGGTTGAGGGCGAATGCCGACAAAAGTCGACATCCAGGGATAGAGGGCGACAATCAGCTGTTAATGGCGACAAAACTCACTGTCACGTCGCAGGCATTCCCTCTGTGCTTGGAGGAATGCTAGACTCGTTGACTCGGCAACTAATACTTGCGTGTGCATGAGTTGCGAAATGTAAACAATGGCAAGATGGCATCGACATGTCACAAGGGAGCGAAGCAAGTGCAGAAAATAAAACACTCGGCAGACAATGTTTTGCGCATTATCGCGGAGTTGGACTCTGATTTTTCAGAATCGGATTTTATTGACAGTGATCAGGAGATCGAACAAGAGAGTGAGAAGCCGGCATCAGCTGATCAGACACCAGCCGATGCCGCGCCAGCTGATCCGCTGCCAGCTGAGCGCATTCGCGCAGCCGATGCATCTACGGCAAGGTTCGCATGGGAGGAATACACAGACATTGATCCGTGGGAGCCGAACTGGCTACTGGACTTCACAAGACGGCATGGCTTGCTGTTGGACACGACAGATCACCAGCTGCTGAACTACTTCACGCTGCTCTCTCCTGATGCTGCTTTTCAGCTACTATCAGATGAGACAAACAGGTAGGCAGAAAAATTTTTTGAATCGCGGGCTGCGCTTGCATCGCATTCTCGTTTTTCAAAGTGGAATCCCACAACAAAAGACAAGATGAAGCACGCTGTGGTATTACAAATAGAGATGGGACAGAACTGGTGATATAACTTCAGGGAGCATTGGTCCAAACGTGCTTTGTCCCCTGGTGGCTTTGGACAGGTTATGCAGCGTGATGATAGGTACGTGATGCTGCAAAGTTTTATTCACTTCTGTAATAAACAGAAGTTAATCCCATGGGGTGAGCCAGGCTATAACGCCATGCATAAAGTTCAGCCCCTGCTTGACATAGTGGAACCAACATAGAAACAATTTTATCAGCCTGGCTGTGATTTGTCTGTGCATGAATCTATGATAAAATAAAAGGGACACCTTTTTTTCTGCAAATATATGCCAGACAAGCCCACAAAGTATGGCATAAAGGATTTTGTACTGGCAGAAACAAACACTGGTTTCTGCCTGAAAGTAATTACATATACAGGAAAGTATTTCTTTCAAAGAGAGAACTGTCCCTTGACAAGTCAGGTTGTGCTGGAGCTGCTTCAGGGCTATGAACATTTGGGTCATGTTGTGTACATTTGGACAATTTTTATACATGCCCAAAATTGTTCATGGAGCTACAGAGAAGAGGAATTGGAGCTTGTGGCATAGTGAGGGTGAACAGGATACACATGAAGCCAGACAGGCTGAAGATGAAAAGAGGTGACAATACGGTTTTCATGCGGGCAGAAAACTTGGTGGCAGTGACATGGCACGATGGCAAACGGGTGACTTGTCTCTCTACAGTACACACTAACAATATATGTGAGAAAGTGCAGCAACAGACAATTGAAAAGTAGGCACCAAAGCAACACATATTGTAAGGAGTGCAATGTGACAATGACTGAAATTGGCTGCTTTGAGCGAGATCAGACTTTGCAGGACTTTGCTGTGTAAAATGTATGTGATATGTATGTGAAATCACAGAGTATGCAGGCTCATACAACATGCAAGACAGTAACATTTGTCAAAAGTAAATATTTTTTGTTGATTTCAATTGCTTTGTGTTCTTTTTTTTAAAAAAAGTTAGTTTTTGGAACAATATTCAGCCCTGGGAGAAAAGAAACAAAAAAAAATTAGCCCTAAAAGAGTTAAAAAAACAACTAGGTTAAAACAATGGCTAGAAGCCGTCCTTTTTAAAATCACAAAGCCCGGTGCATTCCCATCCAGGCAATGCACCAGGGGAGTCACCCTAGCTCCAGCTGACCTGCTCTGCCTGCGGGTCTGGAGATTTCCCGATCTCTGGCTTTGGTTCTGCTCTCCCCAGCCCGAGACTTGGGTTCCACAGCAACCACGACGCTCACGCTGGGGAATCCACCTCCCAAGCCTCCCAACTCCTGCTGTCTTCCTCAGCGAGCCATCTTTCTTTCCAGTCACTCCCGCTCTTCAAAATGCTCAGAGGGAGCGACAACTACCGATTGCCCTAGGTGTTGGCCAAACACCCAGCTAGGGCTCACTGCTCAGCTGCCTTCTTCACTCAACTCACACCGGCTTTCTCCTGCCTGCTTCCTGCCTCCTTCATCTCTTCTCTTAACCTCCGTTTACTTCCATTTTTTTTTTCTTTTTCTCCTAGCCGGGGGCATGGATCAGCTGTGGCAATCAGCAGCTCCCAGGAAAAATTATGGATACGGATGACTCCTCACCTGTGCACATTAGGCAAGGATCGCCCGCATCATGAATTCTCCGGGAACCGATCTGCCACACTACCACGCCCCCTCTTTAAGCCGCAAAGGCTGAGATTATTTATTTAAAAATTGCCCTTTTTGACATGAGCTGTGGACCCGCTACACCACAGGCATGGATTCCACAAAACCTCTGAATGTGTCTGTGTTATCTGACAGCAAGACATTAGCACCAGATCTACACCTTGAACTCTTGTCATGTACCCCAAACCATTCCTGAACAATTTTTGCAGTGTGGCAGGGTGTATTATCTTGATTAAACAGGCCACCACCATCAGAGAGTAAAATAAAATAAAATTGGGTGTATGTGGTTTGCATAAGTCTTTAAGTAGGAAGTACATGTCAAAGTAACATCCACATGAATGCCAGGACCCAAGGTTTTCCAGCAGAACATTACCTTGAGCATCCCACTGCCTCCACTAGCTTTACTTCTTCCCATAGTGCATCCTGCTACCATCTCTTTCCTAGGTAAACAACACACACACACCCAACTGTCCATATGATCTAAAAGAATATGTGATTCATCAGACGAGGTCACTTTCTTCCATTACTCACTGGTCCAGTTCTGACACTGATGTGCTCACTGTAGGTGATTTCAGCAGTGGACAGGGGTGAGCATGGGCCCTCTGACCAGTTTGAAGCTACACAGCTCAAGACACAGCAGCACTGTTTTTTCTGACCTTTTTCTTTCCTGGCTAGCATTACATTTTTCAGCAATTTGCTCAACAAATTTGCTCTTTTGTGGGATCGGATCAGACGTGCTAGCCTTTGATTCCTGTTTGCATCAATGAGCTTAGGGCATCCATGACTCTGTCGCCGGTTCACTAGTTCTCCTTCCTTGGACCACTTTTGGTACTGTAGGTAGTAATCTCTGTATACTGGTAACATCCCACAAGACCTGCCTGTTGGAGATGCTCTGGCCCAGTGGTCTAGTCATCACAATTTGGCCATTTGCAAAGTTTATGAAATCCTTATACCTGCCTATTTTTTCTGCTTTGAACACGTCACCTTCAAAAACTGACTGTTCACTTACTTTCTAATATGTCCCACTCTTTGACAGGTGGCATTGTAAGGAGATAATCAATTTGATTCACTTCACCTGTCAGTGGGTTTAATTTTAAGGCTGATCAGTGTATATACTGTCCACAGTGCTATGTGTCCACTCAACTTACAAATGCAATAGCAGCAGAACACTTTTCTTTGGTAACTGGATTACTCAGCAGTGACTTGGACAGCATCTTTTGAGCCAAGAGTTAGGGGGTAGTGGCAGACAAGGATTCAACTGGCAGACAGAGGGAGATATCCAGAGGTATCAAACAGACAGTTCATTATTAAATCCCTTTTGTTTTGTTACTTTGACTCATGAGTAGCTCTTTAGGTTCAAGATCTGCTCTGAAGTGAACATCTACAATATGTTGGAGCATGGGCAAAATGAATGACTAGATCAGTGTTGCAAAGTAAATCAGAGGTAATGATTAATTCAGCAACAGATCCATATTGCCAGAAAACTGTTAATCTAAAGGTAGGAAAAAAGTCAGAGTCTTAAAAATACTGCTTTCCATTTGCAAAAAGTGCAGGCAATCAAACATCAAAAATCATTCCTCCATCCGTCTCTTCATCCATCTACCCTTTGTCTAAACCCCAATCTGTTTAAATCCACTGTGAAAGGATGCAAAAGACACCACAAAAAAGTTTGGGACAGCCACCCTGTATACTTGAAAATTGGTTTGAAAAAAAAGGCAAAATATGAGTCTAAAACAGAACTGAGGTAACAGAAAAACATGCTGGTTTTAAAACAGGACAGGGGAAAGTTCATCTGAACAGGAAGCGGAAGTGATGTCACTGGGCCTAGGCGGAATTTTCCAAGGTTGGTCTGCAGAGGAAAAAGACGAAGGATCAGTGCACTCTACCATCACCTAGTCCAACATGGAATTACCCTCTTTTGAGCCCTTTAGCTGCCTCCCATGCGCATGTGTGTGTGACATGCCCCTCCCAAACCCCCCAACTCAGCCCAGACTCATCGGGTCGGGCGTTCGTGACTGAGAGGTCGTGAACCTGAGAAAGAGCATTGGAGTTGGTTTGAAGAGATCTCCGCCAATGAACAAGCGAAAATTTGTAAGGATGTGGTTCTAAAAAACACCTCGTGACACGGGGGGTTCAATGCCTTGTGTAAGGCCATCCACTGTAAAGGTCCATGTTCTGTAACCAAGGTGAACTTACAGCCTAAGTGATAATACCTGAGCTGTGTAATCACCCATTTGATCGCCAAGGCCTCTTGTTCCACTGCTGCATACCTGGTTTTCTGTTGCAGCAGATTCTGGCTCAGGAACATGATGGGTTGTTTGACACCGTCGACGCTTTGGCTCAGCACAACACCAAGACCTGTATCCGAAGAGTCCATCTGGAGGATGAAAGGCAAAGAGAAGTAAGGAGCTTTCAAGACCAGTGCTAACATAAGAGCCTATTTTAAATCACTAAATGCAGTTTCTGCATTGACATCACACACCACATTGTTCAGGGCCTTTTGTTAGTCAAGGGCGCCATTTATTTGGAAGATCGGGGCACAAACAGGTGGTAGTAGCCCACTAAGCCGAAAAAGGCTTGGACTTGCCTCTTGGCCTTTGGACGGGGCCATTTAAATATGGCATCTGCTTAGGAACACTGTGGCCTCACAGTACCCTGGCCTACCAGGTACCCTAAATATTTGGCTTCATTTAACCCAAAGAAACATTTCTTTGGATTAATCGAACACCAGTTTCACCTAATGCCAATGTACTGCTCGGACCTGCTGTAGGTGTTCCTTCCATGTGCTGGATTAATGACCATGTCATCCAGGTACGCAGCACTATAGGAGTTATGAGGATGGAGCACTTTATCCACCAGACGCTGGAACATTGCAGGTGCCCCATGTAACCCAAATGGAAGGACACAATACTGCCAGTGAACTCTAGGGTTGCTAAACACAGTCTTAGCCTTTGCGGAGTACAGTAAGGAACTTGCCAGTACCCTTCTGTCATGTCAAGTGTGGTCAAGAACTCTGCCTGTCCTGGCCGCTCGAGGAGGTCGTCCACTTGGGAGACATGATTAAGCTACCGGGAGTCACTGCAAAACTTCCAACTCCCGTCAGGCTTAGGGACCAAGACAACTGGACCAGGGACTATGACTCTCCTCTATCACACCTAGCTCCAGCATGTACTTAATCTCCAGTACGGGTGTTCTCCAACGACCACCTTGGGCTCTGTCACAATGTCCAGGGAGGTCTGTCCGGGTTTCTTACTCACTACCTCCAGGACAGACAGGATAACTGCCTCCAGCTCCTGTCGCTGATGATTGATGATTGGGTTGTTTCACCAAATAATTGATAAGCCCCTTTGTCTCCTTAACTTCGTAAGGGCTTTGCCAGTGGGCCAGTAATTTGGAATGGAAGGTAGGAACAAGGACCATGACACAATCTCCTGGTTGGAACTCCTGCAGAGATTTGCCACAGTCATAATACTGGACCTGAGCTGTTTGCACCTTTTCCATGTGAGATTTTAGGATGGGTCGAATTTTCACGAATCTATCACATAACTGTGTGATACATTCCAGTATATTTGTGGAGGGGAGTGCCTCCTCCTCCCAACCTTCCTTTAGAATATCCAATATGCCCCGGGGTTGCCGCCCATACAATAATTCAAACTGTGAAACCCCGTAGAGGCTTGTGGGACTTCGTGATATGCAGAAAAGACAAGAGGGAGGAGCTGATACCAGTTCCTTCCATCCTCGGTGACCACCTTGAATAGCATCTAAATGAGACTCTGGTTGAACCACTCCACTAGACCATTGGTTTGAGGGTGATACACAGAGGTCTTTAAATGCTTTAAGTAACTTGGCTGTTTCCCTGAATGTCTGTGAGGTAAAGGGTGTCCCCTGGTCCATCAGGACTTCCTTAGGGATGCAGACTTGCACAATGCCATCAATTAATTCCCATGCAATAGTTTTGGAAGTAGCTGTGCACAAAGGGACAGCTTCGGGATATCAGGTAGCATAATCAACTAGGACTCGTACGTATTTGTGTTCTCTTCCCAAGGGTTCTAGGGGTCCTATTAAGTCGGCCCGATACGTTCAAATCGGACATCAATAAGGGGAATTGGAGCCAGAGAAGCACGTTCCCTTCTGGGAATTTGGTGCAGTTGACACTCTTGGAAGGACATGCAAAAGTGGCGAACCTCCTCATTGATTCCCGGCCAGTAGAATTGGAGCTTAATACGCTCAAGGGTTTTGTCATTGCTTAGGTGGCTCCCAGTATGTGGGTGTGTGCTAGTTCACAGACTTGCCGCTGGTAGGACTATGGGACTAACAACAGCGACCGTACCTCTCTCTCATGCTCTGCTGCCTGATACAGAAGGTCATTATTTAAGACAAAGTGATAGGATAGGATGCTGAGTGTGGTGGCCATTAACCAGAACTGCTGCATTTTTTACGAATTTAATGGAATCGTCTTTCCATTGTTCCCTTTTTAAAGAAGCCAGAGTCTACTTAAACTGGAAATGCAGATGTGAGAGAGGGTCTGCATCAACCTCAATCGGCGTGGTTTCATCCTGGGCTTCTGCAGCTCCTGATGATGATGTCTCCTCTCTCAGTCGGCTCTGTACACAGTGTAAAGGTAGCTTGGGATGCATTTTCTCTGTCCATTACTAGGTCCAATGTTTGTTTAGGAGTGGTTAGTGTTAAACCGCTTAATTAATAGACCAATTTCGCCCCGGTATCACCAGAAATCAGGGTTTCGGAAAAACCACTACAGTTAATTTTTTCAGTGATCCTTTGTAACTGTTGAAGCATGATGCAGACCTGTACTGGCTTGTGTCTCCGTGAATGCAGGTCAGACTGGTGTTAAGTTTTTGCCATTGTCGTGGCAACACAAAGCCACGAGCATCAATGGAGATGTTGCTGCCTGAATCTATTAGGGCCGATACTTTATGCCCATTTAAGATTATCACTCCTTTACAAGGGAATGATAGGGGATTAACCAGAGCACAACACCCTTCCTCTCTTGTCTTCCCGCAGCCTCTCTCGTCACCAAGCAGAAGGCACCTCTCCATTAGCGTCTCTTGTTTTGCAAATGTGTTGATCAATACAAGCAGCAAGCAGCCTGCTGACCCATCCCCCCACCACCACAGCTCAACTCGGACAAAAAGTTCTCCCATCTCAAGTCTGTGTCACAGACAGCCAGGGTCCTTGGCTGGCTGGGACGCCTCTTCGCTGAGAGGACTGGGAGAGCAAGCCTGGGCAGAACATTACCTCCCCTGGGATGCTAGAAGGCAGACACCATAGGTTACAGCGGTGCCTCGGACTCCCACAGGGCTTCATGGGAGATGGAGCTGTCTACAGCCATGTTGGGATCCGGGGGTGCTGCCAGGGAGTGCTACAGCTACTCCTGATCCTGTATGGGCGATCCTTTCACCACACCCGGAAGTGCTGCCGGAAGTAGGTCACCAAGCACCTGAAGCACTTCCGGGTAACATGAAAGGAACCGGCAGACCGTACTTGGGGAGCCAGAGTCAGGAGGAGGGAGACAAAGCTTGCCGAGGAGGAGTGGAAGAGAACGAAAAGAGAAAGAAAAGAAAAGAATAAGAGAAAAGAGTATTATGCTGTGATTGTGCTTAATGGGACTGTGTTGTGCCTGTGGGCGTTTCCCACAAGGTGAAGAAAAAATTTTAAAAATCTGTGTTTTATGTAAATCACAAGCGATATCGCAGTATCAAAACACAGGTGGTTGTGGGTGCAAACTGCACTGTAGTAGCTAGTATATTACCATAAAGATAAGCAAGGATGTAAAAAGGGCAGACTAAGATTTTTGGGGGCAATGGATAAGTAGAATCTCACAGAAAATAAAATGGGATCATGGACTGAGGTATAGTACAGAGGAAGATGATTGGGACACTGAAAAGTGAACGTGACTTCAGAATAGCTGTGGCTAGTTTCAGTACAGTTGTTAATTTACTAGGTATTTTGATTTGCATACCTGCGGAAAGATGATTCATGTGAAAGTAAGACTGTGGATCACCCATCCATCCATTCATTTTCTTAACACGCTTTATCCTGAGCAGGGGCATGAGGAAACAGGAGGTTGTCCCAGCAAGCAATGGTTACAGTCAGGAACAATCCCTGGAGCATTCATTGTTGAATAAACATACTTGTTATCAGGCTTTATTCTCATTTGGTGTGTGTGCGCCTTGGTCTTTCCATCTTGGCGTGCATTACAGTATTATTCATGATGTTGCAAAGTGGCAATTATTACATGCAGCTTAACACAAAATCCTGCCTTTCTACTATTCCTTTGATCTTCTTCCTCTTCTTTGATTATTTGTGTTATTATTATCATCATCTTTGTGGTGAAGCCTCAGTGTTAGCATCAGAAAACTACAGAATGTCATTATAAATGAAAATTTGCGGCAAGTGGTATATAAAATCATGATGTCATTCATTCTCAGATGTGAATTCCTACTCTTAGCTGGGTCTGAGACTAGGACGCCTCATAAATCCTTCATACTGTATATCCTACTGTGAGGTAGGACAAATTCTGAGACACTTGACAAACACAGGCCATAAATTTTTTTAACTATGTTAAGGTGGTTTTTCTGTCAATATCTGCAAAAAGATTTGAAACTTTGAACTGTGAAGTTTTTCATCTTTATCTTTCAAGATTTGTTCAAAGATTTAAAGTGTTTTATTATTTATGCTTTGAAATAGTTAATAGATTATTTAATTTAAATAGTGCTTTTTAGATAATATTAAGTGTAAAACCTATAATGCATGTAAGTAGATATAAAATAGAAATAAGTTTTAGATATGCAAAGAAATTTATTTTTAATTAAATGTAATATGGACTGCTAGATATAAGAAGAAAGTATTTATTTACAAAAAAAGTATTGCACCATCTCAGAAGGGAAAGTTGGGATGAGTTAAGAACTTGAAGGATATGAACAACTTGGAGCAAAACTTGAATGAAATTTAAAAAGGTAGACAGATTGTCTTAAAGATAGAGAGGAAGGTATGAATCTGTGTCATTGTTCCTGATTTGTTTGTAAGAATATTATTTTTTATTATTACTTCTATTTGCTTTCAAAATTTTATCTTTGTATTTTAATTTTATGCTTTATTAAATAAGCTGAAGTCTTCTAATATTAATTTGATCTGCGTTCTTCAAATTTTCAGGTCTTAAAAGTACAGGTCAGAGGGTGTCAATTTAGTGTCCATTAAAGGGTTAAGCAGAGTTGGGGATGTTGGCCTGCACCAGGTAACCAAATCTGTTAAAGTGTCAACACCAGGTGCCAGGACCAGAGATCTGAAACTGCAGGGGCCATAAGGTCACCATTAAGGGCCCTAAGGTCACCATTGCCTCAATATCTCTTATACCCTAGCCTGGGAAAGAAATCTAGATCCCATGAGATGTATACAACTAGACAACCTTTCTAGGAAGAGGACAAGTTGAGTACAATAAATCAATAAATGTTGTATGATATTGTAATAAATAAATAAATGTCAATAAATACATATATATTATATCAATAAACACAGTAAATAAATAATTAAAGAAATAATTTATAATTATGTTGTTGTTAATAAATAATAATTTATCAATAAATATTTTATGATATTTTACGATATATATACTGAAACAGTTCTGAGTTGCTCCTCTTTAACTGAATAGTAGCACACACACCTTTCCCATTAACAGTCAGATTAGATTTGCTTCCATCAAGCCCCCTGATTTAGCCATAGGATTAACTACAGTAGTTAGCTCTTTGTGGTTCTCGTGTTCAGTCTGAGAGGCTCATTATGGCTATAGGTCTTATCCCAACCAACCTCTGTTTTAAATTGAATTCCTACCTTAATTAAGCAAGTTGTTATTTCCCAGTTGTTTTGGTGACACTCCAGAATTTATAAAACTGGTTTTGCTAATTTTTTATTGGAATATACAGTAGCTATTGTTTATGTACGTTATATGAGCAGGGATGTACAAATTATTACTCTGGATGTCCAAATCAGCTGGGAAACCTGTTGTTGGACTACCCAACATTCTATTCATCAAAAACATTTAGATGAAAATTAAACAACCTTAAAAGCATAGTTTTTTCATGTATGATTTTGGCTATCTGTCACTTGTAAAGGGGGCTGTTTAGCGTACTAGACTGCCATAACCATTTTCTCAGTCACTCATCAGTAAGCATCATAGCCAAAGCAGGCAGTAGCTTTAAAGGAACTGCTGCTATGATAGCTAGTTCAAAATGCCCAAAGTTAAGTGTGTCATTGCTTAATGCAACATAAAACAAGAATGAACAAACTACTTAGATATGGATTAAAAAAGAGGATAGAACCAGATGAGCAGTTTGAGTACAGCTTCAACATCAGTTATAATTGGAAGAAATTGTGATTTCAATCAGTATTATGACAAAAACTTTTGAAATACACTGGTAGAACCCACTCACATGGTTAAATATAGAGGCTGTTCCACAAGTTAGTGATAGCAGCAATGATAGCAGGAGGGGAAAATTTTCAGAAACAAGTCAGAATGTAGAATTTAGAAAGCATGATGAAAGTAGACTACATGAAGAATACTCATTGACAATCCAAACATTAGTTGGCATAGCTATCCTTGAAATGTCATAAAAAACGTTTTTGGAAGCAAGGTCCTTCTTCAACACAGTATATGCAGTTGCAGTTACCTATTTATTTATTTGTTTATTTGTTTGTTTATTGGCAGGATATTAATTATGATGCTTCTTTAATAACATATGAAGGAGGACATTCTGCACCAATTGTTGAATGTGCTTTGATTTCTAACAACAAAAGGTACCCATACATTGAATTTTACTTACCAAATGATAAAAAAAGCAATTGTAATGTAGTGGATCCAATATTTCAAAAAGAGAACATGATTAGTATCTTTATACCTTTGGTTAAAAAATTGTTCCCAATAATAAAACTAACAAACATGCCATTACAATTGGTGCTTATGAAATTCAGTTGTTTTCAATTCAATTGTTTTTGTTGTAGCACTCTTCATTAAGTACAGGCTTAAAGTGTGCTTAAAGTTTACAGGTAAAATGCAAATTACAGATTGTATAAAATCCATAATATAAACATATAAAATACAGATTTGTTTAAATATATAGTAAAGCAATGTAATTCCTAATGATTAACAAAAGTAAGTGAAAAACTCAACCACCATACCTCATATATATATTTTTAACATTATTAATGTATCCTTGTCGACAAACAATATTTCTGATTCCTTAAATGTGTCCATTAACAGACCTTGTTGTAGAAATAGGAAATAAAGTGTAGCATGGTGGTGCATTGGTTGATGCTGCTGTATCATGGCTTTAGTGCCCTGTGTGGGAATTGCACATTCTTGCCATGTCTAGTTTGCTTTTCTCTGGATCTCCAGTTTTCCTTCCACATCCTAAAACTTGAATGTTTAAAATGGCCTTGTGTGAGCATGGATATGTTTGTGAGTTGGACTTGTGATGAGCTGGCATCTTGTTCAAGGTTAGTTCTGTGTGCCCAGTATTGCCTGGACAGGCTCTGGCTTCCCAGATTAGACTGCTTCAAAGCCAAAGTTTTTCCAGGTGCCATTTCGGCTGGTCACTTTGTCAGTGAAGTGTGTGGACGAAGGATCTGTTGCTGCTGAAATAACCATCTTATTAACACCTGTGAGTGGGTGGAAATGGGGCTGCAAATAGAGTCATGATGAACCAGAAATGCATTCGTAATATAGGTTGTAGAATCATTATAATACAAAATGAGTATTGAAGTAATTTTAAAGTGTTAAAATCAATACTTGTTCATATTACGATACTTTTGACAACCACAGTATCTATAGATTTACTGGTACTGACCCTTTAACAAGGAAAAACATCTATGCAGACTAGATAAAGGCTAAAAAAGATGTTTTATCAGACAACTCAGAAGTGTGCAAGTGATAGTGAAGGGAAGGATTGTACACAGCACAGAAGGTAAATAAAATAACAAGGACTATGTCCCTCTGGACCTTCCTCTTTCTCTGATGCATTCTTGACAAAAAGCTCATCTGACTGAGAAGATGAAGGTCCTTATAAGACAACTTCCAAGAGTACTTCCAGTGATAGTCCCAGATGCCACAAAACATGTCTATGTTATCTCAGCTCCTGCAGACGCTCCTACAAATACTACAGTTCTCAAGAGCTTCTCAGAGAAATTTAACTCTTAGAGCAACAAAATCCAGCTACCCCCTTGTTGTCAGAGTAATTTTGGTTCCCTAGACCTTTATGCCTGCCAGAACTCTGTTTTGCTATATAGCAAGTTCTGTCCTCCTGCTCTCCCGTACACGTAATATAGTACAGTAGACTTTTTTAATAAAATCTTAAGGCTTCTAAATCTTACTCAACCCAACTCAAGGAATACTCAATCCAAAAATGACATTTTTTATATGTTACTTACCACATGTAGTTTGTGGTGATGGCCAAGAGAAACCTCATATTTTCATGCAGAATGGAGATGAAACGTGTATGATAAAATGGAAGTCAATTGTGACTAATATTGTACAATGGCTAATGAGGTGAAAGACAAAAAAAACTCATGTTACTCATATCACATCATCCACGTGTCAGTCATCCAATCGTAAGCTCAAGACGTGGAAGATGCATGTTTGTTTTGTAAACTTGTTCCCAAAAAGTCCCCAGATTGATGCTTACTCGATTATGTTGACCTCTTTTAAGAGTCACTTTGGATAAAAGTGTCTACTAAGTAAATAATTGTAAATGTAAAATATTGTTAAATGTATACTTCCAGAATTATAAGCATACCTCATAAACAGCCTCATCATTTTTGAGTGAAATATTCCTTTAATAACATACAGTAATTATTAAGTGAGTTTTAATATTGACATAATAATAATAATATACACTATTCGACTTGCTCTTGCTAAGAAGGATAAATTAATGTAATAAATTAATGAGAAATGACATATAGTAGGGGCCATAGTGTTGTCATATTTAGCACTGGTGCCTGCTCACACCTTGCCTGGTCACTGTCTGTGTGGCGTTTTCACATGTCCACCTGGGTTCTTCTGAGTACTTCCAAAAAGTGCAGGTTACAGTGGGCAAGCTGACTTCTCAAATTTCTCCTTATATGAGGGATGGTGGTATATCTGTTTGCTTGCCTGCAATGGGCTGTTGTGCTGGAGATGGTTTCCATTATGCTGCTAGGATAGGTTTCTGCCTCAGTGCAACACAGCATCAGAGTAAACAAGTGAACATGATAAATGAATGACTGAAGTACAAGTGCTATGAAGTTCAGTTTTGTGCTTTCATCTTTTTTGTTTCGAGGTTTGTGACAGCTTCCTGGGATAAGACAGTTAAATGCTGGGATTTTGAGACACAAAAAATACTTGTAAGTACTTTTGATAGTGTACTGCTTTAGTGATCTTATACACAGCAACATGTCTTGGTTCCAAATAATATTTGAAATATTGAGTTCATTTAGCCAGTTGACCTAAGATTCATGGTGTATGATTATTGCATTTTTAATGCTAGCATCCTAAATGTGATTATGCACTGTTATTATATTTTAAGTGGACTGCTGTTTGTGATGCTCTTGTAACATGCTGTGATGTTTCTCCTGATGGAAAGTACATAACATGTGGTTCTGACATGGAAAATTCTGCTTACATTTTGGATGCTGGAAATGGTAAAATAATAAAGAAACTCAAAGGTATGCATTTTTATTTCCTATAGTAAAAATTTTAAAGACAAACTGATATGTATGTAGTTTATTTTAAATTAAAGATCATTCAGAAAATTTCTTTGCAAACATCAGTCCCTCTATCGATTGTCTTGTAAACCTTATATTTCTGTTCATGAAAGTACTGGAACTGGTCCATGCTCAGACTCTCCCTCATCGGGCCTAATTACCAGTATGTCTGTATGAACATGCATGCAACATGCAACAGCTGCACTGAATCCTGTTAGCTGATTGTGTCAGCTGACACCATCGGATTAAAAAATAAATAATAAGCATTTACTTAAAAACGTTACAGCAGGTTTTCTGTGTCACTTATTCTTCTTAGCCGTGGTTCCTATAATTTTTATGAGGCAGGAACCTCATTTCCACAGCTATTTTGGTACTTTAGAAATGCAGAATTCAATTCATCTCAGTTTATTTTTATATAGTTCTCTTTACTGAGTGCAGGCGCAGATCACTGTAACAAGTCCACAGGTAAGTGCAATTATAAGCTTTCCAAATGACTAATAACATAATGAATACACATAATGACACAGACTTGTTTAAACAGACAGGAAAACAAAATTCTTCAATACGGATTAAAATAAATGGTACCTAACAATATGTGTCAGTTAATTAATTGTTAAACTACTGTATATTTAGCTGACAATGGATGGAATTAAAACAAAATCTCCAATCATTAGCATTAATGGAAAAAATAAACTCTGCGCATGGTAGTGGTGAGAGTCATGGTCAATTATAACAGACAAGGTCAAAAGATACATAGTCCTGGAGACTTTGGCCGACTGGCAACCGCTCCCTCTTGGGCGTTCTATAGTATACAGTAAATCTGTGCTGGGCTGTCTAATATGCTAACATAATCTTTCTATCCATTGATCTCAAGGCTCCTTGTACAGTATCTAACAGCTTGGTAGTAGAACAGTAGCACCATGTGCCACATCAGAACACCAAGAAGAAGAAAATCAGAATACTGAAGGATTGGTAACATTTCATAATTAATGTGTTACTTAACCTTGGCCTTGGTTATTTTAAGGCTTTATATGTACGTATGGAAGCCTGTGTGAAGACTTAACAACAGAAGAAAAGCCTAAATCAAAGCAATTCCCCAGTATACATTAATTATAAAGAGGTGCAGATTAAAAATACTGAAGTAATTGTAATTGTGTAAAACCTATACATATTAGAGGTATAAAAACTGTTAAATAATAGAGTTAAATGTAAATAATCAAGTGACTATTTTTACAATAGATCGGTTCGCAACAGAGTGTGAAACGGCAGGGATGGGAATCAGCACCTCCAAATCCAAGACCATGGTCCTCAGCTGGAAAAGGGTGGAGTGCCGTCTCAGGGTTGGGAGCGAGATCCTGCCCCAAGTGGAGGAGTTCAAGTATCTCGGGATCTTGTTCACAAGTGAGGGAAGAATGGAGCGTGAGATTGACAGGCGGATCGGCGCGGCATCCGCAGTGATGCGGGCTCTGCATCGGTCTGTCGTGAAAAAGGAGCTGAGCCAAAAGGCAAAGCTCTCAATTTACCAGTCGGTCTATGTTCCTACCCTCACCTATGGTCATGAGCTATAGGTAGTGACCTAAAGAACGAGATCACGAATACAAGCGGCTGAAGTGAGTTTCCTCTGCAGGGTGTCTGGGCTTTCCCTTAAAGATAGGGTGAGAAGCTCAGTCATCCGGGAGGGGCTCAGAGTAGAGCCGCTGCTCCTCTGCATCAAGAGGAGTCAGATGAGGTGGCTTGGGCATCTGATCAGGATGCCTACTGGATGCCTCCCTGGTGAGGTGTTCCGGGCACGTCTAACCGGGAGGAGGCCTCGGGGGAAGACCCAGGACACGCTAGAGGGACTATGTCTCTCAGCTGGCCTGGGAACGCCTTGGGATTCCCCCGGAAGAGCTGGAAGAAGTGGCCATGGAGAGGGAAGTCTGGGTATCTCTGCTCAAGCTGCTGCCCCCGCAAACCGATCTCGGATAAGCGGAAGAGGATGGATGGATGGATGGATATTTTTACAATTTTGAGGAATGCCTGACAAGATTGACCGTGTGTTATTTTTATCACCTGGGAAATGAAGCTCTTTAGCAGTCTTTTCTTTTCTGTTCTTGATTTGAGGCAACCTGCCTTTTAATGAAGAATCATAGAAAAAAATTCCTTGTCTCTAGCAAACATTGTTTAGAGTGCTGTGTGCAAATATAATACCCAGACATTTTTGTTTTCAACTCTTTTGGATTGGTCAGTTGTAAGCATGCACCATTTTATAGGCACAAAACAGGCACTTTTTGTCCATAATCCACTTATGGTATATCCTAGTAAAACATAACACAGCAGATTCCCAAATAATAAGATATTCGACATGTGTCCTTGAGGCAATAAAAGATCCAATATAAAACACTTGATTGGAAAAGTGTATAAATTGGCAGCAATGCTATAAATCATTTATGCATTGTGAGTATACCTCAAATTATAATTAATATATATTCTAAATATATGTTAAATAGAGCTTTCATCCTATCATTATTTTAAAACACAAACAGCATCCGTACAGACTGTTCTTGAAAAACATTTACTTTATACTGGAAAATAAAAGCATTTTACTAAGGCCACATATCTTGTTGATGAAGAGAGACCATCAATTGTACAAACATTCCTTTATACTGTACATCTTTTGACATGCCTTTGTAGTAGAGGAAATCACATTTTTCTCATTAACCCCTTTTAAACATGCAGACTTCTCTAGACTTATCACATGCAAGAATTCCAAAAACATGGCAGTTTTGCAACTCAAGGCCTAGTATAAGTAAAAGTCTCCTAAATTTCTATGCAACAGTCTATGCATAGCTTGATCACATCCCTGAATTTGGTTCTCTAGGGCTAAGCATTCAATTGATGTCTGGAAATTAGGTGGATTTTAAAAATAAGAGAATTTCTTCTCATCCCAAGCAAGGAGCACATTTTTTAACACAGCTACCACTAGACGTTGCCATTCAACATCCACTTTACAGCTTATGCTCTTCTCTAGTTAAGACAGTGCTGTGCAAAGGTGGTAGTTAAATGGAGAAAGTTGGCTGTCAGTATCACTGCCCTCTTACACGGGTTGGGCTTTACTGTGTGAATGCCATAGACTTTGGGTCTTACTGTGTCACGTGGATACATGTGAATGAAGAACTCTCAAAAATCCTGTGTTAAAAAAACTATTGATGGGCAATCCCCATCCATCAGCCAATCCAACCTCATCATTGCTCGTCCATTCCCATTTGGTTTTAGGCTGAGGTATTATTCTCTTTAGATTTTCACCCATTCCCCAGTCTCCCCATTGCACCCAAACTGGTTAAAAAATGTTGGCTATTGTTGTGGTGTGAAATTTTGCATACAAGTTGTTAAATATTTTGTATGTCTTTATTTGTAACTTAGGCAAAGCAATATAATATTAGTGTTACATTAGTGAGAAGCATTCATGTTTACCCCCAGGACTAAGTCAGGATAGTGAATTTTACAACAGGGTTGGTTCAAGTGCCTCAAGCAAGTTTGGCAAATATATCTCTGCAGGGCTCTCTCAATCAACCCCCACAGGAAAGCCAGACTGCCTAGCTGGCAAGCTCCACGGGGGTAGGTATGAAAGGTATTCTCTGCGCAACTGGTCTGAAGTATGGCTGTTTGAAACTGGCTTGTATCAGAAGCCTTTAAGTACCATGACGCCCTATTAGCTGTAGGGGTTGGACAGAAAATTTATAAATTTGCTTGCTTTACCCCTCTCTTACAAACATCTGATGAAAGACCATCTCACACACCATGAACTGAAAAGGATAACATAATGAAGAACACAGGAAAGCGGCCTGTTCTGAAGAAAGCTGACCATAAATGATGCCTTAACTAGAGACATTTTAAATAACTAACACGTTGGTGTGCTGCCTGAAACCACACATCACCATTTATCATGTTGTATGGTTGCCAATATTCAAATGTACTTTGCATATTGTTATTATTTATGAATATTATCAATAATACATTATTTAAAGTGTAACTTAACTCCTGCTTGTCTTTTACTACACCTAATTGCTTGAGGTTATAGATGTAGAAGGGAAGGTGGGAAGAAGTTATATGGTACAATACCTTATAAACAGTGGTAAGTCTGTGAGATTTGAGGCATTCTGACAAAGGCAACTTATTAATAATACCAGTGGCAGACCGTGCATTTCACACCTAGGCCTTCAGTAGTGCTCCGTCTGAATCAACCCGCCCCTCAAAAACTAATTTATGGTTATAAAAACCATCTTAATAAGCAGAAATACAGTATAAAGAGCCGTTGCATTGCAGATAGATAACTCCTGTAGCCACAATAAATGCCTTTATTGAATAGACAAACCAGGGTTGAACAAGTTCCTTTCTACTGCAGCTACAGCCCGCGACACACATAAAAAACATCAATAATAACTCATAAACTTGCAATATTATTTAGGAAAATCGCAACATTTTACTCACCAAAAATTTGGATTATTTGTAAACAAAATCCATCCTCCTCTCTTTCCTCAAAAACAGTTCAATTACTCTGTCATACAGATTATCCGTGCACTTCAGTTCCATCACGAAGTCCCTTTCTATCGCCATCGAAGCTAATGCTGAAAGTCGAACCTGCCCTGTCGTATTTCTGGCATAAGTTTTAATTCGCTTTAGGGCTGAAAATGTCCGCTCGACAGAAGCAGTGGACACGGGAATGCTCACCGCCAAACATACCAATGTGTACTAGCTGCCCCATGATGCTCTCATTCAGATTTTTATATTACACCATCCTATCCAATCAACGGGTCTGAATACGGTGACGTTGCCGTACGCCTGCTAGAGGGCCCTAGTGAAACCAACTCAAAATCTGATTGGTTGAAGCAACAGTTTAATCGACATTTATTTTGTGTTAGAGGGCCTGCAGAACAGATTGTGAAGGCCTCCTGGCAGACTTCTTTGACCCTGCCTGGCAACAAATGATGGCTGAAATGTGATTGGTTAAATGCTTTAATACGAAAATACATGTCTGGAAGCAGGCACAGCACAACCATCGGAAAAGCTATGAAAGAAAGCGGACAGACTATTTGGAATTATTTATTAAGTATTCATGGACAAAATATAATTAACATCAGTTTGTGATTCAGATATTTTTTAGGCCAGCAGAGAAGGCCTTGCAGGCCCTGACGGCCCACCACTGAATTTTACAAAAGGGGAAAGTAAAGTAAAATATTACTCAACCAAGACAAAACAGCTATGAATCACCCCTTTTGCCTTCAAAAAAAAAACCATAACTCTTGTATAATTATACTGTGCAAAGTTTACTGTTGTAGTATGTCCCTTGAAATGTACTTTACAAAGCAGCAACAATAATTTTAATAGGATTTCGTGTATTGTATTGCGTGGCCTCTAGTCTTCCTGAAGTAAGGCGTATAATATATACGTCTGGAGGCAACAATGAGTGAATTTTGCTTAAAACTCGGGGGAAACAATTAGATGTTTCACTGAGTGTCACATTTCTAAACCAATCTAATGTCTCATGAAAGCAGCGCACAAAATAGGGGTGGTGATTTTGAAATGGAAAGACAGGAGTTGCTCATGTTAACATGGTCCAACAGAGAGCTGTTTATGATGAGCTGTCTATAGTCAATAAGTCTCCTAAAAACTTACTAGACAAAATGTGTGTCACATATACAGAGAGCACATTGCACGCCTTAAAAATGAACAACCTGTTTTAACAGTAAACACAACCTGATGCAGAGAAAAACCTTCCTATAGCAATGGAATATACATTGGCATGCAACAGCATCAATGGACAAATGATAAACATGAACTATATGTTGCCACTGGTATTGTGTGTTTCCTATAATAGTGTAGGAATCAGTGTAAGCTTAAAAGGAATGGCAGCTATAAACAGCAAAATATGCATTTGAAGTAAACAGAGCTTCATGGACCATCAAAAGGACTGCCATGTAAAGAGCTGAAAACAAAGAGCCACAAGAGATGCAGATTTTATTACTTAGAACACCTGAATCAACCAATCTGCCTAACGACACCAGTAAAGCTTGGAAAAAGCTGCACAGCATCCATTTTGTGACTGCATGTCTAAATGAATAACTAAAGAAACTTAACATTATTGTCTAATTGGAAATGCAAACATGCCATGACAAAATAGCTGCACACACATTGTATATCCATTGACCACAATGCTTATCTAAACTCTATTTGCTGTTGTTATGTCATACAGTGATACAGTAGTCAAAATGACAAAGATACCATAGCAGACGGGGCTCTTCACAGATGTGTGCAGCCCAGTAACTGTGGGGGTCTACTTTGTGGATCTTTCTGTTTCACTGTTGCAAAGTAATTATTAAGCTTTGGTTACCATGTGCTACTGAGCTCCTGAAAGGATAAAAGCAATTTGAGCTTTTTATTCTCTCTCCGAATCAAGTCTTTTGTTCAGTATCTTTTGATTTCTCCCTGAAACCTCGGTGATGGTTTAAAATACATAGAACTGGAGAAATTGGGGAAGGATGTTTTAGAAAGAAGCCCTGTGGGTGTAGCCATTGCAATGCAAGATTTTGATGTTACTCACTACACACTTATTCTCCCCAGACATGTATTCTTGTTTGAGAATCATGTCTGGCCCCATCGGACTACATGGCCCCAATGAAGAAAATGGCAAACAATTTTGACTTGAACACACACAGTTTAAAGTAACATACAGTATGAAATGTTAACATATGTAAAATAAATTTGATTTGTATTATTACCATCTCTAAATATTTTTTAAAGAAAATTTGTTATCCTATAGTTGTAGTTTTAGCATAAGAAAAGGAACATTCTGTTTGATTAGTCATAGTTTAGGTAGCCAAATGTCTTTGATTGCTACTGTCTTGAAGTGTTTTCCTTTGGTTTTTGATATGTTCCGCTTTTTCCCATTTCATGCCTACGTTAAGAACATTTCTCCATGCTACATTTGATTTCTTATTCTCTTACCCTTCCTTCACTGGCTGTTATCTATCTAATCATTTTTTGGAGACATAAGCAAAAATGCAACAGTTGAACATATGCAATCATTCAGACTCTTTGCTCAGAGACAATCACATGCACAATATGCTAGCTACTTCTCGGAAACTCTTCATGTTTGATGTGGTCTTGTTAGGTGAGACTGAGGACTGTCCTGAGACACATTCAGCTATTGTTTACAGAAACTTTCCATTTTTCTCAGGATTAGATTATAGCTGACAGAACAACAGTTTTACAGAATTTAACTTTTATTTGAATACTGGTGTTTGCTGTTGCATGTACTGTATTCAGGATGTAAGAGCCAATCTTAGAAAGTTATAGTTTGTGTAAAATTCACATAAGTGTCTGCTTAATTTCAATAGAATATCAGTTTCACATAGTTACTTAGGTTATGGTATAGTCTTTTACACCCTGTAAGTTAACATAAAAAAGAACTTTCATAGCTATTCCTGTAAAAACAAAGTGTTAATTAAGCCAATTTGGAAGTAGTTTCACTGCTTGAAGCATGAACTGATGATAGATTAGTTTACAAGTAGAACACTGGCATACAGTTTTCTGACCATTTCTTGATATGAACTTATGAAGCTATCAGTGTATGACTGTGTTTAGAGGGAAACGAAACAAGACAAGTTAGCCTTAAACAGAACATTTCTTAAGCCAGAACCTTTCTTTGTATTATCAATTTTTCTCTATTTTTGTGTAAACTGTTTGCTTTTGAATTTTACTAAAACTTTTAAAACAAAGATATTTTTATCTTTGTTTGGAATTATTTGAACATGTGTCATACTGTTGCCTGAACTGTTCTATGAAGTAAGCTAAAGCTGTAGAACCTTAGAAATTTTGGACAAATGCAGCTACGCAGGATATTTGCTGTAGCACTGATGCAGCTTTGCCAGGGTTACAGTTGACATCCACCTCAGTTTTGCTTTTCCTGGACACAAGCTTTTAATATCCAGTATATGAAGTTAGCCCCATCTTCAACTGATTGTTGTCAAATGATTATATGTTGTCACGGCCCAGAGGACGACATCACTTCCCCCAGACGTCCTATAAAGCCTCACTCCCTTCCTCTGGAATTCAATTCTGTTTTGGACTCTGTCTTGTAAACTTCACTTGCACTCAACTTTTACTTTTTGCAGCCAGGATTCAGATTATACGGGTGGCTGCCCCAAACCTTTGCCATGTCTCATGTCTCTTCTTGTCACAGTGGCGTAGTCGGCAGGATGATGTCCCTGAAGAAACCGGGACAGGACCCTAAAACAACCCAGGTAGAAAAATACCGAGGCCAAGTTTCTGGGCGGGGAGTGCGTCGGGGGGGGTCATGAAAGACTTGGTGCAGGCTCCGTTCCACAAGGGCAAACCCGGGCTGAAGCCCTATCTGGGGGAGCGTGCGGAAGGTACCCACCGGTGTGGGCTGGTTTCTGGGGAGGACGCAAAAGGGGCTCATTATGCTCTCCTAGGTGGGAGAGCTGAGCCACCCATCTGGACCAAGGTCCCTGTTAAGGATGGGCTTTTTCCCAGGCCAGCAGGTGAAGGGACTACTATACTGGGAGTTCAATCCAAAGAGGTCATTCCCTGAGCAAGATATGGCTCTCTGGGAGCAGGTGGGTCTGTGACTACAGCCATTTGAGTTGACCCCATTACAAATTGTGCAGCAGGTTGCCTGCTTTTTGCTGCTTCAGCATTTACCCCAGGACTTTACCCAGCCGGCCTGGGGTGACTTCTACTCCATGCAGGAGATTATACAGCTCATAAAGACCCCAAGGCCAGCCTCGAAACCTGGGGGGGCAGAACAGCCCTTTAGTGGAATCAATGGGAGCAACATCCCACTTAAGAAGTCCCTCCCACACAATCCGGAGCCTGTTTACTAAAGTGCCCGGACCACCTAGCGTGCGACCTGTCTGGAAACAAGGTGGACTGCAGGGGGATGTGGGGATGTTGTTTGTGTGCCCTTAGCGATCCTCTGGCGGATGCCCATATGGGGAAGGTACTCATTAATGGGTATAAAGTGATGGTCTTGTTTGACTCCGTCATTTCTCGCCGTTATGTTTTACCGCGACAGTGGATTAAAAGAAAGACCAGTCAGGTGTATACACGGAGACGTCCGCATGTATACAGTTAGGTCCATAAATATTTGGACAGAGACAACTTTTTTCTAATTTTGGTTCTGTACATCACCAGAATGAATTTTAAATGATACAACTCAGATGCAGTTGAAGTGCAGACTTTCAGCTTT
The DNA here is from genome assembly GCF_900747795.2 of Erpetoichthys calabaricus. NCBI lineage: Eukaryota > Metazoa > Chordata > Cladistia > Polypteriformes > Polypteridae > Erpetoichthys > Erpetoichthys calabaricus. Next base: position 107,528,670 of record NC_041402.2, on the reverse strand, counting down.
AATTCAGTGGGGTGAACAAAACGATTGCATAAAAATGTGAGGCAACTAAAGCATTTTTTTAACACAATCCCTTCATTTCAGGTGCTCAAAAGTAATTGGACAAATTAAATAACTGGAAATAAAATGTTCATTTTTAATACTTGGTTGAAAACCCTTTGCTGGCAATGACAGCCTGAAGTCTTGAACTCATGGACATCACCAGATGCTGGGTTTACTCCTTTTTAATGCTATGCCAGGCCTTTACTGCAGCGGCTTTCAGTTGCTGTTTGTTTGTGGGCCTTTCTGTCTGAAGTTTAGTCTTCAACAAGTGAAATGCATGCCCAATTGGGTTAAGATCAGGTGACTGACTTGGCCATTCAAGAATTTTCCACTTCTTTGCTTTAATAAACTCCTGGGTTGCTTTGGCTGTATGCTTTGGGTCATTGTCCATCTGTATCATGAAACGCTGCCCAATCAATTTGACTGCATTTAGCTGGATTTGAGCAGACAGTAGGTCTCTGAACACCTCAGAATTCATTCGGCTGCTTCTGTCTTATGTCACATCATCAATAAACACTAGTGTCCCAGTGCCACTGGCAGCCGTGCCATCACACTGCCTCCATCGTGTTTTACAGATGATGTGGTATGCTTTGGATGATGAGCTGTTCCACGCCTTCTCCATACTTTTTTCTTGCCATCATTCTGGTAGAGGTTGATCTTGGTTTCATCTGTCCAAAGAATGTTTTTCCAGAACTGTGCTGGCTTTTTTAGATGTTCGTTAGCAAAGTCCAATCTAGCCTTTCTATTCTTGAGGCGTATGAGTGGCTTGCACCTTGCAGTGCATCCTCTGTATTTACTTTCATGCAGTCTTCTCTTTATGGTAGACTTGGATATCGATATGCTTACCCCCTGGAGAGTGTTGTTCACTTGGTTGGCTGTTGTGAAGGGGTTTCTCTTCACCATGGAAATGATTCTGTGATCATCCACCACTGTTGTCTTCCGTGGACGTCCAGGTCTTTTTGCGTTGCTGAGTTCACCAGTGCTTGCTTTCTTTCTCAGGATGTACCAAACTGTACATTTTGCCACTCGTAATATTGTAGCAATTTCTTGGATGGGTTTTTTCCTGTTTTCGCAGCTTAAGGATGGCTTCTTCCACCTGCATGGAGAGCTCCTTTGACCGCATGTTGTCTGTTCACAGCAGAATCTTCCACATGCAAGCACCACACCTCAAATCAACCCCAGGCCTTTTATCTGCTTAATTGATAATGACATAACAACGGACTTGCCCACACCTGCCCATGAAATAGCCTTTGAGTCAATTGTCCAATTACTTTTGAGCCCCTGAAATGAAGGGATTGTGTTAAAAAAATGTTTTAGTTGCCTCACATTTTTATGCAATCATTGTGTTCACCCCACTGAATTAAAGCTGAAAGTCTGCACTTCAACTGCATCTGAGTTGTTTCATTTAAAATTCATTGTGGTAATGTACAGAACCAAAATTAGGAAAAAAGTTGTCTCTGTCCAAATATTTATGGACCTAACTGTAAATCCGCCCGTGTGTTACGTTTGTCTGGGAGGAACACTTAAAAGACTCACCGTGGAGGTTCTTCCCGATCCACCTTTTTCGGTAATCCTAGGGCGGGACTGGTCTGAAAGTAACTGTGATAGACTATTGAGTATTCCCGGACAAGCTTTGGGTCTAGTGATAGATGAGAAAGACTCGTCTGAAGCTGCCTCCACGCTGTGTAAACAGCCAGCAGAGAGTGAGACGGAGGGCCAAGAGGTTTATTTAGAAACTCCTGGACTGTCAAGGGCTACTACGTCATCTACCAGCGCCCCGGCAGCTCAGGAGGAATCTTGGCCCCTTGAGGTCAGACCGGACCCTCTCTCTGAGTTGCACTTTCAGTTTAAAGCGACGCCGGCTTCTTTCAAGAAAGAACAATGGAATGACAACTCTCTGAAACACGCAAAGAATGTAGTGGTTCTCGTCAACGGCCAACGCATGCATCAGCCCATGCCACAGGGTCCTCGCTTCATTATTAAAAATGACCCATTATATCCGGTCGCGGAGCATGAGGGGAAGGACCGGAAGTTGCTGCTAATCCTGCGAACCTACCGCTAGCAGGTCTGAGAGTTAGCGCACTCCCACCTTCTTGGAGGCCATCTCGGCTCTGACAAAACACTAGAGCGAATCAAGTTCCGGGTTTTTCTGGCCGGGGATTAATGAGGAGGTTCGCCGTTTTTGCATTTCCTTTCCGGAGTGTCAACTGTGGCAAATTACCAGGAGGGACCGCGCTTCTCTTGTCCCCTTTCCCCTGATTGATGTTCCTTTTGACCAGATTGGGGTCGATATAGTAGGACCTTTGGAACCCTCAGCCCGAGGACATATATACTAGTCCTAGTGGATTATGTGACCATATACCCAGAGGCTGTTCCCTTGTGCTCGGATACTTCTAAAGCAATCGCACGGGAACTAGTTGGGGTCTTTGCGTGAGTTGGCATCCCTAGAGAAGTCCTAATGGACCAAGAGACGCCTTTTACCTCGGAAACGTTCAAGGAGACTGCCAAGTTACTGAAGATAAAGCACTTAAAAACCGCAGTGTATCATCCTCAAACCGATGGGTTAGTTGAGAGATTCAATCAGACTCTCAAGCAGATGCTTCATAAGGTGGTCAGCGAGGATGGGAGGAATTGGGATCAACTCCTCCCCCTCGTTCTCTTTGCCTACCGGGAAGTCCCCCAATCCTCTACAGGCTTCTCATCTTTTGAGTTGTTATACGGATGCCAGCCCCGGGGTATATTGGATATCTTAAAAGAGGGCTGGGAAGGAGAGGCTTTTCCGTCGACAAATATTCTAGAATATATTGCACAGTTACGTGATAGATGTGATAAAATTAGACCCATTTTAAAGAGTCATATGGAGGAGGCGCAAGCAGCACAGGCCCGCCCTTATGACCATGGCAAGACTCTCTGGGAGTTCTGTCTGTGGGATCAGGTCTTGGTATTGGTTTCCACCTCTCACTCCATATTGCTCACCCATTGGTAGGGCCCTTATGAAATTAAGGAGAGGAAGGGATTGGTGGACTATTTGGCGAAACAACCCAATCGTTGACCAAACGAGTGTGTATCATGTGAACCTGCTGAAACCGTGGAAGGAGAGGGACCCCGATCCCTCCTCCGGTCAGCCCCACTCACTCTTTGCTCAAACAGATCCCTTTAATTTCGGTGAACAATTATCTTCCAGGCAGAGGCAGGAGCTGGAAACAGCTATCCGCTCCATCCCAGGGGTGGTGAGTGAACAACCCAGCCGGACCTCTCTGGTTGCGCATGACATATTGACTGACCCGGGGGTGATCGTCCGAGAGCAACCCTATAGACTCCCGAAGGCAAAGAAAGCTGAGGTGGAACTGGAAATCAAGCGAATGCTGGAACTAGGAGTGATTGAGGAGAGTTTTAGCTCCTGGTCCAGTCCCATCGTCTTGATCACAAAGCCCGATGGCAGTTGGAGGTTTTGCAATGACTTCCGTTGGCTTAATCCGATTTCCCAGTTCGATGCTTTTCCCATGTCTCGTGTGGACGACCTCCTCGAGAGGCTGGGACCAGCTAGGTTCCTGACCACACTTGACATGACGAAGGGGTACTGGCAGGTTCCTTTTAACGGAGTCCGTGAAGGCTAAAACTGCGTTTAGCACCACTAGTGGGCACTGGCAGTATCGTGTCCTTCCATTCGGGTTACATGAGGTGCCTGCAACTTTCCAGCGTCTGGTGGACAAAGTGCTCTGACCCCATAACACGTATTGTGCTGCCTACCTGAAAGACATCGTCATCTATTCCGGCACGTGGAAGATGCACGTACAGCAGGTCACAGCAGTATTGCGGGCACTAGGAGGGGCCGGGCTTCGAATCAATCCCAAGAAATGCTTCTTTGGCTTGAGAGAGGCTAAATACTTGGGCTACCTGGTGGGCCGGGGTACCTTGAGGCCATAGTTCCAAATTAAATGCCATACTGACATGGCCCCATCCGCAAAACAAGCGGCAGGTCCGATCATTTATCGGTTTGGCTGGGTACTACCGCCGGTTTGTGCCTCGCTTCTCCAAGAGAGCGGCACCCTTGACCGACTTAGATAGATAGATAGATAGATAGATAGATAGATAGATAGAGATAGATAGATAGATAGATAGATAGATAGATAGATAGATAGATAGATAGATAGATACTTGACGAAGAAAAGAGCTCCCAACCTAGTGGCATGGTCTGATAAGGCGGAAGCTGCATTCAGTGACTTGAAAAAGGCTCTAACTTCAGCACATATATTAATAGCCCCTAACTTTTCCCTTCCATTTGTCCTACAGATGGATGCTTCGGACACAGGCTTGGGAGCCATGTTGAGCCAAAGCGTCGATGGTGTTGAACACCCCGTAATGTACCTAAGCCGGAAACTGTTGGACCAAGAGTCCAGGTACGCAGTGGTGGAGAAGGAAGCCCTGGCGATTAAGTGGGCAATTACGCAGTTGCAGTACTACCTCTTGGGTCGGGTGTTCACTCTGGTGACGGACCATGCACCCCTAAAGTTAATAAAAGCACATAAACTTAATAACATTGATTTCACAAACATCAGCTTAAATTTAGAGTGTTTGTTAATGTATCCTTCTAATCCTTTCAAATGCCACAGTAAAGTATGCAATACAATCATAATCAAAACAGAATCGACATCATGCCAGGACCTTTTGGACTAATCATGTAGCAGGTCTTCCCATGAATACACCTAAATTTTAATATGATACATTTATAATAAAGCACAAATTACCACTGTGGAAACCAACAGCGCTCCAGCCGCCCCAATCCCGACACAGACAGGCAGAGACACGAGTTCCAGTGTAGCACACATTTATTTACAAGTGGGGAAGCACTTTTCCCTCGCTCCCCACAACAGCTCAGTACAAAGAGCACCAAATTCACAGTCCATTCTTTCTTTTCCTTGTTCCTTCTGCCTCCACTCCTCCACAATCAAGCTTCGTACCTCTTCCTCCCGACTCTGGCTCCTTGAATGGAGTGAGGTGACTCCTTTTATGTTACACCTGGGAGTGCTCCAGTTGGCTCATCAGGATTAACTGAAACTATTCCCAGGTGTGATGGAAACCCAAAGTAGGGTTCTACAGCTCCCCCTAGTGGCCTCCACGGAACCCAAGAAGGCTGTGCCAAACTCCAACTCCCAGCATGCCCTGCAGGAATCAGTGGTGCCTCATCTGCCCAGGAGGGCTTCCCTCTAGCGTCCTGGGGAAGGTAGTGCCTTATGAATGCTCTCTCCACTGGTTCTTCCATCCAGCTGGCGTCCCGGACAGGTAATGGCCATGGCCGCCCATCACACTATACAGTATATTCATAAAACAGAGGATCAAGAGCAAATATACAGTATGTGCATATGCAAAGGCAGGGATAATCAGGGTCACTACCATCATGAAACTTAGTGACAAAAGAGCTTTATTGAAAGAGGGTAAATCCTGTTAATGTGTTTCACTTCCCCAAGCTGCCACATGGCAGTATATTATAGATCCACAAGCATACTTGTAAGGACAACAGTTTGGCCCTTATCAGAACACCTCTGTTGTGAGGAGTATTTGCGAGGGTTTGTGTTGCTATAAACAGTATGATTTTTGAGGAAGGTGTACAGGGAGAGGTAATTGTACTTGCCAGTAGCCACGTGGTATTTCTGTGGAAGTATGTCATGGAGGCATTAAGTGTATTACTTTGTCAAGTATTTGTACTTTTCTAATTGCCTGTTTAACTGTTACTTCTAATTTTATTAAACCATGTTTTCTAGCCTAATTTGGTGTCCTGTATCAGTTTTTGGGTTCACGATCTGCTCATGGGCACTGGTATGGTATAGAGCAAATACAATAGGTTCACTTCCCGGGTCCTCCCTGCGTGGAGAGCGCTTTGAGTAGTAAGAAAAGTGCTATATAAATGTAAAGAATTATTTTTATTATTATTAATAGACATTGATACTCTTCTTAAGTTTTTGTAGTTGTTCAACCTCTTAACACTCATACATGAATTCACTGGAAAATTATTATCTCTATTATTAATTGTAAACAGAATACCTGTGTTTCATGCTCATGTTGAGACCCCAAACTATAATGTGATACATTCCAATTTTTGAACTTCTTCTTCTTCTTTTGGCTGCTCCCGTTAAGGGTTGCCACAGCGGATCATCTTTTTCCATATCTTTCTGTTCTCTGTATCTTGCTCTGTGTCGCAGGTGGCTGGGCGGGTGACCCGGCCGGGACGCCCCGGTGTACCGGAAGAAGGCTTACGCCCACCTCAGACCACGTTGGGGCGACCACCCTGGTTGCTATGGAGGCCACGGGTTCAGAGCATGGAAGCTCATCCCTTTGGGGGCCCGTGGTCACTGCCAGGGGGCGCCCCAATGCCTTGGGAGCCGTGGACGTCAGCACTTCCGCCACATTCGGAAGTGCTGGGGGGAAGAAAAGCAGGGACACCCGGAGTGCTTCCGGGTATGCAGCCGGCACTTCCGCCACACTGGGGAGTGCCGGTGGAAGATTGCCGGGGAGCACCTGGAGCACATCCGGGTGCATATAAAAGGGGCCACCTCCCTTCATACGGAGACTTGAGTCGGGAGTGAAGAGAGGACGATGTCTGGGAGGAGGCAGGAGGTGGCCTGAAGAAGTGAAGGCATTGTATTGGCCAGGACTTTGGGGACTTTTGGGGACTGTGGCACTTGTAAATCATGGAGCACCTGTATAATAAACATGTGTGGGGTGATTTAAACGTGTCTGCCTGTCTGTGTCCGGGTCATGTTCCACATCTGTTACACCCATCACCTGCATGTCCTCTCTCACCACATCCACAAACCTCCTCTTAGGCCTTCGTCTTTTCCTCTTACCTGGCAGCTGTATCCTTAACATCCTTCTCCCAATATACTCAGCATCTCTTCTTTGCACATGTGCAAACCAACGCAATCTTGCCCCTCTGACTTTGTCTCCCAACCGTCCAACTTGAGCTGACCCTCAAATGTACTCATTTCTAATCCTATCCATCCTCGTCACACCCAGTGCAAATCTTAGCATCTTTAACTCTGATACCTCCAGCTCTGTCTCCTGCTTTCTGGTCATTGCCACCATCTCCAACCCATATAATATAGCTGGTCTCACTACTGTCCTGTAGACCTTACCTTTCACTCTTGCTAATACCCTTCTGTCATAAATTACTCCTGATGCTTTTCTCCACCCATTCCAACCTGCCTGCACTCTCTTTTTCACCTCTCTTCCACAATCCTCATTACTCTGTACTGCTGATCCCAAGTATTTAAACTCATCCACCGTCGCCAGTTCTACTCCTTGCATCCTCACCATTCCACTGACCTCCTTCTAATTTACACACATGTATTCTGTCTTGTTCCTACTGACCTTCATTCCTCTCCTCTCCAGAGCATATCTCCACCTCTCCAGGGACTCCTCAACCTGCTCCCTACTATCGCTACAGATCACAATGTCATCAGCAAACATTATAGTCTACGGGAACTATTGTCTGATGTCATCTGTGATCCTGTTTATCACCATTGCAAATAAGAAAGTGCTCAGAGCCGATCCCTGATGTAATCCCACCTCCACGTTGAATGCATCCGCCACTCCTACCGCAGACCTCACCACTGTCACACTTCCCTCATATCCTGTACAACTCTTACATACTTCTCTGCCACTCCTGACTTCTTCATACAATACCACAGCTCCTCTCGAGGTCCACAATGACGCAATGCAACTCCTTCTGGCCTTCTCTATACTTCTCCATCAACACCCTCAGAGCAAACATCACATCTGTGCTGCTCTTTCTTGGCATGAAACCATACTGCTGCTCACTAATCATCACCTCACTTCTTAACCTAGCTTCCACTACTCTTTCCAATAACTTCAAGCTGCGGCTCATCAATTTTATCCCCCTGTAGTTACTACAGTCCTGCACATCCCCGTTATTCTTAAATATTGGCACAAGTACACTTCTTCTCCACTCCTCAGGCATCTTCTCACTTTCCAAGATTCCATTAAACAATCTGGTTAAAAACTCCACTTCCATCTCTCCTAAACACCTCCATGCTTCCACAGGTATGTCATCTGGACCAATAGCCTTTCCATTTTTTATCCTCTACATAGCTGACCTTACTTCCTCCTTGCTAATCCATTGCACGTCCTGATTCACTATCTCCACATCATCCAACCTTCTCTCTCTCTCTCGTTTTCTTCATTCATCAGCCTCTCAAAGTACTCTATCCATCTGCTCAACACATTCTCCTCGCTTGTGAACATGTTTCCATCTTTATCCTTTATCACCCTAACCTGCTCCACATCTTTCCCAGCATGGTACCTTTGTCTAGCCAATCGGTACAGGTCCTTTTCTCCCTCCTTAGTGTCCAACCTCTCATACAACTCATCATATGCCTTTTATGTTTTAATATATGGTGTCACAAACGTGCATATGGGAGGCAACTAAAGGATTCAAATGAGGGTAATTCCATGCCAGACCAGGTGGTGGTGGAGTGCACTAATCCTTTCTCTCTTTCCTCTTCCAGTTACGGGAAATTCCGCATGAACCCGATGATGTCACTTCCAGTCCCAACCCCAATTACGTCACTTCCTCTGCCTTTCCATAAAACCTCCATCTTTACTTCCTCCAAGCACGCCAAGCACCCTTCTTGCTGTCACCCTTACTACATCTATTGTAGTTGCGCAACTGTCTGGTAACTCTTCACTGCCACCCAGTGCCTGTCTCACCTTCTCCCTAAACTCAACCTTGCAGTCTTCCTTTTTCAGCTTCCACCATTTGATCCTTGGCTCTGCCCTCTCTTCGTCTTCTTGATCTCCAATGTCATCCTACAGAGCACCATCCTATGCTTCTTAACTACACTTTCCCCTGCCACCACTTTGCAGTCATCAATCTCCTTCAGATTGACTCTTCTGCATAGGAAGTAATCTACCTATGTGCATCTTCCTCCACTCTTGTACGTCACCCTATGTTCCTCCCTCTTCTTAAAATACATATTTATTGATTCTTCTGCATGGGAAGTAATCTACCTATGTGCATCTTCCTCCACTCTTGTACGTCACCCTATGTTCCTCCCTCTTCTTAAAATACATATTTACCACAGCCATGTCCATCCTTTTGGCAAAATCCACTATCATCTGACCTTCTTCATTCCTCTCCTTGACTCCAAACCTACCCATCACCTCCTTGTCTTCTCTGTTCACTTCACCAACATGTCCATTGAAATCTGCTTCAATTACCACTTTCCACCCCTTGGGTACACTGTTCATCACTTCATCCAACTCACTCCAAAAATCTCCTTTCTCATCCATCGTATTGCAGGGCATATGCACTAACAACATTCATCATCACACCTCTAATTTCCAGCTTCACAATCATTACTCTGTCTGACACTCTTTTCATATCCAAAACACTCTTGACATACTGTTCCTTCAGAATAACCCCTACCCCTACCCCATTTCTTCTTCCATCTACACCATGATAGAACAATTTGAATCCACCTCTGATCCACCTGGCCTTACTCCCCTTCCATTTAGTCTCTTGCACTCACAATATATCAACCTTCCTTCTCTTCATCATATCTGCTAACTCTATCCCCTTACTAGTCATACTGCCAATATTCAAAGTTCCTACCCTCAGTTCCACTCTCTTTACCTTCCTCCTCTCCTCTTTCTTCCGGACACATCTCCCCCCTCTTCTTCCCCTTCTTCAGCCAACAGTATCCCAATTTCTGCCAGCACCCTGTTGGCTAATAGTACTGGTGGCGGTCGTTGTTAACCTAGGGCTCGACCAATCCGGTATGGAAATGTGTATTGTTGTCCGCATATTGATTTGACAAAATTTTACACCGGATGCCCATCGTGTCGTAACCCTCCCCATTTACCCGGGCTTGGGACCAGCTCAAATAAACACACTGGCTTGTGCATGCCCTATGGCTGGGTTACATTTCAATTTTTGAGCAAAGTTCATAAATAGACAAAGGTGTACACTATTTAACCTTCACTTTGTCTGTTTGTGGTTCAGACATATAAAGGCCTTAAATACCTCAGCCTGATGATGAAGCATTAACTTCTTAGATCATGTCATTTGGCTCCTCTTCCAGTTTGGATTTTGTATGTTTTGTAAGTCTTTACAGCTTTTCATTTTTTCTTCTTTTGTTGTTCTTTTCACTTATTTGGATTTCCATTTTGTGTTTTGATTCTTGATTAGTTTGAATACCATAAAGGTAATTTGTTTTTTGCTTATCTTGAGCTAGGGATGTTGAGGTTCCCCTTTCACATTTGGTATTTATAGGCATTGGTTTGTTCAAGGTTGCAGGCCTTAGACCTGCCTTTTAGTTTTAGAGCCAGGCTTGTAAGGAGTTTTAGGCCTAGTTTGGTATTGAATCCTATCTTGAATTTTATTGACCAATTTTACAACACTCTGCAAGGCTACAGTACTGTATATTTAAGAGTATGTGAGTGTTTCACACACTATTTTAAGCTGCTTTATTTTTGTGTAATGTCAGCTGCTGTGTACTAATGGAAAATTACTTTAGTTCTTCCATTCAATTTAGGAGATAACAATTTTCTTTTTTATGTAAAATTAATTCAGTTTTAGATTCTTTAATTATCATTGTTTGTTAATATTGTTTATTTTAATTATGTGTCTAATTATGCATTTTATGTCAGTTTTGTTTATTATATAGTTTCTATGTGTTTACATTTGTTCCGTCATGTCCCTTGTGTCTTGTGGGTGATTCCCCATTGGCTCATAGAAATTGCAGTCCTTCTATAGTTCATTCAGATGTGCTATGTTGGAATAGAGATTTCACTTTTGGAAGCATTACCTTTGTTTGATTTTCTTGGTCAGTCTTTATGTTTACATTTACTTTTGTTGTAGAACTTTGTTCCGTTTTTTTATATCTTTTAAAATATTTTGTTTCTTTAAGCTATTTTGTTAATAAACCATTATTTTATAAATATTCTGGTGGGGCATGTCTCTGTACAAGCCGGTGTTTCACGTTGTCCCTTTTTTAAAATATAGTTTGAAGTATTTTGTGGTTCTCTTCTGAATTATGAATTTTAAAAGCTCCTTCTCCATTTTGAGTCCTAGTCAGGCCTCAGACTAGAGTTTGAAATTACATACAGTATCAGTCTGAGAACTAAAGTTAGCAGTGTACTGTATTGCAGTGTTGCTTGTTTTGGCTCCTGTCATTTCAAGGCATGGAGGTAATGATTTGTCCTGGTTTCTTCTAGGCCCACACAAAGCTTTTCTCTGCTTCTAGAGGTAGGATGCTGAGCATGCTTTGTCATTCTTTCTCCGGACTTAGCTATACTCTTTGTGGTTTCACATCCAGTGATTCTCTTTTGCTAGCATAAAATATGTCTAATAAGAGTTAATCACTTAACTGTTTTTTTAATTCTTTATGTTGCTTTTATGTATATTCTGTCCTTTAGCAAGGCTCAATTTTCAACTCCATTACAGATTGAATTTTGCTTTTCTAGTCCAGCACTAGATTATTATTATCCTTGCGAGTAGAACTATCATTCTCTCTTTTGTTATAGGTCATACCCTAGGCAGTAGTGTCCCTGCTATATAGAGCAAAAGTTCAATCTTAGGCTTTCACTAAAGCAGGGAGTGATGAACTAGCCCTGACACTGGGAAAAAGGAAAGAATGGATTTTTTGCCTTTTGTTTCTTGGGCATACAGAAATCTACCTTTCTGGTTGACAATTGATGCAAAGTTTGTCCACCAAGGTTAACAAAGGTAACTGTAACTGTAAACTGTTCAAGACACCGACGTCATTAATTGAATCGCTTTAAATTATATGGCCTTCTCAGAAAGAGACTCAGATGCAGCATTTCAAAAAAAAAAAAACAGGGCAATACCACTCACTAGTCCCTAGAACTAATATTACAAGGAAATGTTCAAAGAAACATAACCACATGAGTTCATTTTTAGCTACTGCAAGAATACCTTTCGAAGCAATATATTAATTAAACCATTGTCAAATGAATAGACAAGAGTCAGAAAAAAGGTTTGGGGCAGCCTCCCGTGTACTTGGAACCCAGCTGCAAAATAGTAAATTGATTGCACAATTACGTACAAATTCGAGTCCAGAACAGAACTGATTTGGAGGAAGTAAAGATGGAGGTTTTATGGAAAGGCAGAAGATGTGACATCATTGGGGTCGGGACTGGAAGTGACATCATCGGGTTCATGCGGTATTTCTCGTAACTGGTCTGCAGAGGAAAAAGAGAAAGGATTAGTGCACTCCGCCACCTCCTGGTCTGGCATGGAATTACCCTCATTTGAGTCCTTTAGTTGCCTCCCATATGCACGTGTGTGACACCATATAATAAAATATAAATTACACACTCTCAGAATAATTCTATATTTTTATTTTGTATGGTGATATTCCTTTGGATTTTCCCAATGATGTTTTTCTATTACTTGGCAGCAATAGTCTTCATCAAGTTCATGAGAGTCCCTGTAACCCATTTTTGGCAAAGACAGCAGATACTCCTTCAAATCCTTTTTGTTTCTTCAACATCCATCTGTCCTGAACAAAAGCATTCCTCTCTGGGTAAAATTAAATGTGTCCGGCCCCTGTCGCTCCAGTGATGTATATTATCTGTCTCTTATAAATCCATTCTTATTTGGTTCTGTTTTGCAAACATTTTGGAATATAGATTTACAGTATTTATAAACAACATACATTTTTTGTAACTGTTATTATTTACTCTGTTGTCTAAAAATATGCTGTTTCCTTTCGTAATTATGTTCTTATATTATGACCATGACTTTGCACTATAATTTTGTGTTTAAGAATATACGGTATTGCTGTGATTATATTATGAGACCATGTATAGTGTGGTTTCTGTTTTGTTTCCTTGGTCTTGTTTTGTGTCATTAGCTGAAAATGACCTCCTGCGTGCATGCCTATTTATTGATTTCACAATAATAAAAATGTCTAGTAAGGCTTCTGAACAAAAATATGAAGTTACAATCAGTGAAATCAACAAAAATATTTAAATTTCTAAATACCAATAAAGCAGGACACAAGGAAGAGACAGATACTATTCATACACTGTATTATTTTTTCTCATTGCTAACAATTTTCCACAATGAGAAAGAATATAAATATAAACAAATATACAGTACTACTGTATAATAAGAATCCCATCCATTAGATCTAACACTTTTTGACCCTGTACAGAAATAATGTACATGTATCTACTACATTCATAGTTGTGCATCATCCTTAGAAATATGTTTTCAGTACAATGGTCACACCATGCTAAAGAAAGATTGTTGCCTTATTCAAAAATGCTAGCATTGTTGATGTCCCTTACATTCACAACACTTGATATGAGAGCCACACTAGAGTAGTCTTAGTTAACTAAACATTGTGTTACCCCGGGGGAGGGAGGAGGAGAGTGTGTTATGCTATCTGTGTTCATAAATAAGCAGAAATTGCAGCAATAAATAGCAAATTGCTTCTGAAGCAAAGAAAAAATCATTTTTCATGAGGTTTTTGCTTATAAGTTATGTTTAATTTGTTTACTTAATGTCATGTAAAAGGGTTTTTATTTTTTCATCATACAAGGAGAACATTAGCTTCCTATGTGCTGACAGGTGTATTTTTTTCTCCTGCAAGACCATCACAAGAGCACAGTGACGGCCTGTCGGTTTGATCCTGATAGCCAGCGTGTGGCTTCTGTTTCATCTGACAAAACAATTAAGCTATGGGATTTGGTGGCACAAAGAACAACTCTCAATATAAAAAGGTATGGATGAGTAATGCGCCAGGATCATGTGTTGAGTATAACTAAATAATGTTTCTGTTTTTTTATCTGTTCTTTTCAGTTATAAAATCTTTTTGTTTTTATTGTGTTGTTGTTCAAAGACAAGTTTACTACATAAAGTTGTGTATAAAGCAGCCTTAGTTCTGTGTTCCAGTACTTTATCACTTTCTTATACTGTCTTTGAAAAGCAAATCATAAGCTTTCAGGTATCTGACAAAAATAAAATAAACACCTACATAAGTTAAATTAATAGGGCACTGGGCTACCACAAGTGACCACAGTAACTTTGCTTTTATGAGAACTTGACAACAGTTTATCAGGACAAATTTGGTTATTTAGTGTTTTGATGGTAGAAGGCACTATCTTGGATACCATTCCACAATCTCCCATATTTGATGAACTAGGTTGAGATTTTATGTGAAACGGAGCATACAGTATAAGTTTGACGTTGTTGCACTCTACAAACCAAACATTGACATTTTCAGTCACTATCATAGGATATAAATGTTTCATTGTTGGGTGAACTGATAAATCAGAATTGCATTGTATTTATTGACGTTTGCCTTGTTGTCGAAGATAATCAGTGGAGTTAAGCAATAGTAGGAAGGTTCACCCCACACCACCATAGAATCATTCATTATTTGTTCATGCCTGTAGACTTTTTTAACATCTATCATATTCCTGTCAGCCACTACATTAAAACCACTGAGAGCTGAAGTGAATTGTGATGATCTCATTTCATTGGCACCTGTCAAAGGGTGGGACATATTAGGCAGCAAATGACAGCCAGTTCTTGAAGGTGATGTGTTGGAAGCAGGAAAAATGGACAAGTGTAACAATTTGAGTCTCTTTGACAAGGGGAAGATTGTGATGGGCAGATGACTGGGTCACAGCATCACCAACACAGCAGGTCTTGTGGGGTATCCCCAATAAGCATTGGTAAGTACCTACCAAAGGTGGACAAAGAAAGGACAAAAAGGAAACCTGCAACAGGGTCATGGGCACCCAGGGCTCATTGGTGCATGTTGGGTGCAAAGGCTAGCTCGTCTGATCCAACTCCACAGAAGAAGCTCCTATAGCAGAAATTGCTGAAAAACTTAATATAAAAAAACTTAATACTGACCATGAGAGAAATGTGCTACAACACACATTGTATAACAGCTTGCTGCCTAGCCACAGACCAGTCAGAGTTTCCATGCTGATCCTTGTCCACTGCCAAAAGTACCTACAATAGGCACATGAGTATCAAATCTGGACCATAAAATAATGGAAGAAGGTGCCCATACATGATGAATCATGTTTTCTTTTAGATCATATTGACGCCCGAGTGAGTGTGTGTCATTTACCTGGGGAAGAGATGACAGCAGGATGCACTGTGGGAAGAAGGCAAACTGGCAGAGGCAGTGTTATGATCTGGACAACGTTCTGCTGGGAAACCTTGGGTCCTGGCATTCATTTGGATGTTACTTTGACATGTATCACCTACCTAAAGACTGCTGCTGACCATGTACACCACTTCTTGGCAACAATATTCCCTGAAGTCAATGGCTTCTTTCAATAGGATAGTTCACCCTGCCACACTGCAAAAATTGTAAAGGAATGGTTTGAGGGAAAGGGCAAGGAGTTCAAGGTGTGGACTAAGACTTCAGATACTCCAAGACTCAATCTGTGTGAGCATCTGTGGGATGTTCTAAAAAAATAAGTCTGATCCATAAAGCCCCCACCTCACAACTTACAGAACACAAAGTACCTGTTGCTAACGTCTTTGTGACAGATACCACAGGACACCTTCAGAGGTCTTGTGGAGTCCATGCTGTTTTGGGAGCATGAGGGAGACCTGTACAGGTAGTTTTAATGTTGTGGCTTATCAATATATATACATACAGTATTTATCTACTTATTGAGAATACCATCCATCCATCCATCCATTGTCTCCCGCTTATCCGAGGTCGGGTCGCGGGGGCAGCAGCTTGAGCAGAGATGCCCAGACTTCCCTCTCCCCAGCCACTTCTTCTAGCTCTTCCGGGAGAATCCCAAGGCGTTCCCAGGCCAGTCGAGAGACATAGTCCCTCCAGCGTGTCCTGGGTCTTCCCCGGGGCCTCCTCCCGGTTAGACGTGCCCGGAACACCTCACCAGGGAGGCGTCCAGGAGGCATCCTGATCAGATGCCCAAGCCACCTCATCTGACTCCTCTCGATGCGGAGGAGCAGCGGCTCTACTCTGAGCCCCTCCCGGATGACTGAGCTTCTCACCCTATCTTTAAGGGAAAGCCCAGACACCCTGCGGAGGAAACTCATTTCAGCCGCTTGTATTCGCGATCTCGTTCTTTCGGTCACTACCCATAAGCTCATGACCATAGGTGAGGGTAGGAACGTAGATCGACTGGTAAATTGAGAGCTTCGCCTTGCGGCTCAGCTCCTTTTTCACCACGACAGACCGATGCAGCGCCCGCATTACTGCGGATGCCGCACCGATCCGCCTGTCGATCTCACGCTCCATTCTTCCCTCACTCGTGAACAAGACCCCGAGATACTTGAACTCCTCCACTTGGGGCAGGATCTCGCTACCAACCCTGAGAGGGCACTCCACCCTTTTCCGGTTGAGGACCATGGTCTCGGATTTGGAGGTGCTGATTCTCATCCCAGCCGCTTCACACTCGGCTGCGAACCGATCCAGAGAGAGCTGAAGATCACGGCCTGATGAAGCAAACAGGACAACATCATCTGCAAAAAGCAGTGACTCAATCCTGAGCCCACCAAACCGGACCCCCTCAACGCCCTGGCTGCGCCTAGAAATTCTGTCCATAAAAGTTATGAACAGAATCGGTGACAAAGGGCAGCCCTGGCGGAGTCCAACTCTCACTGGAAACGGGTTCGACTTACTGCCGGCAATGCGGACCAAGCTCTGGCACCGATCGTACAGGGACTGAACAGCCCTTATCAGGGGGGCCGGTACCCCATACTCTCGGAGTACCCCCCACAGGATTCCCCGAGGGACACGGTCGAATGCCTTTTCCAAGTCCACAAAACAAATGTAGACTGGTTGGGCAAACTCCCATGCACCCTCCAGGACCCTGCTAAGGGTATAGAGCTGGTCCACTGTTCCGCGACCAGGACGAAAACCACACTGTTCCTCCTGGATCCGAGGCTCGACTATCCGACGGACCCTCCTCTCCAGGACCCCTGAATAGACTTTTCCAGGGAGGCTGAGGAGTGTGATCCCTCTGTAGTTGGAACACACCCTCCGATCCCCCTTCTTAAAGAGGGGGACCACCACCCCGGTCTGCCAATCCAGAGGCACTGTCCCTGATGTCCATGCGATGTTGCAGAGGCGTGTCAGCCAAGACAGTCCTACAACATCCAGAGCCTTGAGGAACTCCGGGCGTATCTCATCTATCCCCGGTGCCCTGCCACCAAGGAGTTTTTTGACCACCTCGGTGACCTCAGTCCCAGAGATGGGGGAGCCCACCTCTGAGTCCCCAGGCTCTGCTTCCTCATTGGAAGGCATGTTAATGGGATTGAGGAGATCTTCGAAGTACTCCCCCCACCGACCCACAACGTCCCGAGTCGAGGTCAGCAGCGCACCATCCCCACCATATACAGTGTTGACACTGCACTGCTTCCCCTTCCTGAGACGCCGGATGGTGGACCAGAATCTCCTCGAAGCCGTCCGAAAGTCGTTCTCCATGGCCTCTCCAAACTCCTCCCACGCCCGAGTTTTTGCCTCAGTAACCACCAAAGCCGCATTCCGCTTGGCCTGCCGGTACCTATCAGCTGCCTCCAGAGTCCCACAGGACAAAAGGGTCCTGTAGGACTCCTTCTTCAGCTTGACGGCATCCCTCACCGCCGGTGTCCACCAACGGGTTCGGGGATTGCCGCCACGACAGGCACCGACCACCTTACGGCCACAGCTCCGGTCAGCTGCCTCAACAATAGAGGCACGGAACATGGCCCATTCGGACTGAATGTCCCCCACCTCCCTCGGGATGTGGTCGAAGTTCTGCCGGAGGTGGGAGTTGAAGCTACGTCTGACAGGGGGCTCTGCCAGACGTTCCCAGCAGACCCTCACAACACGTTTGGGCCTACCAGGCCTGACTGGCATCCTCCCCCACCATCGAAGCCAACTCACCACCAGGTGGTGATCAGTTGACACCTCCGCCCCTCTCTTCACCCGAGTGTCCAAGACATGTGGCCGCAAGTCCGGTGACATGACCACAAAGTCGATCATCGAACTGAGGCCTAGGGTGTCCTGGTGCCAAGTGCACATATGAACACCCCTATGCTTGAACATGGTGTTCGTTATGGACAATCCGTGACGAGCACAGAAGTCCAATAACAAAACACCACTCGGGTTCAGATCGGGGGGGCCATTCCTCCCAAACACGCCCTTCCAGGTCTCACTGTCATTGCCCACATGAGCATTGAAGTCTCCCAGCAGAACGAGGGAGTCCCCAGAAGGTATGCCCTCTAGCACCCCCTCCAGGGACTCCAAAAAGGGTGGGTACTCCGAACTGCTGTTTGGTGCATACGCACAAACAACAGTTAGGACCCGTCCCCCCACCCGAAGGCGAAGGGAGGCTACCCTCTCGTCTACTGGGGTAAACCCCAATGTACAGGCTCCAAGTTGGGGGCAATAAGTATGCCCACACCCGCTCGGCACCTCTCACCGGGGGCAACTCCAGAGTGGTACAGAGTCCAGCCCCTCTCAAGGAGATTGGTTCCAGAGTCCAAGCTGTGCGTCGAGGTGAGTCCGACTATATCTAGCCGGAAACCTCTCAACTTCGCGCACTAGCTCAGGCTCCTTCCCCTTCAGAGAGGTGACATTCCACGTCCCAAGAGCCAGCTTCTGTAGCCGAGGATCGGACCGCCAAGGTCCCCGCCTTCGGCCACCACCCAACTCACACTGCACCCGATCTCCTTGGCCCCTCCCATAGGT
This sequence comes from Erpetoichthys calabaricus, assembly GCF_900747795.2. Classification (NCBI taxonomy): domain Eukaryota; kingdom Metazoa; phylum Chordata; class Cladistia; order Polypteriformes; family Polypteridae; genus Erpetoichthys; species Erpetoichthys calabaricus. The sequence goes on along the minus strand of NC_041402.2, from coordinate 107,509,909 downwards.
GGTGAGCCCATGGGAAGGGGGACCCACGTTGCCTCTTCGGGCTGTGCCCGGCCGAGCCCCATGGGTGCAGGCCCGGCCACCAGGCTCTCGCCATCGAGCCCCACCTCCAGGCCTGGCTCCAGAGTGGGACCCCGGTGACCCGCGTCCGGGCAAGGGAAAACGCCGTCCAAAATTGTTTTTCTTCATAGGAGGTTTGTTTAACCGCTCTTTGTCTCATCCCTCACCTAGGACCAGTTTGCCTTGGGTGGCCCTACCAGGGGCATAAAGCCCCGGACAACAGAGCTCCTAGGATCATTGGGACACGCAAACCCCTCCACCACGATAAGGTGGCGGTTAAAGGAGAATACATTGAATGAATATGACAGTGTTATATCTGTGAAGGTGTTCAGTCAGATTCCAGACATTCTAACTGCCAAGAGCTCAAAGTAGATAAAAAAAACCCAAAAACTTCCAGGACCCACAATACAGGTTGAGCTTCCAGGTATTCAAACATATACTTAAGTTAGTTTCATGGATTTAAAAATATTATAATTCTGTGCTATTTATTATATTTTTCTTTTTCTCCTTTGTCTTTAGCACTACAATTCTCCATTTCTTCTCTGTTATTCTTTCTGCTCAATTCATATTTGCTTCTTTTATTTTTTATGTTGTTCATTTCAATTTTCTTGCAATGCTGTTTTTCAATTTACTGGTTTACGTTTCTTGGCGCCCTTGATGACACTTTACTTCCAGGATAACTATGGCATGTTCATTATCCTTCAATCGTTGAAAATCTTTCCAAAACATTCTTTTTCTTGGTGTTAGTTAGCTTTTGATCAATCAGGCATAGCCTAAAGAGTTTTTGTCCCTTTTTTGTCCCCTACCTGTGCATTTTGCCCATCCATATCACCTGCTTTCTGATTTTGACTGGTGCACATACCTTGCGTTATCATTCTTTACTACTTCTTGTTATTTTTATCATTGTTAATAATAAAAATATGGTAACACATAGTTTTGACTTTTATTTTTGAACTTGTGCCTAATTTATAGCTATCATATAATTTTATCACCTCGTCAAGTTTTGGTTTTGCCTTGCCCTTGATGCTGTTGGACTCAAGTCCCCATGACTCTGAATTGGGATTAATCAGGTTTTATAATAGAGGAGTGGATAAATGTTCTAGTATATTACCTTGATAATGTTGTAAATGTTTTTATTAATTACCATCCCGTTAATATCATTCCCTTCTGTATCAATGAACCCGGGTTCATCTATTGACTTCCTGCAGGTGGTGTATTTCCTCGAATGCCGGCACTTTCTGCCCTCCTCTGGTGCTGCCCTCTCTTATTTATGGGTCTCATTAGGCCTCTGGGTCAGGTTTAGGGATGGGAATTGATAAGATTTTCACGATTCCGATTCCATTTTCGATTCTGTTTAACAATTCGATTCTTTATCGATTCTCCTATCGATTTTTATTTTTAAAAAAGGAGAACACACAGGTCGATTAACTTAGAACTTTGTTTTATATCTTATCTTTGAACAAGATAGAAATTTAGGAGTAGCATGACCTTACAAACCCAACAGTGAGATCTTAAGAGATCCACAGCCTACGGCTCCTCGATGGGGTGCCATGGGGTCCCCAGAAAAAAATGTGTAAATGTAAAATAATAATAAAATAAATATTCTTCTGTAGCAATAACAAAGTATAACATAAATTATTCTGTGGCAATTACACAAGAATGTCCAGTAACATTTACACTCTCCTTTTTAAAAGTATATATGAGCTGAGCACTCAAAAATAAAACTACATCAGCCAGCAACAAATACAATCAACTCAAGTCCAATGGAACTGTGCACAGTGCAATTCTGCAACCATCAACTATTTTGACAGCTACATCCATGTTGGCCGCATTATCAACAGTGGCTGCCACAACCATGTCTTTGATACCATACTCCTCCAAGATCTCATCAGTCTCCTCTGCTACAGCTGTCCCTGTCTGTGCCTGGTACACTGGTTTGGTTTTGAGGACTTTTTCTTGAGCCTGGCCATTCCTGACATAATGCAGCGTTACTGTGAGGTAATGATCTTGACTAAAACTTGCCCATCCATCTGCAGTGACGGCTGCCTTCAACACGTTTCAGCTCAGAAATGGAAACGGATGAAACATCTGGTAAGAGGAGAACACGCAAATTTGACATTCCATGACTTAGCCTACAATTAAACACATTCACTTACCGAAAATCGGGGGCATCTACTGTGGCAAATGGGTGCAAGCCTTTTACCACAAACTTAGTCACTGCTCGGTGACATTCGTCTATCCTGGCCTGTGTCATTTTACTTTTCCTCGCCTCTGTGAAAGGAGAAGCTACCGGTAGACTGCAGCGAGAACTGCCAGCATCTGAGACAGCCAGACTCTGTCTGTCTCTCTCGTCATGGTCATCTAAATGCAATGCACAATAATAGCAGGTTTTGCAATAAGGCAAATCGTGCTAACATAATATGCAATGTTAGTTGATTAGTTACCTGCCGTATTAACGGGAGAGGACCTGCAAACGTTACCGCTGCTGCTGGGTTGAGATTCACTAGTCCGGAGCGGATCAAAAACACAACATTCATTTAAGGTTATCGCGTGTTTTGTGTGCAAATGCTTTTGCATATTCGTAGTGTTTCCTCCCTTTGATTAAATATCTACTTTGCAAGTATTGCAAGGTGCCCTGTTGTCATCCTTTCTCGTAAAGTATAACCAAACTTTTGAGCATTTGTGCCGCTTAGGCGCCATGTTTCCTGCTGGGTAAATGACGCTACGCAACGCAGTGACGTCATTCGAGGCGACTGGAATCGATAGGGGAATCGTTTGCAAAAATGGCAAGCAATTCCAAGGAATTGAAACAGTGGGAACCGGTTCTCAACAAGAACCGGTTTTCGATGCCCATCCCTAGTCAGGTTATCCTTCCAAAGCAGTGCATAGGTTTGACTGCCCCTGAGACAATCTTGTTAAATACTCAGCTAAGACACCAAACTCTCCTTGTGTCTTCCTTTTGGCTACCTATTTCCTCTTGATGTTCACTATTGTTGATCAAAAACAAAATAAGAGGCACTTAAGAGTTCTATTCACAGACAGAATACAAGCATTACACTTATTTCCAGAAGTGTATGACAAGTCAGCAATATTTAGATAAAACAAATTATTCCACAGTTGATGAGCTCAGAAAAAAAAAAAAACTTGGATAGCTGGAGTAGAGCTGAACTTTACTTGTCTCAAGGTGTTAGTGGCCAAGGTGGATCTGGTGGTTAATTTACTGAAAACAGTTTAGATGTTTAAGGGAAGCTTATTCTCGTTTTGAGTAAGAAGTAAAAAACATCTTCATCATTGTATGACTGGAGATAGGAAGTACAATTGGTAGGGATGTCTAAACAGAAATTTTGAAGGAACTAATGGCAAGACTAGAAACTCACGATAATCAAGAGTAAAGTTTTGCGTGCATATTTAGATCAGGACAAGAGTTTTGACCTGGAACCTTGATGAAAGAGTAGATTAATGGAATGAATGAAATGAAGGAGTATTGCAAATGTAGTTAGTAACAGGAAACAGTGTTTCAGATGACTTGGAGACATTTGGCAATGTCCCCTTTAGCAGGCACCTGCTGCTGTTCAGTACTGTTTTATTGTCAAAGATTATCTGTTGTGATAAGTAGCCCGGACACAGACAGACGGACACCATATTAAAGTCCACCACACGTTTATTGTGCATAATCACAGTCCAATAAAGTGCACAACCCAGTGCCTCAAACACCAAACTCCCCCAAAGTCCAGGCCTCTCTCAGTCTCTGCCTGCTCTTCAGCCGCCTCCACTCTCCTGCACACAAACCTTGTCCACTCCTCACCCGACTCCAGTCCTTCTTTGCAGGGAGGTGGCCCCTTTTATAAGTACCCGGATGGGCTCCAGGTGATCCCCGACACTCCCTAGACACTCCCCTGTGTGGCGGAAGTGCCGGCTGTGTTGCCGGAAGCCCCCCGGGTGTTCCCAGTCTTGTTCCCCCCAGCACTTCCTGGTGTGGCGGAAGTGTTGGGGTTCCGGGTCCTTCAGGCATGGGGGCGCCCCCTGGCGGAAACCACGGGCCCCTACAGTGTTGGGCTTCCAAGCCCTGCACCCGTGGCCCCCAAAGGAACCAAGGCGGTCACCCCCTTGTGGTCTGGAGGAGGCATGAGCCCTCCTCCTGTCTTCCTGGGCGTCCCGGCTGGGTGCCACTCCCAGCCATCTGCCACACTGTGCTTTAATATACTGTAGCTACTTTAATATGCCCCATGTGAACAGCTTCTTCAAGCTTTCTAGCTCTGGTAAAGCAAACCAAACGGTTGTCTTCAGAACTGAGGTACACTTATGCCAATCACCAAAGTTAGATGCCCACATACTGTGCTGCTTTCTACTGAAGACACCTCCTCTCAGCTGCCAACCCTGATGGAAATATATTAATCATCCAAGCCAGGTGCTCTTAAATATACCATGAGCAATAAAAAAATATAAAATCAATGCAACTACGAAGCAGAATTAATAAAAGGCACAGGAATTGTATTTGAAAAGATGATCATTAAAACATCTTTTCAAATCTGGGTGCATATCTTCTTCAGATTTTCTGTTCAGTCCACAGAGGTCTTGCCAATTTCTTTGGCAAGATACAGATATTTTATCTGGGTGATGATCCTCTCTCTCCTGTTCCTGTTTCTTTTTGTTCTTTATTTCTATATTTGAAGGGGACACAGTGATTCTGAGTCACAGCAAGGTATATGAAGCTGCATAGTGACAATGTCTAATGACCTTTTTTCAATATTAAAAATCTGCAAATTATTATTTTTTTTGCTTGTGGCAATTAATTTTTCTAACACTGCTCCTTTTGCTCTCTTTTTTAGTGGCCATTTAAGTGTCATCTCAGATTGCAGCTTTAGCAAAAATGGTTTTTACTTGTGTACAGCATCATGGGATAAAAAACTTCTTCTGTGGGATATTAAAACTGGGATGTTCCGCTCCTGTGGAGCAGTTGCCTTGGACCATGGACATACCGGCAGCATAAGCTCCTGTAAATTTTCTCATGACTGTAAGTGTTTATCTGAGAGAACAAAATAATTCTTCCTAGAGCAAGCATTGAATACATTGAAACAAAATTTGATTTCTGGTACAGAATGATGTTACATGATGCTAAACCTGCATTTTAAATGTATTTAAGCCAATGTATGTTTTGTGTGTCTGCCTTATGATTTAATCAAGTAACATTTTCTTCTTGTAATATTGCATCTGTTTTTTCTCCATAATGGTGCAATGAATGAGATCATTTGAAGGAATCTCACGCCTCATTATTGACTGTGTGCATTCTGTACATTCTCCCAGTTTCTTTATAGGTTTCTCTCTTAATGCTGTAGTTTTCCTCCCATATTACAAAGACATGTTAATTAACATGGTAATTATAAACTGGCCCATGTAAGTCTATGCGAGTCCTCTACTGACCAACCCAGGGCTGATTACTGCAATGTATCCACTGCTTCTCAGAAGGCTTCAGAGTCCTGAATTGGATTAAGTGGGTTAACATTTTTTGCCAATTAAATTTTCAGACCCACTATCCATCCATCCATTATCCAACCTGCTGAATCCGAACAAAGGGTCACGGGGGTCTGCTGGAGCCAACCCCAGCCAACACAGGGCATAAGGCAGGTACCAATCCTGGGCAGGGTGCCAACCCACCACAGGACACACACAAACACACCCACACACCAGGGCCAATTTAGAATCGCCAATCCACCTAACCTGCATGTCTTTGGACTGGGGGAGGAAACCGGAGCGCCCGGAGGAAACCCACACAGACATGGGGAGAACATGCAAACTCCACGCTGGGAGGACCCGGGAAGCGAACCCAGGTCCCCAGGTCTCCCAACTGTGAGGCACCAGCGCTACCCACTGCGCCACTGTGCCGCTCATCAGACCCACTAGTTCTTAGTTAATTATATTATAGTTATATTTCTGTTTACATTATGTGCAAAAAAGACCTTCTAGTTTATTTTGCAATGGCTCATATAACAAAGTTTGTTGCTTAGAAATACTTAATATATCATAAAGTGGTATTTCTACTTAAGCTTTGCTGTGCCATGGACAAAACTGATGAGACTGACTACCCACCTTCCTGTGCCACTCACAAGGCAGAGCAAAAGCACAACAGTACTTGTTTTTCTGAAATAATTGTGCTAATTATTATTAATTAGAAAATCTACTTTTCCATAGTCTGTTTCATACTCCATTTTCTTTTCTTGTTCTTACAGACCTATACTTAGTTTAGAACTTAAATTGTGCTTGAAATACTCAGTGGGTTATCACAAGTCACAGTGGGGGCAGTGGGTAATGGAAATTTGTGAATTATGTAAAAGGTTTTCCATCTTAACCATATTAGTTAAATTCATAATAGTAAACAGAAATTCAGGAAAGAGGACCAAAGACAGTGCTTTACCTGGTGAAAGAAAAAACATGATGACACAATGGATGTTGGCCACCTGTTCATGTTTGACGGTCTTGTCCATTGTGAGAAATGAACATCTAGGACAGAGCTCCGCTGGCAGTGGTGTTGTCTTGCTTTTTTATTTACACGATTTTATTCAACTTGCCCTCTCTGCTTGTCTGGTCAAATTTTGCAATCAATTTTTGACCCACTATTGCCGAACCAATTTCCTTTATACTTTGCATACATGCTGATCTCTGGTGACAATGCAATATCTCATCAGATTTGACCCAGAATTTGTATGTTAATTAAGCCAAATTTAAATTTCTCATTTCTTTATGTTATACTTTTAGTAATTACACATATACAGTATATAGTTCTTTTAGCGTGTTGGACTTTCAATCAAACAGTCGAAAGTTCAAGGTCAATGTAGACAAATTAATTTTAAAAAAATCATTTTGATTAATTGATATTGAAGTTTTGTCGAATTACTTCAATATGATAGTTAAGCAGCATTGGTCAAATGGTTAATGTGTTGGACATTCAATTAAATGGTTGAAGGTTCGAGACCAATGTACACAAACTACTTTTTTTTTAATTTTACCAATTTTGTATCATCTATATACAAATACAGTATGGCAAAATACTCTTCAGTGATTTGGCAGTATTGGCTGAATGGATAAAGTGTTGGGCTTTTCTAAGAAAGATTGAAGGTTTGATTCTGTAATACAAAAATGCACATTTCCAGTACTTCACGTATAAGGTTTCATCGTGTTTAGGATTTTCTTAAATGCGAAATGAACATGAATGAATGCTACATTTCACTTTAAGATTGTAGGTTTGTTCCTCTCTTGTCACTAGTGTCATTTCAGTCAAATCATCTTACCACCCAAGTCAAGGTTTTAGTAATGTGCTGAGGGCTTTGTGGCCTGAGGGTGGCTAAAAAGTATATTTTAAAAAAGATTTTTAAGTGACATGATTTTATTCAAGAATGCACTAAAAGGTAAAAAAATGTATTTTTTTTGGTACTAAGAATTTGTTGGTCCTATGTGACTAAAAATAAAATCTTGGGGCGCCCATTAAAGAATTAATGTAATTCATTTAAAATGCATAGATTCTTCAAATAATTCCAAAAAAGTAACTCTTACAATTTGAAAATTCTTCCAATTGTAACCATCATCCTACATACTTTAATCAAGTTTTATATGATGTGTCATTTTCTTTCCATAGTTAAACTGGTTAGAAATTTCACTTTAACAAATATATGGATTTTAATTGAATTAAATTAATTTTTTATGGGCACCCCACGATTAGTTACATATGACCAACAAAATCTTAGTATAAGAAAAAAATTATTTTTTACTTTTTAGTGCATTTTTGAATAAAACCATGTCACTTAAAAATCTTTTTTTTGTATATTTTTAGCCACCCTAATGCTAGACAGCCAGAATTGATATTAGAATAGACAGCAGAATCAACAGCAGAATGAACAAGCTGCTTCTGGAAATAAAAGATCCAGGAGGTATGTTTAAACAATACATCTCTTGTAAACCTTAATAAAACACTAGCAAGTATCAATGAAAAAAATAAGGAAATATGAGCAAAAGTGAGAATAAAATAAGAAAACTGGGCACTCACCTGGAAGATGTTAAACAAATATTTACAACTCATATTGAAGTAGTTAAACAATCAACATCAGCTGTTGACAAAAAACCACTGCTGTAGAATCCGAATGCAAAGTGCTCAGTGGTAAATTAGCTGCGTTGGAAGACAGATGTAGAAGGAACAACATCAGAATCGAAGGTGTCCCAGAAAACCGTGAAAGCCCAAACCCAGTGAAATTCATAGCTGAATTACTTTCTAAAATAATTGGAGAAGACTTTAAATTGGATTCTGAGGTTGCTGCAGCTTATCATATGCATGGTTTGAATGCCTCAAAACTGAGAAGCTTGATTGTCCGATTCGACAAACTACGTTCAAAGAAAATTTGATATTGATTCTCAGACAGGAAGAGGAGATTATATTTGACAATAAACACCTTTGTATTTCCTAGACTTCCTAGACAGTTGCTAAACAAGCTGCATTCTATAGAATTGAACAGCACTTACTCAAAGTTGAAACAAGATACAGCCTCTTGTTTCCCAGCCAAAATTTAAGTTTTTTTCTGATGGCCTATTCTATATTTTTAGTTCTCCTGAAGAAGCTGAAAAAGAGCTAAAAAGACTGATCCCAACATTGTCTGGAATGTGAACACGAGTCAGGTTGTGCCCTGATTATGCAAAGAAGATTCTGCAAGCTACTTGGTCTATCCTAAAAACATTTACCTTAACTATGCATTCTATTTCCATTCCTTTATGTTCCCTTTTTGGCCACTTTTCTTTTTTTCTTTAATTCATTTTTTTCTTTTACAGTTGGAATATTGAAATTTATTCTGTTAGATATATGTATATTATTATAACCATTAAGATTTTTTTTACCTTTTCCTTCCTGCATCTAATACTACAAAAATAATTACACAGTTTGCAATGGATCATAATTTATCAGGCCCATGGAGATTTTCAAGTCCATGCTCAACAGCATATTCCTTCTTCTCATCAGTACATCACAATTACTCAAGAATTGATTGTTTCTTTATAAATAATAATTTATTGGCCACTATCAAATCTTGCAAGTATGATGCTATTGTAATCTCCGATCATGCCTCTCTGATCATGAAGTTTAAATCACTCTGTCCTTCACACCTGTTTCGTAGCTGGCATCTTAACCCTCTCTCTTTAGCTGATGAGCATTGTACAGAATTCATCTCTGAGCAAATTGATTATTTTTTAGAGACAAATGCAAATGCATCTTTGACAGTCTTACATTATTTATACATAATGATCAATTTGTGCATACTTGATGCTCAGAAGATGGTGCTGCTGTTCTCTTTTTTACTTCCTTTTACTTCAGGCTCAATAGATGTCTAATTCATATACTTAATGTCAGTTGCTATTAGTGTGTAACCCATCCAGTTTGTCCATAAAAAGAGTATGCTGAGAGTATTAGAGCATAGCTGGCAATAGCAGCATTAACTCTTTTGGAGGCTATCACCAATAACAAGCTATAGCAATTTTTCTGCATATGATGATGATTTAGACTCTTGGGAGTTGTATGCTGAACTGTAGTCTACATTACACAGACCGTGATGCAGAAATCATTTGATTTCTGTTCCGTTCCTGGTTTTAACAACCATAGGATACTTAACAATGGGTTCTTTTCAGCAAGAATTGTCTGACTAGTCAGGAATCTCGCAGTCATCCTTGAGTCAAGTCATGCCATCCATATGGGATGATGTACTTAAGATGCCACCAAGATGCATGCAATATACTTACCATCAGGGTCAGCAAGCCAAGATCAACTTGCAGTGATTGTTGATTTTCCTAATTTAATTAGCACAACTGACTGCACACGTGTTGCAATAAAGGCACTGTTGCAAATTTTGCTTTTGTAAACATAAAGCACTTTTAATTCAATTAATATACAAATAATGTCCGGCTTAACCCACAATTCATTTATATTATCTATCGGAGATGTTGAAAGTAGACTTCAGGGTCATGCTGTGTGTGTGGTTTGCCTCTTGGTAAGTAAGCCTAATTAACAGGATTGCAATTAAAATTAGTACATTACAAAAAACGTGTATAATCTTTTTTCAGGTGATATGGGGCACACCACAACAGAAGAGATATATGAATGACACTCCTGCACATGATCAGTGATAGAATGGACTATTGGTTCATTAAAAGGTAGATGGCAATGTATGGGCTCATTGAATGGCAATAGCACAGAATCATAGCTGGCCTCAGGACATAAAAGCAATGGCAATTGAAAGACAATTAAATATACTAATAATAATAATTATTATTAATATTAATTTTATTTAAAGGCACCTTTGAAGAACTTTGAATGTTACTAGCAGAATCATGAAATTAATAAAGTATTTAACAGAGAGCCAGTGAAGTTCACAAAGAACTAGGGTAATGTGTTCTGTTGATGTGGTTCCAGTAATAACTCCAGCAGCAGAATTCTGGACAAGCCTATGCAGAAGTTTGTGAGAGAGGCCAGCCAATACAGAATTACAGTAATAAGTGATATTACCAGAGTATGTACAAGAATTGCAGTTTGGATGCTGTACATTAAATGTAAATAGACTAGCATTGCAACATTGAAGTTTACTTGGCAAAATAATTTATTATTTTATAAGTTCAATTAGAATGTTTTTAATATCTCCAATTTCTAAGCATACAAGCCTTCATCAGTTCACACTGTTAACTGGCAACGGTCTGGGTACTGCATTACGACACATTGCTATTGCTCCACTCTTGTATTTTTTTCTTCTCTTTTTGACTTCCATAGAGAGATCAATGGTTGTAGTAAAGAGGTCACTCAGGAATATTGGCAAATTTATATGATGTGTAGATTGTGAATATTAAAAAAAAAAAAGGTTTTTATGCCATATATGGTTACTGACAGGTGGTAATGCGGAGTGGCTAAAAGCAAGTGCTTGCCTGGTGTTATTCTCTCACCTGAACCCTACAGCTTTGCTGTTTCTGTAAACCATCACATATGATGCAACACATGTCAGTAAAAATAATTATTGAAAATGATAGGAATAAATATCAATCAGTTATCAGATTACAAATGTTAATATCAGACAATACTAAGCATCAGAATTTTCAGTAACAACAAACAAAAGAGTGATCTTAAGATTGAGATGCAAATAAGATGTTAATGTTGAGGTTTTTCAAAATGGACTCTTGATCACAGATCAGTCAAGCAAAAGAGTTTGTGTGAATTTTTGTTCTGCTTAGGTGAAATAAGGAAAAGATAAGCACTAGGAAATAAGAGGAAAGTGCCAAGTAAAAAACATAGCCGAAAAAGAATATGCTGTTATGCAAATTAATTTTGATTCCAGCTAATCTTATTAAAATTCTTAAAAATATAATGCTAATAGCAAAGATGAGTATGAGTTTCAGATTAATGCACTATATCATTATCATAAACAGATACAATATTTTCTATTCTTTTAGTCTCTGACTTGTTCTAGAGATAAATTACTTAATGTTAAGTAAATTTATATTACTTACATAAACTGAGGCTTCTGGACTATTGCAGAATTATTATTCACTATTCTGGACTGTCTTTAGGACCCAACCCAGATTTTCCAGCCATTTTCCAACCCGCTGAATCCAAACACAGGGTCACGGGGATCTGCTGGAGCCAATCCCAGCCAGCACAGGGCACAAGGCAGGAACCAATCCCGGGCAGGGTGCCAACCCACCGCAGGACACACACAAACACACCCACACACCAAGCACACACTAGGGCCAATTTAAAATTGCCAATCCACCTAACCTGCATGTCTTTGGACTGTGGGAGGAAACCGGAGCACCCGGAGGAAACTCACACAGACACGGGGAGAACATGCAAACTCCATGCAGGGAGGACGCGGGAAGTGAACCCGGGTGTTCTAACTGCGAGGCAGCAGCGCTACCACTGCGCCACCGTGCCGGCCCAACCCAGATTTGCACAATATAATTAACATCTCCCCGTTCAACTATATCAAAAGGTTTTTTTTTCCGCACCCAAAGATAATAATTCAGACTCTGTAAGAGAATATATTCAATTAAACCTGCAACAATCATTGTATTGAATATTGACCTTTATAAATCCAGTTTGATCTTTTAAGATTTTAGAAATAAGCACACTTTTAATTCTTTAACCGAAAAATTTCACCAGGGTCTTATCATCATTATTCAGAAGTGGCATTCATCTTTAGGATGCACATTTTAACAAATCAGTATTTTTCTTTAGGAAGACTTTGAGTATACTTTTATTCTCTAGATTCGGTAAACATTACTAAGAATAATAGTTGAAAACATTTTATACAATTCTACTAGATATCCATCTGGGCCTGAGGTTTTCTTACCTTGCAGTGAGTTTAGACCATTGTCGGTTTATGAAACTCTTCTATGCAGAAAGTACTGAACTGTAGTATTTGTATTTTATCAAAGTAGTCATTGGTTTAAGCCCCATTTTGTTTACATTGCAAGGAATAGAAGTTTCCTTAAATGTGCTTGTTTCTTTGCACTAACTGATTATATTTCCCACCATATTATTAATCTCTGTAATTGTGTTCCAAACTTCCCTTTTATGCATTTGACGTGCTAAAATCTTTTTTTCCTTTTCTCTATGTAATGATCATGTGACTTAAAGGTAAGTTTATTTTCTTTTATAGTTTTCCTTTCCCTTTACAGTGTCTCATTTGGCAGTCTTGCATGTTCAGCTTTGAAGCCCTTCTAGTCTGTACTTTGTTTTCATGCAAAATATTTCAGATAATTTGTCCTTTTAATACCACTTAAGAGTTTCCTAAATGGTTCCTGTACAAATCTCTGGGGAAACATTGGTCTCTAAAAAACCTTCAGTTTTTCTAAAGATGAATTTTATAAAGTGTTTGTCAAGTAGCATTAATGTATTAAGTTCATAGTGGTGACTTGAATATGTGGGGTTTAATGATTTAAGTTCCCCAAAAAGATAAGCATAGTGAGATAACAATAGATTTGTATTTCCAAAATGTAATAGAGAGTAGCAAGTTTTTATCTATTAAAAAATCTTTAAAAAAGATCATGTACTTGTGAAAAGACAGAGTTTTCTCTCAGGGGTAGATATGAAAATCGTCAAGGGTCAGAGAGATTATTATTCTTAATTAAATTAAATTAAATTAAATTACTGGGGGGATTTCAGGTGTTATAATTACAGTTTCAGAGCACCTATCTAAATCTGGACTTAGTACACAATTATAATATACAGCCATTAGAAGTTTATGAATGCATATACTGGGAACTAATTCAAGTCCTTATATGTGAATTCTCTAATCAGTGCCTATACGGTATATTAGCCAGAATTAATTAACATTTGCATTGATTGCCCACCACTATGATATGTTACCTTTCAGAGAGGAACACTACATCAGTGACAATAAAGGGAATCAGCCCAGTCCCTTTGATTCTTTCTTTTTAAGTGGGTCTCCTGTACAAATATACTGTTTGGTGCCCTTAATAATGTGAGATATAAAAGCATTTTTTCTTCATAAGACAAACTTTTAATATTTAGGCATACATAATTTATTGATTGAGGAGAATGATGCAATTTCGGCTTTTCATGAAATATTTTCCAAAATTAGATATGAATTTTAGCTAAATCACTAATTTCATATTCTTATTGCTAGGCTTTGTGGCCAGAAAAACAATCAATAAATTACCGAATATCTATTTTAAAGTTAAAATGCTGTACAAACTAATTAGTAACATAACAACTGTATCAGCACCATAATTAAAGAGAGAGAGAAAGTGTTTATTGATGTCATGAATATTCCTAATATTAGAGAAATATGTAAGATAACACATATGTAAGATAACACATCAGAGTTATATTAGTAAAGACAGAGAATAAATATATTTGTGTGTGTATTATTAATATATACTCTTAGTATATACTAACATCATCTATCCATTTTCTAAACCTGCTTACCCTTAGCAGAGACATAGAGTAGTGAGTGTTTATCCCAGCAAGCATCAGGTGCAAGGCAGAAACAACACCAGGAGATGGTGCCAGTTTGTCGTACGGTGAACACACACAACATCTGGGATCAATTTAACAACACCAATCCACCTAACCTGCATGTCTTTGGACAGTGGTTGGAAATCCACACAGACATGGGGAGAACATGCAAAGTCTACTCAGGGTGTAGCTGGGACATGAACGAGGCAGCAGCATTTCTTTAATGGTATCAAGGTACCATTAAACTGATTTAAAATACAGCCAAGACATTACTATTGTTGCTAATTACTGTTACTGAATGAAATGACTCATTTATAATTTATTATTGACTGCAAAGCTCCATTTAATGCTGCCATTATTCCTATTCCTAGTCCTATTAGTCAACTCTCTTAGCTCACACCAATATCATATGCTAACTGGAAATTAAAGACACTTTTGTAATTGTGTTAGTAGAGCTAACTGTTTCTGTAACTGTAACTTATTCTGTTCAATAAAGCAAACAAATTGTCTTTCCATGCATTGTGACTTCACTAAAGTTCAATACTGGATTCAAAAATGGTCAAAACCAAACAGTCTTCTCAAAAACATTTCAGTCTATTGTTTTTTTTTGTAAAATAAAGGGTATTCCATGCAGAAGACCGCTAAAAAGCTGAAAGTTTCATTCAAAGGTGTCTATTACTATCTTGAGAAAGAGAGAAACTGGGTTTAAACAGGACAGGCAAAGAAGAGGAAGGCCCAACTGCATAAGAGGATACAGACATGAGAGTCTGTAGTTTGAGAAACAAATGCATTACAGGTCCTTGGTTTGCTTCCTTCAGTAGTACACATACTGCCAGTATCATCTGCAAAAGGGAAACAATTCCAGGATGCTGGCCTTAGAGGCACAGTTTCAAACAAAAAGCCATATCTGAAAATGGCAAGTAAAAAAAGAAAATGTTAAAAGTGCACAAAGGAACACAGACATTGGACAAGATGGCTAGAAAAGTGCATTATGGCCCGTATCCTGGAAATGTATTTTCTATGTTACAGATGACACTGGCATATATTTAAAGAAACAGACAACTAAAGACCTTTAAGATCTTTGTTTCTCAATCTCCAGATTCTTATCCGCTTATGCAACTGCCCATTAAGTTCAGTTTGCTCTTCTCTCAAGACAGTAATCTTCATCCATCCATCCATCCATTTTCCAACCCGCTGAATCCGAACACAGGGTCACGGGGGTCTGCTGGAGCCAATCCCAGCCAACACAGGGCACAAGGCAGGAACCAATCCTGGGCAGGGTGCCAACCCACCGCAGGACACACACAAACACACCCACACACCAAGCACACACTAGGGCCAATTTAGAATCGCCAATCCACCTAACCTGCATGTCTTTGGACTGTGGGAGGAAACCGGAGCGCCCGGAGGAAACCCACGCAGACACGGGGAGAACATGCAAACTCCACGCAGGGAGGACCCGGGAATCGAACCCAGGTCCCCAGGTGTCCCAACTGCGAGGCAGCAGCGCTACCCACTGCGCCACCGTGCCGCCCACAGTAATCTTCAGTTTCTTAATAATCTGTCACATGGAATAACACTCATTTTGCAAAAGCACAATAGACTGAGATGTTTCTTAAGAAGGCTGTTTAGCTTTGGCCACTTCTGAACCCAGAACTGAGCTTCATAAATACCAATATCTTGCAACCCAATGAAAGACAATTTACTAGCTTTATTGAAGAGAATAACAGGTATCAGCTAATAACCAATTAGCGCAGAATGAATTGTTGCTGAAGATGGGGCGGGTGGCACAGTGGTAGCGCTGCTGCCTCGCAGAAAGGAGACCTGGGTTCGCTTCCTGGGTCCTCCCTGCGTGGAGTTTGCATGTTCTCCCCCTGTGTCTGCGTGGGTTTCCTCCCACAGTCCAAAGACATGCAGGTTAGGTGCATTGGCGATCCCGAAATTATCCCTAGTGTGTGCTTGGTGTGTGTGTCCTGTGGTGGGTTGGCGCCCTGGCCAGGATTTGTTCCTGCCTTGCGCCCTGTGCTGGCTGGTATTGGCTCCAGCGGACCCCCGTGACCCTGTGTTAGGATATAGCGGATTGGGTAATGACTGACTGCCTGAGTGACTGAAGATGGGGCTTTACAGTCATATATGAATAAGAAATTAAAAATCAGTCATTTCAAGCAGTAATAGCTATTAGCAACATTAGTAATGTTTTGGTCTGTCTGCAGAGAGAGTGTCAACCTTGTTGAAAGGTGTTCTTACCTTGGCAGCAGCATTAGTCTATGTGGTGACTCTTCCTATGAAGTCAGTATACAGATTGGGAGACCATGAGGGTCACGTGATCATTACAAAGGGGTGTGCGACACTCCCAACACCTTTACCAATGGACGAAGGACCATGTCTTTAGAGTCCTGGAGCTTCCCATTTTGCTACATGATTGCAAGACATGGACGCTATCCACCGACCTGAGATGAAGCTACAGATAGATTTCCAGAGGGTGGGACTGGGCCGCGTGTCTGCCTGGAGGATTGCCAACCAGAATCCCGAGGTGTTTCATCATGTGGTGGGTACGACAACATGCTGTACCAGTGCATTCTCCCCACTGTGACCTGGAGTTGGTTGAATCTAACCTTGAATCATCTTTCAACATGCACTTAAAATTTCTGTATTTTGTCATCACCCTGGATTTTAAAAAAGGTATTCTGCTTTGAATTTCACTGGACTACCAGGTTCTAGTGCTTCTGGTAGTTCCACATTTCTAACATATTATCCTTATTTGTCTTTCTTTAGACTCCACATACTGTATTTAATATGAAGTGTTTTACATTCACTTTCTATATAAGGCAGTTATTGTTCCAATGGGTCCTTGATCAATATACTTGTGACTGCTGATCTGATTGGTGGTTACCCATCACCTGCTATCTACACCATGTTCTATAGCTGTGGCTGTTTTCAACTTGTTTTATTATGAAGGGAATAAAACAACTGTAATATATTATTTTTGTTTCTCTTGTGTTGCAGCATTTTTTTTAGTATCAGGTGCTTATGATAAAACATTAACTCTCTGGGATACAGAAGCAAGGTGCAAAAAGATAGTTTTAAAGGTAAAGCATCAAACCTTTTTAGTAATTAGATTATGTTCAGTTGTATAAATGCCTTAAATAAAATATTTCCTTCTCCGTGTATTCTCTTTATGTAATTTCTTTTGTTTTCACATTTTGCAGGGACATGAGGACTGGGTAATGGATACTGCAATAACAACCGATAAGAAGTGGATCGCTTCTAGCTCAAAGGTAGACTTCCCTAAAGTCAAATAAAGCCCTATATAATGTATGTAGTATAGACATAGGCAAAAATACATCATGTATAGTTTAGCTCTGCATTCACAAAACACAGCATTAGTATTATCAGAGAGTAACCTTTAAACCCCATTTCATTCTTGGGTTCATTGCAAGTACAAGTGACAATTCTGTAAACAGAAACATTCATCCTCATTGTTGTCCCAGTTTTATTAAAGCCATATGATGTACTGTACAGCCATTAATAGGATACTTGCAACAGAAGTGACAAGTTAAACTTCCTGTAACACTGAAGAATGAGAAACGCCCACAAGTATCATTATTTCCCTTTTATGTTTCTTAAAATGTACAGTGTGCCTGTTCCCATTCTGGCATTAGGTTCCACAGCATAAAAAAATTAATGAACTTTTATGTCCTCAGCATGCACTTTGCCTTATTCCAATGCTTGTTATATAAAAATTGTAAACATTTGGTCTTGTTTGTAGCAATTGCAGATTTAAATCTCTCTCTCAAGTCTCTTCGTTTTCTCCCAATTTTTCTTCTGTAGGCTTTTTATAGTATGATTTAGCCTCTTCAATTATCAACTACAATGGCTAATTTTTATATTGTCTCAGTCTTTTTGCTTATAGTTTAAAGACCTAAATTGTACACTTTACTCCAAGTGAGGTTTTACCATTGCTATTTATAACACCATTATTAATTAATTATGAAATATCTTCCAATATGCCAAACCTCTGTACTCTGTAATATGTGCCTTTCTACCATGCAGATCATACTGTACAATAAATGTCTTAGAATTCTTGCTAAGGATAGACAAAAACAATACAAGATAAAAAGGAGAGGTACTAATTTAAATTGTCCCAAATATGGGAATCTACAGGCTTAGTTCAAATAAAAGTATTTTAAAACAAATATTTTAAATAGGTAATATTAATAAACAAAATTATTGTATATCTTATGTCTTGTAAAGAAGATCAAACAAAACACTTACCTTACTTAAATACAACTGAGTTACACTCATAAGAAAAGCTGTTGCCATCAACCACATTGAGGAAAAGCATAGGACTGACAGTTGCAAGGCAAATTGTTGTTGAACTTCACAAAGCAATCAGTGGATCCAAAAATACAAAAATAATTTTAAATACATAGTACCATTTAAAATGTTATGGCAATAACAAAGTTTGCAACCACCAAAACACAGGTTAACACAGGTTGAAGACAAAACAAGTTAATATTCCTATATGGAAAAATACAGTAAGCATTTTGTATGGCCACAATGCTAAATTAGTATATCCTACCTTTTTGAATTTTATAGTACAGTATATGTAGTAAATGTCCTGTATTTGTCATGGCTCTTTCCCTATAGGACATGGTTTACTTCTTGCAAGATTATGGCTACTTTCTCACAAAAATTCACACATGAAACCTATATGGGATATATGTAACATATATAAATCTAAAAGTAAATCTTACAAAATACTCACCATATAACCACATCATTTACTAAGATTGTAACAATCGCCTTATATGGGGTGCAATCGCTACACTTCACCACTCAAGAGGGAAATGGACAATGTTCGAAAGATATATCAGCACTAAAAAATATTCGGTCCTCGACCCCTCTTCCCTCCTCTCCGTCCCCTCCAATACTTGAAAGAAACCCAGATGATAGTTAGATTGCTTAAATATGCAAGTGTATTGCAATCCAGGATCTAATGTTTATACATATACATGAAAGGTGACTGGGTGCTCGTTTATGATCCCTTTTTCCCCGGACACCCTCTCCAACCTCCCTACCCACAGCGGCCAAACCTTAATTCTCGGTACGGTACACACACAAAAAGAAAAGGAAATCAAAAAGAGGATGATTATGTGTCCGTGTGAAACGATGATGGATCCGGTCTTACTTGTGTGAAATGGGGAAAAAAAAACGGACAGCTGACGAATATGGCTGCTTTCTCTCTATCCTTAAGAATTTAAAAGCGAGTCTAACTCACCAACTGGAGCACCCGGAGAACCACCAGGCCATATAAAGAAATCCTTGCCTCGTCTCGGGTATTCACCACGCTGTTTCTTATCTTCTGGGTGGCCTCCCACACATAGTAGACGTCCTTGAGTGAAATTCGATCTCGCTATCTTCTTAGGCTTAAATAGACGAGCTCCTTGCCTCCTGCTTCTCTTTTTTCCTCCTTTCGCTTGGAAAGGCAATGGAAACGTCCCATTTCCTGCTTTGGTCATCATAGAAACATGACGCCTGCCCTAAGCAGCTGGAATTCTTACCGGACGGGGTCCTCCCAGACTTAGTCGTATAACTATAATGTCTGAAGGGATACTTATTTATCATCATCATCTGGCAGTCCAGAAAGCAAACCCGATTGTAGTGCTATGTTGTATTGCTACATAGTTATGTATATGATTTTTAGGATGGAATTAGCGTTTCTCATATAAATGTCCATATGTGTATTAAAGTTTGTTTTAATATTATTTCTATTAAACAAAAATAAAACTACTATGTTCTAAGCACATGATTAATACATGTCAAATTGTGTATCCACTGTGTTAAAGTACTCCTAAATCTGACTCCTGTAAACCCGAAATCCTCATTTTTATATCCATCAACCAGTTCTAGACTCATTTTTACCAGGTCCCTTTCTTCAGTGAGTTTTAATATAAGCTTGCAGGGCTAGCTCTCCAAGAATGGATGTGTAGAATCCTGTAAAAAATATATCTTAAATGTCAATGAAAAAGGCATTGCACATTTTTATTGCCCATTTAATTTTATTAGCATGTAGCCACAACTGTCTCCAATACACAAAGAAACTGAAACAATGTTTATTGCTTAACAGTTGCTTCACACAAAAGTTAAGAACAGTATTGTAACATAAAACAAACACAAATATAAAACAAAGGTAAAATTAGTCATCGTAAAGCATCAGAGTCTTCTCTTTTGCAGTCTTGGGAACTTTTTTCTTCCCTCATAGCTTAGTTAGCTTGGCATTTATTGTTGTTCTAATCATTGATTGCATAACATGAGGCCATTTTTCCAGTATTGCCACTACATGTAAAGCAATGGGATACAGAAGAATTAAGTCTGACTGTAATTTGTTTTACTGTACACAGTACACCTTAATTATATCATTTGAACACACAAAAGAAAATGGAATCAGTATTCACTGACCAGAACACCTAAACTGCCCCTAAACATGTAACTTGGCATTACAGTATTTTAAAACCTCTTAAAGTGTGACAAGTTTAATTAACTAGCCGATTATAATAATGCAAATCATCATTTGACAGTCCTATAATTCACTGCCTTGTTAATTTTTCACAAGTATACTCACACTCACCAGCCACTTTAGTAGGTACAATTTGCTAGTACCTTGTTGGACCCCATTTTTGCCTTCAGAACTGCCATAATTCTTCATGGCATAGATTCAGCAAGGTGCTGGAAACATTCCTCAGGGATTTTGGTCTGTAATGGCATGGTGGCATTACACAGTTGCTGCAGATTTGTCGGCAGCACATCCATGATGCGAATCTCCTGTTCCACCACATCCCAAAGGTGCTCTATTGGGTTAAGATCTGGTGACTGGGGAGGCCATCTGAATACAGTGAACTTATCGCCATGTTCAAGAAACCAGTTTTAGATGATTTGAGCTTTGTGACATGGCGCATTATACTGCTTGAAGTAGCCATCAGAAGATGGACACACTGCAGTCATAAAGAGTCAGCAGCAATACTCAGGTAGGCTGAGGCATTTAAGTGATGCTCAATTAAGTACTAAGGGGCCTAAAGTGTGCCAAGCAAATATCCCCAACACCATTATACCACCACCTTCACCCTGAACCGTTGATACAAGGCAAGATGGATCCATGCTTTCCTGTTATTAACAACAAATTCTGACTCTACCATTCAAATGTCACAGTAGAAATCAAGACTCATCAGTCCAGGCAATGCTTTTCAGATCTTACATTGTCCAATTTTGGCAAGGCTGTGCGAATTGTGGCATTAGTTGCCTGTTCTTAGCTGACAGGAGTGACACTCAGTGTGGTCGCCTGCTGCTGTATCCCATCTGCTTCAATGTGTTGTGCATTCAGAGATGCTCTTCTGCATACATCGGATGTAATGAGTGGTTATTTGAGGTACAATTGCCTTTCTGTCAGCTCAAACCAGGCTAGCCATTCTCCTCTGACCTCTGGCATCAACAAGGCATTTTTGTTTAGAGAACTGCTGCTCACTGAATATTTTCCCTTTTTCAGAACATTCTCTGTAAACCATAGAAATGGTAGTTTGTGAAAATCCCAGTAGATCAGCAGTTTCTGAAATACTCAGACCAGCCCGTCTGGCTCCATCAATCATGCCACATTCAAAGTCACTGACATTACATTTTGTCCCCATTCTGATGCTTGGTTTGAACTTCGGTAGGTCATTTTGATAATATCTACATGCATTGAGTTGTTGTCATGTGATTGGCTGATTACATATTTGCGTTAACAAGTAGTTGAGCCGGTGAGCATAAGTCTGCATTATTCAAATCAATTCAGTTTATTCTGCATAGCTGTCTTACATTGTTCAGGTCCAGATCTCTGTAACAAGTTCACAGGTAAATACAACTGTAATCTTTATATTACAGCAATAAATCTGTACACAGGGGATATTTTACCATATTGCTGGACATGGTTGTGTTACTCTACCACAAAAAAATTACATTAATAGCACATGTAAGTAATGTACTAACAGTATAGGATCAATGCTTATCCTCAGTATATATAGTAAAATATCTTGCAAATCTACTATGTTGAAGGTATTACACCGCATGATTATAACTTCCAAATGTTTTTTCATTACCATCTTTTTTCATTTTTTGATACCATTCAGCACACTCTTTTCCTTTATGCTGTCCTAACCACTTATTTCCCCTCCATATGATTTAGAAGTTTAGGTGCATTCCCTTTTGTGTGCTCATTTAACATTCAAACATGAATGAATGCAAATATGTGGTTAATAATAAATGCAGCACCCTCAAACTTTCTATAGATTGCATCCAGTTTTTTCTTTTCCAAAGGCTGACGCACAGTGCCAGACTCTCATGATGTCCAACGCAAATTGCTAACAAAGAGAACATTCATAGAAAAGACTGCAGTCTGTAGGGTCCTCAGAAAACAGGTGGAAGAGTTGGCATTGGATACCACAGCCCAAGCCAGTTTATCAATAAATATATTACTTCCTGGATAAATCTTGTTTATAAAAAAAAAAGAATTAATTACATCTATGATATATCTAAGTATTCTTTGTGTGTCTGAGCTTACAATTCATTACAGTACTACAGTTTATGCAGATAAATTCTTCTGCCTCTTTGTTTCCTTATAATATGCTAGAAATGTTATAAACATTTTTTAACAATTGATTCAATGTGAAAAGACATTAAAATTATGTGTTTAAATTGATAATATCCTATGGTTTTGGAAATTGCTAAACAATAAGACTATTTGCATGTTTAAATCCACTAAAACAGGCTCAAGAGGACAGAGCAGCCTTAGAAAGTAAAATGAAATCAAAACTTAATATTTAAGCAATACCACTGATTTAATCCTTGATAAAAATATCTTGGATAGGACAATCAAAACCTGCAAAAACTTTAAAATCAGCAGCCTTCATGTATTTTTAACTGCAGACATATTATTTCATTTCAAAAACACTTTTTATTTTTGAGATTCCCTTTTTTGAGCAGTAACCATCAGGGCTATAAAGTCAGAGTCAGAATCAGAAGAAATTATTGTGTTACCAATTCTATCAACTCCGACTCTGAATGAGTTTAAATTGTAATAAAATGTGTTCCCATTTCCTATTTCACATATACTGATTCAATTAAACATTCTCTACACTTTCGATCCAACTACAACCTTTTTTTGTTAAATTTTGTAAATTAAGACTTATGTTTATTGTTACTCAGTGTTTGTAATCCATAACAACATTGCTACATCCTTTAAACCTGAACTTTAACATGTTAGAGTGCTAAATCTCTCTGTTATATAAAAAAAATCTTGGGACGAGACGAGACCTTTTGAGAGATAATTTCACGTCCCACGAGACAAGCCTTTGTGCCAAGAGATGAACTGAAATCCTAACAGGTCCAAGCGGGGGCAGAAATAAAAGACAAACAGTAGAAGAAGAAAAGACAAAGAGTAGAAGACAAAGTAGAATGTTGTAAAGAGGTTCAAAAACATTGGCACAATACACATGCAGAGCAGGTTAGAGATTATGAAAGTGCTAAAATTTGAAAGTCTCAAAAAACTGATAGTAAAGATCGCATTAGCACTAACAAACAGAAATTATTACTCGGTGAACTAACAGAACAGCAAAAAGATATCGAATATATGGACATAGGTGATATGACAGAAGTATGTAGATATTGTTTGGCTTTAAACTTTAAATCGGAGACTTATAGATCATCTAATTTGTGTTGCCATCAGGGAAAAGTAGTGTTTCTTCCCAATGAAGAAGCCTGTCCACAAGAATTAAAAGATTTGTTGTTTGTAGAAAGTGAAATCCACATATACGAGCAGCAGAGATGCGAAATGGCTGGCATGTAGTGCAGGCCGGGGGGTTGGCGAGCGAAGCGAGTAGGGGGTGAAGCCCCCTAGTTATCCTGATGATTCATTCTGGCAGTGATGATGTGCCTTGTATCTTGCAATTGTGCTTTCAATCAACACAGTAAATATATTAGTCTAATTACAAATAGAGGAGCCAGACTTGATGGTACCAGAAATTGAGGAGTCAGAGTCGAAGGCATTGTGTACTGACTCCACAGCCCTGATCACCATACACATATGCTCTTATTTTATATTTATTTTTGATAGTCCTTGATACCGATTATATGTCATCTACTCATATTGAAACTTTAAGTATATTTTTTTTCAGGTAATTCTTACTTTGCATATTTTTTAAATGTTGTTGAAGTCACTACTTGAACTGTTTTAATAGCAAATTTAGCAATAATATCAAAAAACAAAACAAACGTTTTTCCATATATAAACTACATTTCCATAAGAATACCATTTACATTAAATTCTGAACATCTGTTATAGCAGCATCTCAAATCATTCACTTAATAAGCAATGTGCAAAACCTGGGGAGCTCCCTGTGATCCTAAACTGGGAGGATATAATTTAACAACAAATGTAGGAATGAATAAATTTTGGCACTGAGAGTGCTTCATGACACGCTTTTAATATCAAGGTATAAAACAATAATTGCAGGCACACTCAGTCCACATACACATGGAGAAAACATGGAAATGACATACAGTAACTGACCAGCCTAGCAATCAAACCTGAACTCATAGCACTGTGTAATAATAACAATAATAATAATAATACATTTTATTTATATATCACCTTTCAAATGGCCAAAGCACTTCACAAATAGTCAAAAGGAATACACTAGAAATAAAAAAGCAAAGGTGATATTAATAACACAGGATACAAGCTAATATTGAACATTATATTTGAAAGAAGAAAGCCATGAACAAATAACACAATTTTTGTATGCTTACTTGGAATGAATGATGATGTTACAATCACCAGTGGTGATAAGAGTGGGTTTCATAATCAGTTTTAGAGCTATATGTTGGGCTGACATCAACCAATCAATGGCTAATCATTTCCTAGACTTCTGTATCACTGCAAAGTAAATACTCAGATGGCGATCTCCTGTTAAATTTTTTAATACTGTGTCATTCTAAATATTCCACTCAAAAAAATTAAGAGAACATTTAGTCATCATAGTCTAACTCCAAATCAATTAAGCTTCAGGGATATCAATCTGTCCAGTTAGGAAGCATAAGCGATTGTGAATCAATTTCACATTCTTTCATGCAAATGAAAGTGACAACAGGAGCATTGGAGAGACAGCTGCAAGTTAGCCCCCAAAAATTGAATGGTTGTGCAGGTGGTGGCCACAGACAATTGCTCTCTCCTTATCTTTCCTGACTGATCCTTCTGTAGTTTTGCTAGTGCCCTTGTCACTACTCGTGGCATGAGGCAGTACCTGCAGCTGATTGAGGTTGCACAGGTAATCCAGATCCTCCAGGATGACAGATCAATACATTCTGTTGAAAGAAGGTTTGCTGAGTCTCCCAGCACAGTCTCAAGGGCATGGAAGAGATACCAGGAGGCAGGCCGTTACAAGAGGAGAGATGGACAGGGCCGTAGAAGGGCACCATCCCAGCAGCAGGACCGGTATCTGTTCCTTTATGTGAGGAGGAACAGGAGGAGTACTGCCAGAGCCCTACAAAATGACCTCCAGTTAGCTACTGGTGTGAATGTTTCTGACCAAACTCTCAGAAACAAACTTCATGAGGGTGGCATGAGGGCCCAACGACCTCTAATGGGACCTGTGCTTACAGTCCATCAATATGCAGCTCAATTGGCATTCGCCAGGGAATACACAGTTGGCAGCTCCAAAACATGTGCCCCGTTCTCGTCACAGATAAGAGCAGGTTCACACTGAGCACATGTGACAGGCATTAAAGACATGCATGTCATTCATCAACCTGACCGGTTTGGCGGTAGGTTAGTGATGGTCTGATGAGGCATACCTTGGAGGATCGCACAGACCTCCATGTGCTAGGCTACAGTACCCTGACTGCTGTTAGGTACTGAGATGAAATCCTCCAAGCTACTGTCAGATCTTATGCTGGTCCAGTGGGCGTTGGGTTCCTCTTGGTGCAGAACAATGCCTGGCCTCATGTGGCTAGAATGTGTAGGCAGTTCCTGAATGATGAAGGTGTTGATGCCATTGACTGGCCCACACGGTTGCCAGACCTGAATCCAATTGAGAACCTCTGGGACATTATTTATCGCAGCATCTGATGCTGCCAAGTAGCACTACAGACTGTCCAGTAACTCACTGATGTCCTTATCCAGGTCTGGGAAATCCCCCAGGACACCATCTGCTGTCTTATCAGGAGCACGCCCAGAACTTGAGTCACATTATGAGTGGCCATGCTGAACTTCAGGCAAGTTGGATCAGCCTCATTGACACCACACTACTCACATTAAAATATCAGTACTAATAACATGATTAAAATTAAATGTATATGTGTAATGTCAGCTCGGTTGATAACATTATAACTGCACATTATACATCGGCTTAATCTGTCACTGCAAAGGTACCATCAATAAACAAGTAATATCTGTGTGAATTAAGCTTAAATGGATGAAATGCCTACCTTTTTTGTGTATAAAT
This sequence comes from Erpetoichthys calabaricus, assembly GCF_900747795.2. NCBI lineage: Eukaryota > Metazoa > Chordata > Cladistia > Polypteriformes > Polypteridae > Erpetoichthys > Erpetoichthys calabaricus. The sequence continues at coordinate 107,483,323 of NC_041402.2, read as the reverse complement.
ACTGACCAAATTTGAAGTGTGGGGATGGCTATTCAAATTTGACAAATCCTCCATGTCTCTAATTGTTTAGCTGCATCTTCCAAATAAATATGTCACATGTTTTAACATAAGCTCTTTTTCATTGAAGTTTAGTGAAAGTTGCCTGCCATTCACTGGCAACAGAACATCTGTGAAAAATGGTCAATTCTGGCCAGTGAAATCCACAGAATAAGTCAATGAGAAGTGGTGAGGCTTTGGTATTTGCTCTCATTTATAGAAGGGAAAGCTGACTAATGGAGGAAAATACTAATGAAATACACAGAGGCCAGCAGTGAAGGATACTTGCACAAGCTTACAAATCAATGCTCGTTCTTAACCAAATTCACAACTGCACAGTTTTCAGTGATATATAATAAGTATACTGGGAACTGTATGCTCGAATGTGAATTTTTTACAAAGACTAGTGTGGTGAAGATCAAAATTGAAAATGACAAAAACTTCTTTTGTTTTAGTTTTTTGTCATTTTTGTTTAGTTCTAATTTTCAGAAAGTATTTTATTTTTATTGTAGTTTTAGTTAACAAAATTATGATTGTTTTCGTTAATGATGTTTTTCATTTTAGCTGTAGTTAATAGGAATAACATTGCTCCAGGCCAAAAAGTACTAAATCTATCAAGTCCAGTACTCACATGAATAGCCCAGTGAAGTGGGCCCTGAAATGAGTAACCACTACTGCCAAGCACATCTCACAAGTATGAGTGATGATGGTGAATGTATTCAAAGGACTTTACATCCACCAGTTTTTAGGTGGATTTATAGAACTTTTGTTAAGGTGGTATGCAGCCATAGGATATCAGGTTAATGTTCAGCTTTTTGAATTTGGTTACTGTATTTATCCAAAGGATTTGTTGTCAATAACAATGTTAGATACAATATGTTTATAGGAAGACATATTTATAAGTAGTTTCTCATACTTAACACTACAGTATTTCCTGTTAATCTCTTTTAGGATATGACATTGCGACTGTGGAATACTGAAAATCTACATTATATTCCTTCTGTCATTGAAAGTCAGAAAGCAGTGGGTTTAAAAATAGTTATGGTTAGTGGTAATTTAAACTTCTTTACTTCTTTGAACATTACAACATTGTATTTTTGCATAAAAATCTGAGGAAATTATCACATATTAATCAATTTGACACTGTAGGAAAATTTTGGTTTTATTTTAGTCTTGTTTTAGAATTTCTTTTTGTGTTACTTTTTAAACACTGTCTTCTTTAGTAAATTCAAACAAATGTATTTTTTATAACATTTTACCTCAATGCCTGGGTTGAAATTTCTTTTTCATGGAGTGCCACACTAGCTGCAAATTTGTGTCCCACCAAATTCTTAATGAAAATACAATTCATGTTGTTAACATGAACTGCTATTTTGTAATCTAAAATGTCTTTTCTTACTAATTTCTGACTATTTTATTTCAAATTTTATGACCAAGAAAGGAATGTGAATGTAGTATCAATTTTCTTGCTTGCTTCAATGTTTAACAAGAAAGTACATTAAAATGAAGCATGTAGAAACTGAATCAGCTTCTTGTTCAATAAAATAGAATTTAGATGTTAAAGGAATGCTCCACCCAATTTTTTATATGATACTTACCCCAAATAATATATAGTGACAGCCAAGAAAATTTATAATCTCATGTTTTCATGCAGAACGGAGATAAAAAAAAGTTTCTGATTCTACAGAAGCCAATGTACACATGTCAAGTTGTCTAGTCATATGCTCACAGCGTCCCAAACATTTTCACATGTAAGGAAGTGGATAATCTCCCAGCAATAACAAGGACTATTAAGGAGGTACTGAGGGATTTGCAAATTTTAGGAGTAGTACTGCTCAGATTACATAGGCTAAAATCAAACAAATCACCTGGACCAGATAATATTCATCCTTGAGTGCTCTAGGAAGTTAATGAGTACATGCAGTATATAAACTCTTGAATCATATTTTTAGGAAGTCAATGCGCACTGGAGAAGTTCTTCTGGATAGGAAATTGACAAATTTTATTTCATCAATCTAGATGAGAACAGGCCATTCAGTCCAACAAGGCTCGCCAGACCTATCCACATAATTCTTCCAAAATAACATCAAGTCTAGTTTTGAAAGTCCCTAAAGTCCTACTGTCTACCACAAAACCTGGTAACTTATTACATGTGTCTATGGTTCTCTGTGTAAAGAAAAACTTCCTAATGTTTATGTACTAATTCCCATTCTAATTTTAAACACTTTAATCTATGTCACCTCTTAATCTTTTGCTTAAACTAAAAAGCCTCAGCTTTTTTAATCTTTCCTCATAATTCATCCCCTGTAGCCCTGGAATTAACCTAGTTGATCTTCTCTGGACTTTTTCTGGCGCTGCCATAGCACTCCAGGTGAGGCCTCACCAGTGCGTTATAAAGCTTGAGCATAACCTGTCATTGTCTGGCATTTGATAGTGTTGAATCCACCATGACTCTTAAATCTTTCTTATAAGGTGTACTTTTGATTTTCAGACGTCCCATTGTGTACTTAAACCTAACATTTTACTTCCTGCGTATAATACTTTACATTTACTTATGTTAAATTTAATTTGCCATAAATCTGCCCAAGCCTGTGTGCTCTCCAAGTCCCTCTGTAGTGATTTAATGAATTCTAGATTATTTACCAATCAACCTATTTGGTATCATCTGCAAACTTAACCAGCTTGTTACTTATATTCCTATCTAAATCATTCATATATATATATATATATATATATATATATATATATATATATATTAAAAATAGCAGTGGCCCTAGTACTGACCCCTGTGGAGCACCACTCTTACCATCAACCAATTCTGCACCATAACCTTCTGCTTCCTGTGTGTGAGCCAATTTTGCATCCATTTACAAACAACGTCCTGAACTCCCACTTCTTTTAGTTTGATGCCCAACCTCTCATGTGGCACCTTATCAAATGCTATCTAAAAGTCAAGATGAATAATAGAATGCTCCACTTTGATCATATCTTTTGGTTTCTTCCTCATATAATTTCAGCATGCTGGTTTAGCCAAAGGTTTGAAATGTGCCACTGTGATCTGTGAAGTTTATTACAAGCATATTATTTTATTAAAAATGGGTAATTAAATAGAGGTGAAACCATGCAAATCAGGTGACGAAGAGAACCTGACAAGGAGATTAGAAAAAACAAATGGAATATAACTCAGGCAGGCTTTTAAAAAGTGCTGTTGTGCCTTGTTTGGTGATGATCAATATATGGCCAGGGGCCACTGTCAGCTATTTAAGAGTTTTCCCTGTGAACAAAATCCATGTTTGGTAAATGCATGTTCTTATTTTGGAACCAGAGAAAAGCATAAAGCTCTGACAACTGCACTGAACATTAGAGCTCACCTACGGACAATGGAAGACATCATTCCTGCCCATACCTAGGAAATTTGCCTTCTACAGTCTTTCTTGGAGTGGCCAGAGCTGACTGCAAAAACCCCTGACTGCATCACGCTTTCTCCAATAGCTCTCCTTCAAGTATGGCATTATTGTGAGTGTTTGGCCGATATTAAATAGAAGCTACTGTAAGTATATTCTTCCGTTAGTGTTACTGTTTTTTTCTTCCTTTTACTTCCTTGTATTATCACTGCCGTACTACTAATATTTTATTATATATATATGTTTATATATAGTGGGTCACCAGGGGCATACCAGCCACCTTACCTGACACAGACAGGCTGACACCAATACTGTCCAGCACACATGCTTTATTTTCTTTTCTGCGTAGGCAATGCTTTCCCCCATTCCCCACACTCACAGCACAGTCAATACAGCACCAATTAGCAAACACAGTCCTTTCCTCTCTCTTTCTCACTCTGATGCCTTCACTCCTCTCAAGCTTCGTCCACCTCCTCCCGACTTTTACTCCTTGAATGGAATGAGGCGGCCCCTTTTATAGGGCACTCGGAAGTGCTCCAGGTGCACCCAGATCTTCTTCTGGCAGCACTTCCAGTACCTCTTTAACCGCTGGGAGATTATCTGCCTCCACACATGTGGAGACCACAGAAAAATATGAGTTTAGAGCAACTGCTATTTCACTGTCTGTATTTTTTTAAATTCCCCTTTATTGTTCCTGATGCACTTCACCTCCTCCTTGACTTCTCTTTTTCTAATAAAATACAAAAAGAATTTATTTGAATCACCTTGGGCGGCACGGTGGCGCAGTGGGTAGCGCTGCTGCCTCGCAGTTGGGAGACCTGGGGACCTGGGTTCGATTCCCGGGTCCTCCCTGCGTGGAGTTTGCATGTTCTCCCCGTGTCTGCGTGGGTTTCCTCCAGGCGCTCCGGTTTCCTCCCACAATCCAAAGACATGCAGGTTAGGTGGATTGGCGATTCTAAATTGGCCCTAGTGTGTGCTTGGTGTGTGGGTGTGTTTGTGTGTGTCCTGCGGTGGGTTGGCACCCTGCCCGGGATTGGTTCCCTGCCTTGTGCCCTGTGTTGGCTGGGATTGGCTCCAGCAGACCCCCGTGACCCTGTTTGGATTTAGCGGGTTGGAAAATGGATGGATGGATGGATTGAATCACCTTCCGCCTCATCTGCTATATTCTTCTCTAACTGTCTTTTAGCTTCCCTAATATCCTTGTTAATGGTTTCCCTTATGTCCTCCTATGTCCTGAACATTGAAGTTGCTAGTCTTATACACCTTATACAGCTGTTTTTTTTCATTTGCAGCTTCTTTTTCAACTCTTTATTAACCCACTTTGCACTTTGGAGTTTTTTAATTTCCTACTCATATTAAATTAGTATGTACCTGTCCTGAATTTCATGTAACACATTTGCAAACCTGTTCCACTGCCCCTCAACAGTTTCCACACTTAAAAGGGTATGTCAGTCCATCTGTTCAAAATTTGACACTTAGCAGTTTTAGTCTAAATCTAGACAGGCTTCACCCCATGTTAAAAAACAGTCACTAATTACTTCTAAAAACTCATGCTGCTGCACTCTGCTACCTGCAAGGTTATCCCAGTTAATATTCAGGTAGTTAAAGTCTCCCATGACAATAATATCCCCCTGTAAACTTGCCTTTTTAATATTACCAAAAAGATGTACATTGAAATTATTGTCTATAACACACTCCTAAAATAAGGTCTTTTTCCAGATGAAGTTTAACTTTTGTTGGACACAAACAGCAACCCCACCTCCTTTTCGGTTCTGTGTATCCTTCCTAAAAATGTGTATCCCTCTATGTTATACTCATTCCCATCTTTTTTATTTAGCCATGTTTCTGTTATTGCTATAGTATAATTATGCTCAGCTACATACAACCTCAACTCATTTCTTTAATGTTTGATACTTCTGGCATTAAAGCAAACTATTTTTAATGTTTTACTCATTTTACTTTTGCATTTAAATGTTGGGTTAGAATTTACATTACTATGCATTTTTTACACTATTGCTTGCTCCTTCATGTACAGTTCTAAATCTGGCCTGTCCTAAACTCCCTGTATCCACATTCACCCCCTACCTCCATTCCCTAGTTTAAATGATCCTCTACTAACCTACTCATATTTCTCATATGTCTCCCCAACACATTGGTGCCCCTCCAGTTCAAATGTAACCCATCATGGTGGAACAGGTCACATTTTTTCCAAAAGGAGTCCCAATGACCCTTAAACCTATACCTTTCTACCCTACACCAAGGTTTAACCTTTGCATTAAGCCTTCTAATATCCTCAGTTTTACCTGGGCTGGCACGTGACACAGGCAGAACTTTGAAGTCTACCTGGACAGTTCTGCTCCTCAGTCAGGCTCCTAACTCTTTAAAATTTGGATTGCAGAAATGACAGACTACCTTTATGTGTGTTATTTGTTCCAACAAGGACAATGACAACTGGATCCATCCTCACTCTAGCCAAGAGCCTGGCAACCCTTCTAGGGAGGTCTGCCACTTGTACAGCTGGAAGACAACACACCATGTGAGACTCTGTCTCTGGAGCAAACCTATACTTCAATCCCCCTAATGATTAAGTCCCCAACTATCACTACTTCTGTCTTTCTGGTAACTGGTTTTGAGGTGGCCCCTACCACCTCAGAATTTTCAGAGATACCATTCAGCACCGCAAGGACCTAAAAATGGTTTACACTTGCAATTCTGGAGTTAATGCCCCTGGACAGTGTGCACCCTTTCCCTTGCGCCTTGTGACCGTGACCCACCTATCTCTACCTGTCTGGCTTGGAGTCTCCTTACATGCTCCCTTAGGGGTCCACTATCTCTCTAGTTTTCTACTACAATGCAGCCCAGCCCACTCCTCCATCTCATTGTTTAAAAAGGCAGATTAAGCAGTTCCAAGTAACTGTAGGCCAGTAAGCTTAACGTTCATAACAGGTAAATTAATGGAAGGAATTATTAAGGATAAGATTGAGCAACACATGAAAAAAACAGTTTTACTGAACAGTCAGTGTGGGTTCAGAAGACGGATGTCATGTTTTACCAACATGCTAGAATTCTATGAGGAAGCAATAAAAGGATATGATAAGAATGAAGCGTATGATATTATTTATCTTGACTTTCAGAAAGCATTCGATAAGGTCCCACATGAGAGGTCAGGCATCAAACTAAAAGAGGTTCAGAGTGTAGTGTATTCAGAATTCACAGAATTGGGTAAAACACAGGATGCGGGGGGTTATGGTGCAAGGAATCTTATCAGAAATGGGTGACATTAAGAGTGGTGTCTCTCATGGTTTAGTACTGGGACTATTCTGAATATAAAAAAATGATTTCAACAAGTTTACAAATAACAAGCTGGTTAACTTTGCAGATGCTAAGGTAGGTGGATTGGCAAATAATTTTGAATCCATTGAATCATTACAGAGAGACTTGGACAGCATACTGACTTGGGTAGTTTTATGGCAGATGAAACTTAATGTAACTATAAAGTACTGCACATAGCAAGTAAAAATTTATGATTTGAATACACAAGGTGAGGTCTGAAAATTGAAAGTACACCTTATGAGAAGGATTTAGGAGTCCTAGTGGACTTGACACTAACAACTGCCAGATGTTGTTCAGAAGCTGTTAAGCAGGCTAATAGAATTTTGGGTTATATAGCATGATATGTAGAGTACAAGTCCACAGAACTCCACCAAGAACGATCCTAAACCCGGCTGCAAAACGAGGAAGGTAATCGCTCTGCTGAGATGACCAGAATCGGGCAACCAGGGAAACAAGGCAATGTCAATGTCAATTTATGTCAATGTCAATTTATTTATATAGCACATTTAAAACAACATAGAAATGCTGTGGCCAAAGTGCTTTACAATAATAGAATAAAAGAAAAACAAACAACATAAATAGAAATAAAAATATATGAACATAAGTAATAAATAGAAGTAATGTTATATAATCACAATAAGGAAACCATCTGTATTACTGAAGGTCACGGAATGCAAGTGAATAGAAATGAGTCATTAATATTGTTTTAAACAGTTCAATTGTAGACAACTCCATTATATGATGAGGAAAAGAGTTCCACAGGCGAGGACCAGCAGCTGCAAAAGCCCTGTCCCCCTTGGTTTTACACTTGGTACGAGGGACAACAAGAGACAACTGACCAGAAGATCTAAGCACTCTGGATGGCTGGTGTAAAACACACAATTCAGATAAATAGGCAGGAGCAAGCCCATGTAAAGATTTAAAAACTAGCAACAAGATTTTAAAATCAGTTCGACAACTGACAGGCAGCCAGTGTAAAGAAGCTAAAATAGGAGAAACAGAGTCATACTTTCTTGCCCCAACCAGAAAGCGAGCGGCAGCATTCTGGACCAACTGTAACCTGTGTATCAGGGATTTGCTAATCCCAGAATACAGCGAGTTGCAGTAATCAAGGCGAGAAAAAATAAAAGCATGAGTAGTTTTCTCAAGATCTCTAGAAGATAAAAAAGGCTTGATCTTACCTAATAGACTAGGCTGGAAAAAGCAACTCTTGACTACAAAATGTACTTGTTTCTCAAAAGAGGGGTTACTGTCAAAGATTACACCAAGATTACGGACTTGAGGTTTGCAAAAGACAGAGAAAGAGCCGAGAAGTCCAAGACCACCTCTGTTTTATTTTGATTCAGATCAAGAAAATTATTAGCCATCCAGGATCTTAGTTCAGAAAGACAGTTGTGCAGTTGATTTATTGCAGAGTTGCAGACAGGAATATAAACCTGTGTATCATCCGCATAGCAGTGAAAAGAAATGTTAAATTTCCTAAAAATAGCTCCAATAGGATGAAGATATATAGGGAATAAAATAGGACCCAAAATGGATCCCTGAGGAACACCATATTTAAGAGGAGCAGTAAACGAAAAAGAGGAATTTAAAGTCACTGAAAAGTGTCTACCAGTTAGATATGACCTGAACCAGTTAAGAGCAGCCCCTTTAAGCCCAACAAGATGGTCAAGCCGCATCAGCAATATCTCATGGTCAATAGTGTCAAAGGCAACGGACAGGTCAAGGAGGAGAAGGACTGCCGTGTCACCTGAGTCCGTAATAATAGAGATGTCATTGAATACTTTCTGGAGGGCCGTCTCAACACCATGATAACGCCTAAAGTCAGATTGGTAGATCTCAAATAAATTATTGGAGTTAAGGTGATCGACCAATTGATTATAAATAATTCTTTCTAGAATTTTAGCCAGAAATGGAAGTTTGGAAATTGGGTGAAAATTGGCTAAAACTCCAGGATCTAATTCTGCCTTTTTTAGACAGGGACAGACCGCAGCATGTTTAAAAAATGAGGGTACAACCTCCTCACTTATAGAATCATTGATAATGGCTAGTAAAGATGGGCCCAAAACATCAAAGGCTTCCACTACGAGGCGTGGTGGTACAATATTGAGAAGACAAGAAACCAAATGGAAATTCCGTAATCAAGTTCTTTAATTCGTGCTACTGCATTCAGGGCAGCGAATGCGCCAGCGTCAGAGACCCAGGCTCTGGTGAGAAGTGAGCTACTGGCCAAAGAAACAAAATAATCTTGCTGAAATGGGGAATGTCCAAACTGGTCACCACATAGGCCAGAAGGAAATCATTGCAAAGGAATTGTCAAAGTGCAAAATCTCCATTGCAGCACTACCTGAACTATGACTCACTGGATCTGGAACCATAACTATGGAGCTGCCATCAGTCAACGATACAATAACACTATTGTACTTTGATGGAGAGAAAAGAGAGGCTGGCGTTTGCTTCATGGTGGACAGCCGAACGGCCAAAAGTGTGATCACATTCCAACCGATATCGGATCGTCTGGCAATCGTCACAGTTAATGGCACTATCAAAACTCACATCATCTCGACCTACGCACTAACTGAAACCAGTTCTGATCAGGCCAAAGATAATTTCTATGACTGGACTCCACCCCGCAGACTGATGTAATCATGTTGGCTGGCGATTTCATTGCTCATGTCGGAGCAGACTGCACGGGCTGGGAAGAATCGATGGGCCAGTTCAGACATGGCGACCTTAATGACAACAGACTATGCCTTCTGTTCTTAGTCACCACCAACAACCTCATAGTCAGGAACAGCCACTTCCAGCATCCACTGAAAAATCAGATCACATGGTGAAATCCATATGGCAGAAACTCGGCAGTACTGGACTACGTCCTGATCAGCTCCCACTTCCAGTCATCACTCAAAGATGTCCATTCAATGCATGGACTGGAATATGGATCGGACTGCTACCTGATCCGTGCAGTGCTCTAACTGCAACTCCAGCAAGGCAAAAGCAAATCATGTCACTCAGTGAAGCTGGACTGGAAACACCTGTTGAATCCCATATGCAAGCAGGAATTCCAACTCGCACTATCCAATCGATTTGCAACACTGAGGCTGTCGATGTTGAAGAAAAGCAAATCTTCAATATCATCATGGAATGTGCAAAAGCACTCTGCCCAACAATCCGCCATCAAATGCAGCCATGGATATCTGGTGAATGCTTGGACATGGTAGAGGAGCAAAAGCGAGCAAAGCTGGCAGACTACAAACGATATCAACAGCTCAATCAGTATGTCCGCCATCAGCTGAAAATCAAACGTGAAGTGTATTTGAATAAAGTATCTGCAGACTTGAAACAGGAGGCCATGAAACGTGTTCAGTACACTTTACCAAACACTCAAACGGTTGAGTGGAAAGGCAAAATCAACAAATGACAGCCTCCAAAAGGCTGATGGATCAAATGTGTGATCATCAACTGAATGTCTCCAACGATGGAGGGAGTTCTTCGCAGAGCTGTACAATCTCAAACCACCACAAGAACCACCAGCTGTGCCGGGATGCATCAATCCACCAGAGTCCCCAATGTCTGACCGAACCGACAATTGAGGTGAAGGTGGCCATCGGCACCCTGAAAAACAGCAAGACATCGGGTATAGAGAAGGTGACAGCCGAAGCAGTCAAGGCAGGGGGAGATATCTTACTTTGTTAACTCTACCTGCTTCTTAAGATCATCTGGCAAACCGAGCAATACCAACTGCATGGAAAAATGCTATCATCATACCCATTCACAAGAAATGCAACAGCTGTGATTGCAAAAAATGTTGTGACATCAGCCTGCTTTCCATTGTAGGCAAAGTTTTCATGAAGATTATTCAGTCCAGACTGTCGAGGTATCAAAAGCAGACTAGCCAAGAAGAACAGGTAGGCTTCTCTCCAAACTGGGGATGCTGCGACCAGGTCTTCACCATCCAACACTTGATGGAGGAAAGAATCTGATGAAGCAAACGAACAGTAATCATCTTAATCGATTTTCCATTGGCATTACTACATTCACTGGCCCTCCCTTTGGCAAGCAATGGAGACGGAATATATAAATGAGAAATTTCTCAAGCTTCTTCAAACAAATTACAACCAATTGTCCAGTCAACTGCGGATCAATAACAATCTTTCTGAGGAGTTCACCATCAAGACTGGTGTCACCAAGGAGATGTGGCCTCCCCACTGCTTTTCAACATTGTGATCAATGTCATCATGTTCCTTGATAGGAGCAAAGTCTAGTTTGGTGAGGACCAGTTTCTTACAGATCTTATGTTCACTGATGACAGTGCCATATGGGCTAATAAGGATGCAGAGGCCATAGATATCATCTACAACATCACTCACATCACCCAGTCATACAGGCTCAAAATCAACACGGACAAGACGAAAGTACTGACAACCATTGGATCACCGGCCATTGTTCAACTCGATGGCATCCAGATCGAGCAGGTCCAAGAGTGAAAAATACTTGGGTTTGTTGGTGCAGAAAAAGAAAATCTCATTAATGGCAGAAATCCACAGCTGAATTGGTCAAGCAGCCGCAGCATTTGCTTCCCTGAAGTGGTGCCTGTGGAAGCGAACTAACATTTCTACCAAGACCAAAGTTTGCCTATTTCGGACTCTGATTCTGCCAATCCTCCTGTATGGATCAGAGACCAGCATCCTACTCAAATCGGATTTAGAGTCTTCCAAATGTGTTCTCTATGTCAGATTCTATGTGTCTCTCTATGCGATCATATCCAAAATGAAGAAATTCAACACCAGCGCAAGAAACTGCTGACTATTGACAAACAGATCCAGAAGCAACAACTACGTTGGTTTGGCCACATGTGAGAATGAACCACAATCGACTAGTGCACAAACTCCTCTGGCGAAATTACCCCACCCAGTGGAAAATCCAACGATCAACGCCAAAGAAAACATGGATCAAGCAGGTCGAAGAAGACATGAAAAATTGACTTAACAACAAGGAGGTCAGAAACATGACCTTGGACCGCCGAACATGGAAACGTGTTATGAATGAAATCCGACAACCAACCACAGCAGCGCACAGGTTTAGGAGCCAATCCAAAACAAACGCCAGCTAGGGATCAAAGAAGAGGAAGAAGACAAGTCCACAGAGGTTATGCTGAAGCTTTATAACACAATGGTAAGGCTTCATCTGGAGTAATGTTTGTAGGTTTGGTATCCAGGCTACAAAAAAAGATTTAGAAGTACTAGAAATTTTTCAGAGAAGTGTGACTACACTGATTCCAGGAGATTGGTTATGAGGAAAGATTAAAAGAGCTGAGCCTTTTCAGTTTAAGCAAAAGTACTTAAAATTAACATGACTGATGTGTTTAAAATTATGAAGGGAAATAATGGATTGAGACAGTTACTATAAAAAGAGTTCAAAAAGAACATGGGGACAGAGTTGGAAACTTGTTAAGGGTAAATTTCACACAAACATTAGGATCTTTTTCTTTACACAGAGAACCATAGACACAAGGGATAAGTTACTAGTTAAGTAGTGTGGTTAATAGTAGGAGAGATCTTCAAAATATGACTTGATGTTATTTTGGAAGAATTAAGTGGATAGGACTGGCAAAATTTTATAAAATTTGTGTTCAGGTGCAAAACTCACTGAGAGATGTGCACACCTAAAGATTAAAAGTTATAGAAAAGTGATTGATAATATTATAAGGTAAGGAATATGCCCTGGTCTTGAGCATATCCAAGATGTTTAAAAAAATAGAAAGTTAATTCACCTGTGCAGATTTACAGTCTGCCGCTAATTAATCTGAAGCTACTTTTTGTGGATATGTACATAATAATATGTACGGTTTGAGTGAACGCTGGCGGGACTGGTCGCCGCTGCTCGCCGGTAACTAGACTATGTGATTTTGTGGGTATTTGTTTGTTTTTTTGCCATTTTGTTGACATCTCTGCGTGGCTGTATATGCTGTGTATGCATTTAGCTTCATCCTAACCTCCGTTTCGTTTGCAACTTACCGGCTTATTCTCTGGACGTCTGAGCTGCCTCTGGCCTCCTCACCTACAATGTGGACTGGTAGGATAATCGCCTGGTTAATGCTTGTTTGGAGTCTTCTGTCGCTCGTTATCCAACCTGCGACTGGCCTCCTCCAGTATCCAGCTGCTGAGCTTCTTCGACTGCGTCTTCTCCAGTCTGTGCCTCTGCTGTCGGTGCTGTATTACTTCTCCCTCGTCGGAGATACATCCACCGTGGGTCTCGTCGGAGATTCCGAACGGACGTCTCGAAAGGAATTAACTCTTTTTGGTCTGATTTTCGGCACCCTCCACACAACACAGATAGGAACGTTGATCATAGCGTGTTGGCCAGCTTAGCTAGGTCGACTAACACCACTGTCAAATGCGACAGCAACATTGTCAGCTTTGGTCTACTAAACATCCGCTCACTCACGAGCAAGGGACATCTCATTCAGGATCTCCTCATTGACCGTAAGTTTGACATTTTCTGTTTAACTGAGACTTGGCAACAACCTCAAGACTTTTCACAACTTAATGAATGCACCCCCCCGGGGTTTGTTTACACTTGTCAATCCCGTGCCTCTGGCCGTGGAGGAGGTGTCGCGATTATTTATCGCGAGGAGTGGAAAGTCCTGCCGTTGTCTGCTCCTGCTGTTAGCTCTTTTGAATCGACTGTGTGTCAACTGTCTGGCCCAGTTCCTACCATTATTGCAACTGTCTACCGTCCTCCTAAGTCAAACAATAATTTTTTGAACGATCTTGTTACCTTCCTTACTCATTTATCTGTAATTACCCCAAATATAATTCTGCTGGGGGATTTTAATGTACATCTGGACAATATCAATATCCCTCTCACTAGAGACTTTTTATCTTGCCTGGAGAGTTTTGGATACCAGCAGCACACTGATGTTCCTACTCATTGTAAAGGACATATCTTGGACCTGATCTGCTGCTCTGGTGTTGTTCCTTTTGATCTCACAGCAGATGAACTCACTATAACCGACCATTTTCTTCTTTCATTCAATGCCAAACTTACCTTTTCTGTTCCTAAGCTTCCACGTCTCATAGCCTTTCGCAACATTAAGAATATTAACTTGAATTTGCTGTTTTCTAGAATCGATTCCCAAATGGACTTTTATAATTTATCCACTCCCATAGAACTGGTCTCATATTATAACACCTGTCTTAATGATATTCTTAATTCTCTGGCTCCGTTAAAAACCCGTTCTGTTTCTTTTTCTTTTTCTGCCCCTTGGTTTACGCCTGAACTTCGGCTTCTGAAAGCTAAGGGCAGGCAACTTGAAAGGTTGTTTAAAAAATCCGGACTGTTTGTCCACAAAGAGATGTATAAAAATCATCTTCTCTATTATAAGGATTGTATAGCTCAAACCAAGTCTAATTATTACACTCAGTTAATTACTCGTAATACAGGTGACACCAAGACTTTGTTTTCTTTACTTAATAATGTTACACAACCTCCAGACTCTTTACCATCTCACCTTTACTCAACTGCTTTCTGTAATTCTCTTATGTCTTTTTTCAACGAGAAAATCCAAAAGATACATCAGCACCTTGGTCCAGATCCTCTCTATATTCCTTCTGAACTACACTCGCCTATTCACTTTTTCTCTTCTTTCCAGCTTCCCACTTCCTCTGAAATTTCAGATCTCATCTGCAAATCCAAGTCATCTACTTGTCAGCTGGACCCCCTGCCTACAGTTCTGGTTAAAGCCTGCCTCCCCTCTCTAGTCCCTCTCATTTCTGCCATCATTCACTCTTCTCTCACTACTGGTATTATTCCCTCATCTTTTAAAACTGCTGCTATAACCCCAATATTAAAAAAACCTGGTGCTGATCCTACTAATTTCAATAACTTTCGCCCCATTTCTAACTTGCCCTTTATCTCCAAAATTCTTGAAAAAATAGTAGCTATCCAACTTCACACCCATTTATCTCATAATAATCTATATGAAAAGTTCCAGTCTGGTTTTCGCCCCCTTCATAGTACAGAAACGGCACTTGTTAAAATTACTAATGACCTCCTTATGGCTGCTGACTCCGGTCTAATCACTATTCTCATCCTCCTTGATCTGAGTGCGGCCTTTGATACTATTTGTCATACCACTCTCCTTAATAGATTATCTCTGATTGGCATTACTCACACTCCACTTGATTGGTTTAGATCCTACCTCTTAGGCCGCACTCAGTTCATACAACTTAAAACCTTCACATCCAAACCCACCGCTGTTACCTCTGGTGTGCCCCAGGGCTCTGTCCTGGGGCCTCTTCTTTTTATTATTTACCTTCTTCCCCTTGGCAATATTTTTCGCAAATATAACATTAATTTTCACTGTTATGCTGATGACACCCAGCTCTACCTTGCTGGTAATCCCACCTCCTCTTTTCCACCACCCTCGCTTATTGACTGCATTGCTGAAATTAAATCCTGGTTTTCTTCGAATTTTCTCAAATTAAACAGTGACAAAACTGAGGTTCTCCTCATTGGTTCAAAATCTTCATTATCCAAAACCAATAATCTTTCTCTTATTATTGATGACTTTGTTGTTTCCCCATCATCTCAGGTCAAGAGTCTGGGTGTCATCCTCGACAGTACTCTATCCTTCCAATCTCACATTAATAACATCACCCGGTCTGCTTACTTCCACCTACGTAATATTAATCGTATTCGCCCCTCCCTCACTCCTCACACCACTGCCATTCTTGTTCATAGTCTTGTCACTTCTCGGCTGGACTACTGCAATTCACTCCTCTTTGGTCTCCTGAATAAATCTCTTCATAAGCTTCAGTTAGTCCAGAATTCTGCAGCACGTATCATCACTCAAATCCCATCTATTCACCATATTACTCCGGTCTTGCAGCAGCTTCATTGGCTCCCGATTAAGTTTCGTATTGATTTTAAGATTCTACTATTAACATTTAAGGCCATCCATAACCTCGCCCCTCCATATCTGTCTGACCTTCTTCATGTTGCCATTCCATCCCGTAACCTTAGATCCTCTTCCTCCACCCATCTGACTGTTCCTCCCGCCCGTCTAACCACCATGGGGAGCAGAGCTTTCAGCCGTTCTGCTCCCAAGCTCTGGAATTCATTGCCTGCGGATCTCCGAAATATCAAATCATATTCATCCTTCAAATGTAAACTTAAAACGCATCTGTTTAAAATGGCTTTTTCTTTTTCCTCCTGATTATAATGGTTTTGTTTGGTTTTAATTTCTAGATTTTCTGATGTTTTAAGTTTTTTATAATTGTGTCTTTTATTTAATTATTTATCTATTTATTTATTTATTGTTGTTCGGTGTCCTTGAGTTCCCTGAAAGGCGCCTTGTATAAATAAAATGTATTATTATTATTATTATTATTATAAATGTAATGAAGAGAGGCAAGTCTGCAATTCAGATGTTCTTTCATGTATGAACACATTCTAATTTTGTTCACAAAAGTGTTTCCTAGAAATCACATGTTTTGGCAATTGCAAGCATGCCACTGTATGAGTAACCTGAGCGTTTTCATGGTCATTTTAATTTCGTTTGCTATTGTCCACGTGTTCTTCACCATAGACTTCTTTTGTATCAGAAACTTTATTAGTGTTATATTTTTAAGTAAAACAGCTAAAAAATTAGAGAATACACAGGGTAAGTAATATATAAAAATTATAATTTTGGGGTGGAGTATTCCTCTGAAACTAACACAATTATTTTGGATTTTGATCATCAGTAATTGAACTTCTATTATAAATTGAATTGGATGAAAACCTGCAACCACTGTAGTCCAGGCTTGCTTGATATGTAAAAATAAATATTAAAATTGTACTTTTTAATGGTATCTTTAGTGGGAATATGATAATAACCTTAAAATGTTGTTCTTTCCATTTAGTGTAAGGAATGTGGGAAGCCATTTTCTATCAACCAGATGGAAGACTTGGAAATTATATCTCGGTGTGTGTTTTGCAGATTCAATGATCCTCTTAGAAATGCTATACCATCACCACCTACCTTTTGAATTAAAACTATTAAAAATGTATGATTTTTGTAATATTTAAGTATTAATGCACAGAAGGCTCATTTTCTTCTTTAACTTTTTTCTTTGACTAGAATGCTGTTAATAAAAAAACAAACTTTTTAAGAAAATAATCGACAGTTTCAGAGTGGTAAAGATCAGTTAAAAATATTTTGTCAGTGATTTTCTTTTCACTTTTTTATGTCTGGTCTATTATCTTGCTGTATTTGAATTGATTTTACATTATTTTATTTATCATCATAATGAAAAATAACCTGGTTATTTTGTATATGTGATTTTATTCTTTTATATAACTGAAACCTGTTAGTATTCTTCTACTATAATATGTGCATTTAACACCAAAGACAACAACAACATCATTAATATAAAATTTAGGCTCTTCAGTGAAAGTGTACTTAGTGTGTTAATACAAAGTCAGGCCTCAAACTTACAGATGGTGAGCAGACCAACTAGACAGTGAGAAGGAGAGAGGGGTGTGAGTGGCCCACACGGCATCTTAGTGCATTTCTTTTATCATATTTTAACAAATGCCAAGATGATAGAGGCACCAGGTGAGATGATCAGTTTTTGGTTCCAAAACAGATAACTCACTAAACCCTGGTACATTAAGCAAACTTCCCCCTGTTATGAGACATGGGGAACACCTGCAAAATAATAAATATAAACCTGGACACCACGACAAACTATTTCCTTGCATGGGTGACACACTGGTCATACATCTGTAGACTTTTGGCCGTCTCTTTGTGATCAACTCCAGCATGTGTATTTTAATGACTTCTCCTTCCCTAACAACTCCATCTGGCTTTGGAACTTCTCTTCAATCCTTCTCTTTAAACCCTGCAGATAGTTGGTCCTATTTGAACCAATAAGTGGTCCTGTCTGTTTTCCACGATTGACTTCCAGACCACCCACTATCACGCTAGCCTAACTGCAAAATGCAAATGAGAGGTAAGATGGTGAAAATGTCTTCAAACAGCAGAAGGGGGGAGGAAGAAATAAATTTAAAAAATGTAAATCATTCCAATAAGGGGCAGGAACATGGCAGAAAATGAGCAATTTATGAGCGGGGAGCTACAGCAGGGGTGGCGTTATGTAGCACATTGGTAATGCTGCTGCCTAGCAAGAAGGAGACAGGGGTTTGCATCCCGAATGCTCCCTATGTGGAGTCTGCTTGTTCTCCCCGTGTCCACATGGGTTTTCTCCAGTTGCTTTGGTTTCTACCACAATTCAAAGACATGCAGGTCAGTTTAACTGGCATTGCTGTATTGCATTGACCCTAATGTGTGTGTGTAGGTATGTACCTGTGTTTGCCATTTGATGGACTGGTGCCTTGTCCAAGTGTTGTTACTACCTTATGACCTGTCATCGCTGGACTATGCTCCAGCTGCCCTGTGACCATGCTCTAGATAATTGGAAAAGAGAAAATGGGTAGATGGAACTGCCTCAGTTTATGAATGTAGCCTCTTTATGACCTCTTTTAATGGCACGTAAGACAAGACAGTTCATAGGTACTCTGAAATTTTAAGTCTCAAATTAATAGAATTTTTAAACATTTTATTAACAGCGACTGCTGTGTTGAAGGGTAAGCTGATAGTTTAGTGACCTAGGGCCTCATTTATAAAACTTGCATGAATTTCAGCATGAAAATTTGCATACGCCAAAGTACAGGAGATATGTACAGTAAAAAAATAAAAAGATTTATACAACCTGGCATACGCATATTTTTATGCATTGTACACTTTATAAATCACAATCATCTTTTAAATGTCCTCAAACAACCATATATTAACCATGCTAATCAATATACAATCATAATTACATATACAGACCTGTATTGGCTGGTAGAGCAGCCTCCTATGTGACGCATTCTGTAGTGCAAAATAGAAGTTCTTGTCTCTAAATTAGAGACATGTAAGAACCTTTATTTGGTGACCTGTGCGCAAATACAGTATGTTGAATGGCAGCATGTTACTGCTGCTGTAAATACTGTTGCACCACTGACCTGCAAATGGCTTCTGTAATTAGAGATGCCTTTTAATGTGGCATTATGCTAGAACAGTCATGATGATTATCAGCCTCATCTTGGCATCACATATAACTTCTATTTTAATAGAACATAACGGGATTTCTTCCTGGCTTGTGCCCTGTGCTGGATGGGATTAGCTTCAGCAGACCCCCATGACCCTGTGTTAGGATATAGCGGGCTGAAAAATGGGTGGATTGATGGATAACTTCTTACAGTTAATAAAAGCAGCTTCATTCTCGCAAGGTGCCCTTATTGTAATATTAGTGTATTAAAGTGTCCCAGTTACGTTAGGAAAATCAGTCACTGCTGCAAATTCCCTTTTGTTATTGGTAACAACATATTCTGTTACAGTATATGTATATGCACACACACCATATGACAAGTGGAGGTTAAATATTTTTGGTCAGTTAAAGGCTTCCAGCACAGCAGGCATATGAGGGAGTGATGCTTGGATAAGATATTCCTGAGAAGCGAAAACGGGTAGTTTAAACTGATGACAAAAACAAATACAGTCTCTATATCATATTCATCACATTTGAGCTTTAATATGTCTGCCACGTTAATGCCCATTATAATAACCGCACAGTGATATGAATTACTGCGGTGGATTGGCCCAGGATTGGTTCCCCTGCCCTGCATCCTGTGTTGGCTGGGATTGGCTCCAGCAGACCCCCGTGACCCTGAGTTTGGATTCAGCGGGTTGGAAAATGGATGGATGGATGATATGAATTATTATGTGTGTGAGTTGTCATTTAGCTGGTTTGCCTGCATTTCCGCACTTGATCCTCCTGCTTGATCCTGGGTGTTGTCATTTCCCATTTTTTCTGAAATGCTGCGTATGCATGAGTCAGAGTTGCTGTAAATATAAGCACATTCTCCTGTCATGTTTTCTTTTATAAATCTTGATGTTTGCGTGGGAAGTTCCATACACATATTTCAAGACACTTTTTGTGCAAATGCACATTTTGAGCCTCTTTTAGTGCATATACAGGCTATATAAACAAGGCACCTGGAGCCTCATGTATAAATGGTGCATATACACAAAACTGTTGCATACACCTGTTTCCACACTCACATCGCGATGTATAAAAACTAGACTTAGTATAAAACCACGCAGATTCTCACGGCAGCACAACCCATTGTGTACACATGTTGCTGATTGGTTTTGCACACTGGCGGCACTCAGCATCAAAGTACTGCTACTGTTCCTGTGTGGTTGCCCTTTCTTTTTTAGATTCGCATCCATGACGTGGACTTTATCAAATACACTGAAATTAACCGCTGTGAGAAGCAGCCTGGACACAGACAGACTGACATCATTTTGTCACCCAGCACACGTTTATTTACAGTATGTACAATATTTTAAAGCACAAACCCAGTGCCTCCAGCACCAATCCCCCAAAGTCCAGGCCTCTCTCTCCAGTGCCTGCCTTCTCCAGGCCGCCTCCACTCCTCTCCAACAAGACTCTTGTTCACCTCCGCCCGACTCCAGTCACTGCCTGAAGGGAGGCAGCCCCTTTTATGCACACCCAGATGGGCTCCAGGTGCTTCCCGACACTCCTCCACCTACACTCCCCTGTGTGGAGGAAGTGCAAGCTGCGCACCTGGAAGCCCTCCAGGTGTCCCTGTTCTTCTTCCCCCCAGCACTTCTGGGTGTGGCAGAAGTGCTGAGGTCCAGGGCTCTCCAGGCACCGGGGCGCCCCCTGGCGGTGACCACGGGCCCCTTCAGGGTTGGGCTTCCAAGCCCTGCACCCGTGGTCCCCAATGCAACCAGGGCGGTCACCCCCTCGTGGTCTGGAGGAGGCGCAAGCCTTCCTCCGATCCTCTCGGGCGTCCCGGCTAGGTACCACCCCCAGCGACCTGCCACAGTACCCCACCGCAAGCTGAGACCCCTAGGGGCCAGCGGCCCTTCCCACGAAGGCAGGTCCCACGGTGGGTAGCCGACATGCTCCACTCCAGGGCTTGGTCCTGCAAAATATAAAACTGAACTAGGGGCAGAGACGTTGCCCTGACGCCGCCACTCGGCGTCTCTCTGCCTTGAATAGGGGCAATGCTCCCCCCTCTGACCGGCACCCCGGTGCTTGTAACCTCGGCCCCCCTTTCGAGACCTCCGTGTCCCCCATGCTGGGACATTGGACGGGACCACACGCGCCCCCGTCACCTCATCCGGCTGTGGGGTTTCACTCTGCGCCAGCAGAGGGCGGCCCTTCTCCGGACATGAGCCTTCTGCCTCACGTCCTCCCTTATCAGAGGAACCGGCATTCTTCCCTCAGTTCCTCCTTTTCCTCTGGGACGCCGTGATGGTCTGGGTCTGCCTGTGGCAAAAGCACAGCCCCTGATCCATCTGCGTCCCTGTAGAACGACTTGAGGCTGCGGCCGGCTTGGGGATGAGGGCGCTAGGACCCAGGGCACTTATCAGCCCGCGTCCTGCCAGCCCCCTCGTTGTCTCTCCCCTCACCCTGCACTAAGCACCTGCCGCCGCGTCTACTGTTGGAGATCCCCCTACTTGATTCCAATCACTAGGTTCACGGGTCTTTTCAGTGGGACCTCCTGCATGCTGTACGGGGTCGGCTCCACTTACCTTCCCCGCTGTACCGCTCCAGTCGAAGGTTCTAGCACCGCGCTATTCCATCCGCGCATGCAGCGCCTGTCCTGATGCGACTGCACCTCTGCACGGAGGGCACACAGCTCCTGTGGAAGCGACTCTACGGACCACAGGCAAACCTCCAGCGCCCGCAGAGCCGCAGACAAGGACAAAAAGACAGCCGGCGATGAGCCTACCTGCTCGTCAGCGTCAGCCGCTGGCTGCTTTCTGTGGACCTTCTCCTCTGGCCCAATCGGGTCTCTTCTTGGCACAAGATGGATATTCCTTGGTCCCGCCTCTATACAGTCATTGGTGGGCACACAAGACAAACCATCCAATCCCGTGCCTGTCACGGGGAGGGACTTACGGTCCGCGGCCATTTTGGCTCTTCTCCCCCTAGTGCAGTGGCATACTGGCTCTTCGAGTTGCAGCCCCTCCTTCCCGGCAGCTCTCCCAACTGCCGCCTCCGCACTGTCGAAGGCCCATGGACCAGCACGCCCCTGCCACGGACGCGGAACCGGGCAGTCCCTGCCTGCAACACAAAAGGTGAGTCCGACCCCGCAGGGCTGACCGCCGTTGGGCAGGGCACTTACCTCCCGGATCCCGTCACTCCGAGGCGCCTGCTTCGGTGTGGCCTTACTCTTCGCGGTGCCGTCCTGGCCGCCCTTTATGACAGCGCGTCTGTCAGAGCCTGCTGCACTCTGGCAATGCCCGTTGTCGTTCCTCTGCACCCAGGGATTATGGCCTTTCTGCGGACCGGTGGCGGTCCCTGGGGAGAACTGCTCCCGCAGAGTTGTGCGTGCGCCACTCCTGCGGGGTGTGTGTGGGTTCCGCTGCTGCGCTGGACCGTTCACAGATTGATTTTTTGGTGCAGGTCCCTGCCTTGAACCAGGCAGAGCATCCTGCCGACCACGCCACTGTGAGAAGCAGCCCGGACACAGACCGACGGACATCATTTTGTCACCCAGCACGTGTTTATTTACAGTATGTACAATATTTTAAAGCACAAACCCAGTGCCTCCAGCACCAATCCCCCAAAGTCCAGGCCTCTCTCTCCAGTGCCTGCCTTCTTCAGGCCACCTCCACTCCTCTCCAACAAGACTCTTGTCCACCTCTGCCTGATTCCAGTCACTGCCTGAAGGGAGGCGGCCCCTTTTATGCACACCCAGATGGGCTCCAGGTGCTTCCCGACACTCCACTGTGTGGCGGAAGTGCCGGCTGCGCACCCGGAAGCCCTCCAGGTGTCCCCGTTCTTCTTCCCCCTGCATTTCCAGGTGTGGCAGAAGTGCTGAGGTCCAGGGCTCTCCGGGCACTGGGGCGCCCCCTGGCGGTGACAATGGGCTCCTACAGGGTTGGGCTTCCAAGCCCTGCACCCGTGGTCCCCAACGCAACCAGGGCGGTTGCCCCCTCGTGGTCTGGAGGAGGCACAAGCCTTCCTCCGGTCCTCTCTGGCGTCCCGGCTGGGTACCACCCCCAGCGGCCTGCCACACCGCATATCGTTTATAAATTTAAGCTACCTGATTGTAATCAACCTGTAACAATATAATGGTGCACAGAATGGACTAACTATTCCAAATATTATAGCCGCTTTAGCGTTGTTACTCTCAGTGCACCATTCAGAGTATTTTAACCCATTGTATCTAAGTGTGGAATCACAGTTTTACAGCAGCTAATTGGAAAGCTCTATGGCGAGTTGTGTTAAAAGTGCAAAGGATTATCGGCATACAACTTCCAGCCGTGGAGGACATTTATAGAACACGCTGCGTGAGGTAAGCCACCAGCATCTGCATGAATTGCACTCAGCCATGTGCACAGTCTATTTGAACTTCTCCCATCTGGCAAATGCTTCAGAGCCTTTCCTGCACAGACCTCGAGACTTAGAAACAGTTTCATCCCAAGAGCTACCTGTAAATGCACTCAATCAGGTGCTTACAATAACAATTACCTCACTGTAAACTTGCACTACAGCTGTAATGTTACACAACCTAAGCCACTTCATGAACTATTTGCACTATCTGATCAATATATAAATGTATATTGTATTTATGCTTTCATACTGTATATTTTTCATTGTTTTTTTATTATATTATTATTTTATAGGAAATAAGTTTATGGACGATTTGCATATTGCATCTCATTGTACCATATAATGACAGTAAAAGAATTCAATTCAATAAAAGAGAGCGTGTGTTTACAAATGATGATGACTGGTTTCTACGTCGATTTAGATTTCTAAGAGCTATCCTCTTGGAGCTGTGTGCTGTTAGAATACTAGGATGTATACTTGACATCATTTTTCATATGAAATGCATTAAAGTATGCATATTAAATTATACAGATAAATTGTTAACTTCATTTAAATAATGTATATTGTTAATAATTAAACGTGGGCCATGGTGGCGCAGCAGTATCATTGTTTCCCTATGTTTAATACATGCTTTAATGCATTTCATCATGAAAATGATACCAAGTATACATCTTAGTATTCTAAAATGTTCAGAGAGCTGTAATATCATGAATGTAATGTATTCTGTGTAGAGTTCAGTGCCTGTGCGCTCCTGTCTACAAAAGAGGAAGCCCGTAGTGATTCACACACATAGAATACGAAGCATTTAACATGCTACTTTAGTTACGATGAGATTTGAGAAACTCTAGTAAATTAAACATCGATCTTAAGATGAAGTTCATGATGTTCTACTTTAATGACAAAATAAAGACAAGATTAAAGTGGAAATTTCAAGATCAAAATCAAAATTCAACCTTTTTTTTCACTGTGTCCCTATTTTTTTCTTTTCTCTGTACTCTAATATGCTTCCACATGACACTCAAGACAGTGGGCTACGACTCGTCTTTTCATGGTGACTCTGATATCAGATCACTTCTTTTTTATTTCGGGCACTGTGCAACTTTCTGAACTTGAACTTTCGAGAGTCTCTGCCACTCTCTATCACTCGATCAACTTCATTTTTTTGCTTATACCACTGTTTAAGCCAACAAATAGTACATTTTTCCTTGCCTCCACTTCGCAGTTGCCAAAATTCTTCTTTTATCCCCATGCTTTTATCATTGTCTTTTCACAAAATGCTGAACTTAAAGGGCTATTTACATTGATTTACATATTCAAAGGGGTGTGATTCCAAGAGGAGTCGTGGTGGGGTAGCAGGCACGTGCGCGTTACATGTGCGTTACATTTTACGCTGACCGGGATTTATGGAGCATAAGTGCATGGAAGTTGGCTTATGCACGGTTTTGTGCATCTGAATTCTATGCACTGCGTTATACAGTATATGAGTCTCCTGGTGATAATATCCCTATTAATCAACATAACATCATAGTTAAAAGACTTCTCTTGTTTAATGTAACAAATGATCTAAACAGTTGTATGCTTTATTTTACAATGACACAAACGTTCAGTCTTGTGGTATAGAGATAACATGATCTTTCAAGCAGTGCAAGGATTTCATTGTACACATGACAATAAACTTGAACATCAGTTTGTCCAGAACCCAAATTTATCAGTGATTTAGACCATCACATTATTTTTGTTATGGTTCAGCCCAATAAAGCATCAGCAAAACCCTGCTTGTGAAAAACAGAAGAACAACCGAACTGCAGGAGAGGGGTTGACGGGGACAGTGAAGCATCTGCACAGCCTGAGATCTTTTAGTCCATAAACTATGCTACCTATGTACAAATCAGTAGGAATTTTTAAGTGTGCACTGTAGAAGAAGGAAAGCAAGGCATGATTAGCCAATTGACACTTTGAGGGCATCCATAAAGACTGCACACCTGTTTAAATCACAACAGGTAGAAAATGCACCATCAAGCAGGAAAAGAAGATGCTAGTTGTCATGAATAGGAGTTATCTCCAAGGAAAAATGTGTGAGGCCTCCAGAAACAAGCTGGGGAGTGAACCAAATCCTTCCTGATCTGTCCAGCAAAGACTCAGCTGTCTTCAGTCAGGCCCCAAAGACTACCTGCTGCACAAGGTGGTTGGAGAACAGTGAGATGGGGTCTAAGATGTCCAAATTTAATTCTTCGGCACCCAGGTCAACATTTCAAAGCTAGAGCTGTATCTGTTGATTCTAATGATAACAAAGTGTGTACTACTGGTGATTCCACAGTGTTGACTGTTAGAAATGTTAAATATTTAAGCTAAAAATTTCAAGTAAGACGTCACTTAGATAAAACGGTATTTGACACAAAACTGGACCCTCTTCCTAACACTGAAGCAAACGCATTTTTTCTGTACGCCATCACTAACAATATTTAGAATGTAATTATGTCTAGTTCTTTATCAGGATTACACAGAGGACATGTAGTCTACAGTAGGCTGCTTTCCCTTACATACAAAACAATAACTTTTGTTAAAAATTAGGGTGATTTGTAAGAATGGGATTAATTTTAAGGAAAGATGACTTCTATCCTAATTGAAGTGGATCACTATCAAGACTGCAGCTTCAAAAATAAATGTTTTCTTATTATTCTTATCTCTTTCTAACTGTTTTTCTTCACTAGCTACCACCCAAAATTTCAGTATTAGATCATCTAATAAATTAGCTTTTCACGCCTTCGGGTGGGAGGACGGGTCCTAACTGTTGTTTGTGCGTATGCACCGAACAGCAGTTCGGAGTACCCACCCTTTTTGGAGTCCCTGGAGGGGGTGCTAGAGGGCATACCTTCTGGGGACTCCCTCGTTCTGCTGGGAGACTTCAATGCTCACGTGGGCAATGACAGTGAGACCTGGAAGGGCGTGATTGGGAGGAATGGCCCCCCCGATCTGAACCCGAGCGGTGTTTTGTTACTGGACTTCTGTGCTCGTCACAGATTGTCCATAACGAACACCATGTTCAAGCATAGGGGTGTTCATATGTGCACTTGGCACCAGGACACCCTAGGCCTCAGTTCGATGATCGACTTTGTGGTCGTGTCATCGGACTTGCGGCCACATGTCTTGGACACTCGGGTGAAGAGAGGGGCGGAGCTGTCAACTGATCACCACCTGGTGGTGAGTTGGCTTCGATGGTGGGGGGAGGATGCCGGTCAGGCCTGGTAGGCCCAAATGTGTTGTGAGGGTCTGCTGGGAACGTCTGGCAGAGCCCCCTGTCAGAAGTAGCTTCAACTCCCACCTCCGGCAGAACTTCGACCACATTCCGAGGGAGGTGGGGGACATTGAGTCCGAATAGGCCATGTTCCGTGCCTCTATTGTTGAGGCAGCTGACTGGAGCTGTGGCCGTAAGGTGGTCGGTGCCTGTCGTGGCGGCAATCCCCGAACCCGTTGGTGGACACCGGCGGTGAGGGATGCCGTCAAGCTGAAGAAGGAGTCCTACAGGACCCTTTTGTCCTGTGGGACTCTGGAGGCAGCTGATAGGTACCGGCAGGCCAAGCGGAATGTGGCTTTGGTGGTTGCTGAGGCAAAAACTCGGGCGTGGAAGGAGTTTGGGGAGGCCATGGCGAACGACTTTCGGACGGCTTTGAGGAGATTCTAGTCCATCTCCTCAATCCCACTAACATGCCTTCCAATGAGGAAGCAGAGCCTGGGGACTCAGAGGTGGGCTCCCCCATCTCTGGGACTGAGGTCACCGAGGTGGTCAAAAACTCCTTGGTGGCAGGGCCCCGGGTGTGGATGAGATACGCCCGGATGTTCCTCAAGGCTCTGGATGTTGTAGGACTGTCTTGGTTGACACGCCTCTGCAACATCGCATGGACATCAGGGACAGTGCCTCTGGATTGGCAGACCGAGGCGGTGGTCCCCCTCTTTAAGAAAGGGGACCGGAGGGTGTGTTCCAACTACAGAGGGATCAAACTCCTCAGCCTCTCTGGAAAAATCTATTCAGGGGTCCTGGAGAGGAGGGTCCGTCAGATAGTCGAACCTCGGATTCAGGAGGAACAGTGTGGTTTTCGTCCTGGTCGCGGAACAGTGGACCAGCTCTACACCCTTAGCGGGTCCTGGAGGGTGCATGGGAGTTTGCCTAACCAGTCTACATGTGTTTTGTGGACTTGGAAAAGGCATTCGTCTGTGTCCCTCGGGGAATCCTGTGGGGGGTACTCCGAGAGTATGGGGTACCAGACCCCCTGATAAGGGCTGTTCGGTCCCAGTACGATCAGTGCCAGAGCTTGGTCCGCATTGCCGGCAGTAAGTCGAACCCGTTTCCAGTGAGAGTTGGACTCCGCTAGGGCTGCCCTTTGTCACCGATTCTGTTCATAACTTTTATGGACAGAATTTCTAGGTGCAGTCAGGGCGTTGAGGGGGTCCGGTTTGGTGGACTCAGGATTGGGTCACTGCTTTTTGCAGATGATGTTGTCCTGTTTGCTTCGTCAGGCCATGATCTTCAGCTCTCTCTGGATCGGTTCGCAGCTGAGTGTGAAGCGGCTGGGATGGGAATCAGCACCTCCAAATCCGAGACCATGGTCCTCAGCCGGAAAAGGGTGAAGTGCCCTCTCAGGGTTGGTAGCGAGATCCTGCCCCAAGTGGAGGAGTTCAAGTATCTCAGGGTCTTGTTCACGAGTGAGGGAAGAATGAAGCATGAGATCGACAGGCGGATCGGTGCGGCGTCCGCAGTGATACGGGTTCTGCATCTGTCTATCGTGGTGAAAAAGGAGCTGAGCCGCAAGGCGAAGCTCTCAATTTACCAGTCGATCTATGTTCCTACCCTCACCTATGGTCATGAGCTATGGGTAGTGACCGAAAAAACGTGATCGCGAATACAAGCGGCTGAAATGAGTTTCCTCCGCAGGGTGTCTGGGCTTTCCCTTAAAGATAGGGTGAGAAGCTCAGTCATCCGGGAGGGGCTCAGAGTAGAGCCGCTGCTCCTCCGCATCGAGAGGACTCAGATGAGGTGGCATGGGCATCTGATCAGGATGCCTCCTGGACGCCTCCCTGGTGAGGTGTTCCGGGCACGGACCCAGGACATGCTGGAGGGACTATGTCTCTCGGCTGGTCTGGGAACGCCTTGGGATTTTCCCAGAAGAGCTAGAAGTAGTGAGAGGGAAGTCTGGGCATCTCTGCTCAAGCTGCTGCCCCCGCGACCCGACCTCGGATAAGCGGAAGAAGATGGATGGATGGATGGATAAATTAACTAATCAAGAGAGATCACAATTAGACATAAAATTAAATTCTGATCCTCCACCAGTGGTTCCTACATCATTAGCTTGCTTTATGTTCTAACAAAAAATATAAAACATACATACATACATACATAAGTTTAATTTAAAGTATATTTTAATAAGTACATAGCCAGGTCTATATTTACTAAGTGAAGCATGGCTTAGTAGTAATAGAATAGTCTATACAAAACAATGGCATAATTGTACCTGAGTTAAATGGCCTGGGTCCAGCCAGATAGCTCGATGGTTCAAACACGTTTCAAAGAAAGGCAGCTTGATGGGTTGCCATCATTATGCAGGAAGAATTGAGATGTACAAGAAAATAAACAGCAAATGAAATTGTCAGAACAAGGCTCCTGCAGTGCTAAAAAAATAAAGCAGAATGAATGAAACCAAACTGCAAATGCTTTAATGCTCCAAACCCTTATATTTCACGTATCACTTCTTAATTTTCTGTGCTTGCACCTGGGAGCCATTTTAAGAATGACGGAACACTTAATTTTATTACAATTCAAATAATAAGCGACTAAGTGCTAACTTAGGAGTCAGTAAGCAGAGCCACTGAAGAAGACCCTTGAAGACCTTTTGAGTGTTTAACTGTTAAAACTTTAGTGTCATGGCAGTACGTAGATGTCATCTCCTTTTTAATACAATGAATGCCTCCTATATTGGAAACACTGAAGTGAATTGGAGAGGGTGGTGCATATAATAACTGAGGTACAGTTGCTGCTCACACTAATTCAAATGATTTTTTTTTTTGGCAAACTTGCTGTTTTTAAAACAGGTGGTTATGTTCAGGAACAACGTAATGGAAAATAATGAAACAGAAAACTGGGTTGTTTGTGTTTCTCAGAAAGGAACAATACCCAGTCATTATATATCATTAGGGGTTTCATTGTCACTGAGAAACTTAACTAGGGTACAGTATGATGACCACCTGCAGGCTTTGTGGTATTTGCTATTGGACCACTACCAAAAAAAACATGTTCCAAAAAGACAGCTGTTCCTTCTTCAAAGTATTCCCATTCCTTATGTCAAAATCAGCCACAGCTAATGAGTATTTTTGATAACATCCTCTGTAACAAACATTTTCTATAGTAATGCAGCTGTTTCATTAACACCAGGAACCAAAAGTATTTTTTATTCCCCATTATAAACAATAAGTCCAAAGAAGTATTACTTCTTGATTGATTACATTCAAAGTAAGTAAGGAATTTTTGTTATGTACTCAGTAGACAGGAAGAAATGTCTACTGTTATTTTGCTCTTTTTAAATTATTAGTTTTAATTTATTTTTAACAACACACTATGCTAGCTGTTTCCTTGGTATTTTCCTGTATACTTACTTGTGACTTGATATTCCCTGGACAATCACATCCTTCTATTTGTAGCTTTCTGTTATTTTAAAATCCTGCAGCAAGAATTATTACTAGAACTAGTAAATATGACCCTGGAATAGAAAGGTGCCAGAATTTAACCTTCTTACTAGATTGTCCAATATAAATATTTATATGGCAGCCAGTTACATCAGGCCTTTGAGAGTTTGTCAGACTTTGACTATGACTTTGGTTGTTTAAGCTGTCCATAGACCCCCAAAGTGTATTTCCTCCAGAAATGTTGTTGACTGGAGTTTTTGTTTTCCTCTCCAACACTGTCAGATTTCCCAGCAATAATGTTAATGCTCACATTGTCTGGTTCATCAGGTTGAAATATACTGTATCACCTAATTTAATATTTACAGCCTAATTTACTGTGTTTCATATGTACAGTATATATATTGTGGCACACGGCTGGTGTCCATGCCCAGCCAGGACACCCCTGCACTGTATCTTCAGGGGGAGCAGCCCTGGATGGTGCAATACCTTCCCCTGGACGCTAGATGGCCGCCCTCCCTGGGTTGGAGAGGTGTCTCGGGCTCCCCCGGAGTTGGAGTTGGATGCAGCCCTGTTGGGTCCCGCAGGCACCGCCAGGGGGTACTGTAGCTGGGACTCCTGTGGCCCTGTGGGCCACGTATGCACCACACCCAGAAGTGCAGCCGGAACAAGCCAATCAAGCACTTGGAGCACTTCTAGGTGAATTATAAAAGGGGCCATCAGTCACCACTCGGGGGGCCAGAGTCGGGAGGTGGAGGACGAAGCTAGATGGGAGGAGTGGTGGTGCCAGAAAAGTGTTTTGTATTGCCTTAAAGTGGTTTTGGGACTGTGTATTGCGTGTGGGGTTCACGGGGAAGACGTGCCCCACAGGTGAAAAAAATAAAAGGTCTTAGTGTTTTACACGTGCCTCAGTGTGAGTCTGTGTCGGGTTGGGCGCTATATAATATATATATAGTATATAAGGTGCCACGCTACCCCACCCACACAAAGACATGAGTGCTGCAATTAGAATAATTTATTTAAAACAGGCCCCTGCTTCTTAAGCCATGGACCTGCCCTTCCACATAGCTAATACTTTTAATGATTCATTTTAATGTTTTAATCTATAAGGTTTAGGAATGCATTCACATGGCATATCAGACATTCAAATTGCATATTTTATTTACTTGTTTTTGACCTGGAGCAGCCCATACTTATTGCTAAGAGGCAGTTAGTTAAGAGTGAGGAAGACATATTTAGAATTAAGGTGCTTCAGTCTTTCCAAATAATAAAGTATGGTGCTAATAGAACTATAAGAAACATGTCACATACAGTTAGGTCCATAAATATTTGGACAGAGACAACTTTTTTCTAAGTTTGGTTCTGTACATTATTACCACAATGAATTTTAAATGAAACAACTCAGATGCAGTTGAAGTGCAAACTTTTAGCTTTAATTCAGTGGGGTGAACAAAACGATTGCATAAAAATGTGAGGGAACTAAAGTATTTTTTTTAACACAATCCCTTCATTTCAGGAGCTCAAAAGTAATTGGACAAATTAAATAAGTGGAAATAAAATGTTCATTTCTAATACTTGGTTGAAAACCCTTTGCTGGCAATGACAGCCTGAAGTCTTGAACTCATGGACATCACCAGATGCTGGGTTTCCTCCTTTTTAATGCTCTGCCAGGCCTTTCCTGCAGTGGCTTTCAGTTGATGTTTGTTTGTGGGCCTTTCTGTCTGAAGTTTAGTCTTCAACAAGTGAAATGCATGCTCAATTGGGTTAAGATCAGGTGACTGACTTGGCCATTCAAGAATTGTCCACTTTTTTGCTTTAATAAACTCCTGGGTTGCTTTGGCTATATATTTTGGGTCATTGTCCATCTGTATCATGAAACGCCGCCCAATCAATTTGACTGCATTTAGCTGGATTTGAGCAGACAGTATGTCTCTGAACACTTCAGAATTCATTTGGCTGCTTCTGTCCTGTGTCACATCATCAATAAACACTAGTGCCCCAGTGCCACTGGCAGCCATGCACTCCCAAGCCATCATACTGCCTCCACCGTGTTTTACAGATGATGTGGTATGCTTTGGATAATGAGCTGTTCCACACCTTCTCGATACTTTTTTCTTGCCATCATTCTGGTAGAGGTTGATCTTGGTTTCATCTGTCCAAAGAATGTTTTTCCAGAACTGTGCTGGCTTTTGTAGATGTTCTTTAGCAAAGTCCCATCTAGCCTTTCTATTCTTGAGGCTTATGAGTGACTTGCACCTTGCAGTGCACCATCTGTATTTACTTTCATGCAGTCTTCTCTTTATGGTAGACTTGGATATTGATACACCTACCCCCTGGAGAGTGTTGTTCACTTGGTTGGCTGTTGTGAAGGGGTTTCTCTTCATCATGGAAATGATTCTGTGATCATCCACCACTGTTGTCTTCCGTGGACGTCCAGGTCTTTTTGCATTGCTGAGTTCACCAGTGCTTGCTTTCTTTTTCAGGATTTACCAAACTGTAGATTTTGCCACTCGTAATGTTGTAGCAATTTCTCGGATGGGTTTTTTCTGTTTTTGCAGCTGAAGGATGGCTTCTTTCACCTGCATGGAGAGCTCCTTTGACCGCATGTTGTCTGTTCACAGCAAAATCTTCCACATGCAAGCACCACACCTCAAATCAACTCCAGGCCTTTTATCTGCTTAATTGATAATGACATAACGGCGGACTTGACCACACCTGCCCATGAAATAGCCTTTGAGTCAATTGTCCAATTACTTTTGAGCCCCTGAAATGAAGGGATTGTGTTAAAAAATGCTTTAGTTGCCTCACATTTTTATTTATTTTATCATTTTGTTCACCCCACTGAATTAAAGCTGAAAGTCTGCACTTCAACTGCATCTGAGTTATTTCATTTAAAATTCATTGTGGTAATGTACAGAACCAAAATTAGAAAAAAGTTGTCTCTGTCCAAATATTTATGGACCTAACTGTATGTATTAATAAATAAGGAGGTATTACGCTAACTGAACAAATGTAATCTAATAAAGACAATAAGCTGTAAGAGTGTATTCCTATATGACAAATGTACTAAACTAACTTTTAAGGTAGCTTTTGATATTGTATAACCAATTATTATGTGTGATGATCATTATGTGTGAAATGTAAGCTATAATAAGATTCTTAAATTATAACTGCCACATAGCCGTTGAAGTATTGTAACCCTGATGGTGCAGAAAGAATGAGGAAGTGAGTATTGTCTAAATCTGCTTAGGGTGCACACATCCTGTGACAGTTAGCTGGGAGATCGCTGCAGTTGCTCTTGTGTGTGTTGATGCTCACAAGGGCTATTGCTTAAGACTGTGAATGTGCTAATAACTCTTTTAACTGTTAGAAACACTGTGTGTGCTCCTGTATGTTCCAATCCAGGGTGTGACCGCAAGCTATAACGATCTATGTATGACTTCAAAATGAACTGCTGCGTTTTTTCTTTCTTTTTCTTGGGTATTAAAGGAAGTCTCGGCTTCCTACTAGGGGGTGACAGTTTGTGGCACACTGGAACGTGACAGGGTCTGGAGGCTGCACGCAGGTTGCTGGCAGGCTGAGGGTCTGCAGCCTCCTCTCACCAAGAATAAAGAAATTGATTTTTATTTTATACTGGTGTCCGTTTCCTTGTTGTTCCCAACTTTCAGCATCCACAAGGGGAAAAATAGCAATTTAGCATCCAAAATCTTGGAAAAACCATTTTTGGAAATTTGCACATCACCAACAGATCTAACTTCTAAATGTACCAAAGATAAATAAAACAATAAATAAAACGACTGACTGAGGTTAAGCCTTTATCTGTAGGAGGTCTCAACTGTGGAGTGCTCATTCTGTGCCCGCTACTGTAAGGAATGTTCCATTAGTTTCACCATATAATCCAGGATGAACATTCGACTGCATTACTTAAGCATGTTGGCTGATTAAACTACTCATATGGCACTCATTAGCAAAACTTACTGATGTGTTTTCCCTACTTTCACAGTTTTTATTTCTCTTTGGTAGACTGCTGTGGTAATTGTGGACTGTTTATTTTTTAGGCTACTGCTCCTGTCTGTGGCATTTGAGACCAGAATGAAGTTATATAGTGCAACAAGTCAAAGGGCGTTACACCACATAAAAAGTCACATCATACATGAGTTGTATGTTCTTTTGGGGGAAAATAATAATAATGTTGATTAATAATAATGTTGTTTTCTATTTGCTAAGAAGAACCTCTGTACCAATCCCAATTTCATCCTGTGGAATTAAGTTTATAGGATTGGCAAGCTTTGTTGGGCTAAATGGCCTGTTCTCATGAAAATGTTTCTAATGTTCTTGTGTTAACCTGCATGTAAGACAGCAGTTTGTAGACAAGTATTTGTATTCATATGACTTGATATTGGAGTCCAAAAGAATAATCATACGTTAATTTCCTTCTACATAACATGGGGGCATTTATTGATAACCTATACATTACTACTGTTTTATTTATTTTTTCATTTTTCAGAATTCATCATTATAAAATATAATCTTGGAAAATGCCACAGGAGGCCACTAATACTGTTGTTTCTGTCAAGCAATAGCAGTACAACATTACTTTAGAAAATTAACAAAATTTAGACAAGAACAGACCATTCTGCCCTACAAAGCTTGCCATCTATCATCTATCCACTTACTTCCTCCAAAATAACAACATCAGGTCAGGTTTTTAAAGTCCCCAAAGTCCTACTGTCTACTACAATACTTGGTAACTTATTGCATGTGTCTGTGGTTCTCTTTGTGAACAAAACTTTCTAATGTTTGTGAAAAAGTTTCCCTTAACAAGTTTCCAACTGTGTCCCATGTCCTTGATGAACTCATTCTAGAATAACAGTTTCGATGCATTGAAATAATTCCTTTCATATTTTAAACATTTCAGTTATGTTGCATCTTAAACTTTTTTTGCTTAAAATTAAAAAGTTCATCTCCTTTCACACTTTCCTCATAACTCATACCATGTATCCTTGAAAGCAGCCTGTTCCTCAGTTTTGACTTTATAAAGTTTATAGTAGAAACAATCTGTTCACATTACAAAAATGGGGAAAGTTTGCCTGCTATCAATGAACATACTTGATAATTTTTATTAGCAATCCACCACAATCACAGTAGATCTTGCAACTTTTATGGCATTTCTTAATTTCCATATGTATTGAAGTTCAATTATTTTCTCTTCAAACTTATTCTCTACCCACCCACAAATAACTGCTGTTTTAGAAATTGCCTCAGGATCTCCAAAAAATGGTTCAGATCATGTAAAATCTGGAAACCTGTCTTTAAATTCTTGCTGTAGTTTTCCAAGCACTGCAGCAACTTTCCTTCATTTTCCTATGGAGAATTGAGAGGCCATTTGATTTAAATTTAGAAGGCCCCTACAATGGACTCAGAAAGTATTTGCATACGACACACCTACATACACCTACATAACTGACACATGTACTCCATAGACGTCATTACTTCTGAGTCAAATAATCCTCCCATTTGAACAATACTGTAAAGATGCTTTCTGAGAACACACAAGGTACGCCTTAAAATGGGCATGTCGAGAAAGGCTTGTTGAATAAAATTTTACCCATCTACAGGTTGAAGACTCGGCCTTCCATGCCCCCAGCATTCACCATCCATCCTATGTCACACTGGTTTTATTAGATGACGAAATCACTGTTGATACGCCTTCCTCCAATCATACCAAGAATCTGAGTTTCTGTTTATATTATTATCGTCATAGTTCTATTTAGAAACAAAAAAATCAACTTTATAATATATGATTCAGGATTTTATAGTTGAAAGAAAGAGGACATGATGTATTTTTTTTAGGTTAAGGAAACGCCATACTAAATATGCATGTGGTTTCTCTAAATTAATTTATTATATTGTAAGATGAGTGATGATCAACAGGCATGCAAATGAAGGTCTAAACTTTTGAGTTCTCAGGAAAAGAAAATAAAAAAACTTTTAAAATTGTTTGTATTGAACAATGTTTGAAATGATCCAGCTTACACGTGACCTTTATCCTCCATTGTCTTTCTTGAATTGTGTTTTCTTAATTTTGCTCTAAACTGCAATTATAATGTTGATAGAATTTCAAATGGAATTATTAAACTTTCAAACATTTTCTTCGTTTTTAATTTTAATGCATAACTGTTCTCACTGTGAATATTACAGGTGCAACAGAGACATATTACATAAAAATAAACGCGTGTTTTGGTAAATGGTTTTAAAATTTGATCACTTGAGTGTGTAAGGTGTTTAATACTTGAAGAACCAATACTTATTAAATGTTTCTATATTTTTTTGTACCTTTGGTTACTTTGGTGGCAACTCTGCTGGCTCACAGTAAGGAGATCAGGTTTGCGTTCCAGGTCCTCCTTGTGTGGAGTTCTCCCAATGTCTGTGTGGGTTTCCTCCATGTGCTCCAGTTTCCTCCCACAAGTAGATTGTTGTTGCTAAAAATTGGCTTGTGTGTGGTTGGTGTGTTCATGTGTGTCTGTCTGCCCTGCGATAGACTGACTCCCTGTCCAGGGTTTGTAACTGCCTTACGCCCTATGCTGGCTGGGATAGGCTCCAGCACCCACCACGACCCTGTCAGTGGTTACCCCTAAATGATTTATTATGGTTATATATTACATTTTACCCAGGATAAAAGTAAAAGTTTTGATAAGGGTGCCTCCATTCAGATGCAAGAAATAAGAGTGGATATTTACATTTACATGGACTCTGTTTCAGCTAGACTTGGTCCTTGCTTGATATCCTTTTGCAGTAACTAAGATTCCAGATTTATTTTTCATATATAGTCAAGACAAGTATAACATGTAGTGAAGTGTAACTTTTTAAACAAGACAAAAGGGAACCTTAACTTATATATATGTACTTATTAAAAAAGTGAGGCAAATCTCTTAAATTACGTCATAGATATTATCAAATGTTTTTCTAACAAAATGTAAAAAATTTGCATTATTGAAAGTTGCACCCTCTGTACCTTACTTCCATAGATTGTCTTTCATTTATTTTGGAATTGAACTAACATACTAATTCAGATTTTACATTTAACTTTAAAAATGTTTTGTTTGGGTGAATGCAATAATTACAAATCTGATAAATGAGGTATAGGTTTTTGTAAATAGGATTAATGTTATTAGGTCATTGGTCATACTGCCTGCTCAGGATCCATCTCTTCCTGTAGTGTGTTCTGCTGTCTTTGACCACTTTGAGCCATTGTCTCTGTTGTCTGATTTGGTGCAACGCCTACGTCCTATGAATTGCCCCCTGGACAGTGTTCCCTCTCCATTACATAAGGAGGTTTTTGATTCTTTCAGACCAAGTTTTGCTACCTTAATAAGTGCTAGCTTCACATCTGTTTGTATTCCTGCTGCCTGGAAACAAGCTGTGGTGCAGCCACTTATTAAAAAACAAAATCTGGACCCGTCTAGTCTGTCAAATTTCAGGCCAATTTCTGAGCTAGCATTTCTATCTAAAGTCTTGGAAAAGGCTGTCCTTACCCAATTACAAGCATTTCTGAAAGAAAATAGTCTTATTGAAAAATTCCAATCCAGATTCAGATCCTGTTACAGCACTGAAACCGCCTAATTAAAGGTTTACAATCCTCCTAACTACTGATACTGGAGATTCTGCCATTCTTGTACTGCTAGATCTTGCTTCAGCTATTGATACTATAGATCATGTGATTCTTATATCCCGCCTTGAACTGTACATAGGCATCCAAAGTAATGCTCTTAAATGATTTAAAACTTATCTAAGCAAAGGAGTTTTTCTATTCACTTGCACAAGTTCTCATCTCATCCTCTTTAGCCCCCCTTAACTGCAGGGTTCCATCCTTGGACCAGTTCTCTTTATACATGTTACATTTAGGCTCCATTGTTAAGAAATGTGGCTTCTCCTTTCACTGCTATGCTAATGACACTCAAATCTATTTGCCACTAAAATTAAAGCAAAGCAAGAAAATACAGACTCTCCATGCATGTCTGAAATGATTTGAAAACTTGGATTACAAAAAATTTTCTTAAACTAAATGTAGTGAGAAATCAAGCAAAATGACACCTTTTATTGGCTAACTAAAAAGATTACAATATGCAAGCTTTCGAGGTAACTCAAAAAAGTGTTGCCTCGAAAGCTTGCATATTGTACTCTTTTTAGTTAGCCAATAAAAGGTGTCATTTTGCTTGACTTCTCATTACATTCATAATGGCTAACATGGTACAACACCCTGGTACTAATTAAATTAAATTATAATGAAACTGAGACTGTGGTGTTCAAAAGCTCAGAGACTTTTGAGTGTCTCTGATGTTGCTTGGATTCCTTGCCATATGTCATAAATCATTAGTTAGGAACCTAAGTGTAATTTGTGACAGCTCTTTCAAACTCGACACATAAATTCTGTGGTTAAATGCAGCTTTTTCCAGCTGAGACTCTCAGCTATGGTAAAGGCTTTTCGTTCTTTTAGTGATCTGGAAAAGGCCACTCATGCTTTTATAACTGCTCATTTGGACTATCGCAATTCTTTTTACTGTTGATCAGGCCTTGTTACAATGCCTACAACTAGTCCAGAATGCTGCGGCTTTTTGAAGGGCCTCCTCTAAGTCGTATTTCCCCATTGACAGTTAACAAAGGTGAAACTAGCCATTTAATCAATGTTGGTTTTATATTCTCTACGTATATGCAGAAATGTGGCTGTGGAAAACAAGGCAAAAATAATATGTACTACTAACTTGTGCTTTTATAAATATATAAGCTAACCTAAAACATTCTCAAGGACAAAACTCATCCTGGAAATTCTTTGTTTGAGCTCCTCCCATCAGGCAGACGGTTTAGGTCAATCCGTGTATGCACAAACAGACTTAAAAAGAGCTTTTTCCCATCTGCCGTAAACGTTTTGAACTCTGAATCTCCTCAGTCTGAGATCATTTTTAATTGAACATGTTCAATAAGCTATATTGGTAATATGCAATATACTAAGGTAATACAATAATGAATAGTACATTACATATTATATAACAGGTGCAATAACAATTTATGCTGCTGTACTTTGAGCAATAATAATTTGCTCTGGTTACTTGATCACTTAACACTGTATATGACATATTTGGAATTATTTGACTTTTCTTTAAATGCACCTTGGGGCTGTCACAAAAAGTAATTTCGTTGTGTTACACAATGACAATAAAGTGCTTGAACTTGAACAATTACAGACAAGTTATACAAGATATCTAACAAATGTTAATGACGACAATAAACATAAATACCTTTCTTATTGTACACTAACATTGCAGATACGCAATAAAAATGACATTAATAAATTAAAAACCTAATATAATTGAAATAATTAGGCGTGACTATTAAAAAGAAATAATACAAAAAGGGAAAAATAATTCATTTAAACAATGTTTAAAAATAGTATATCTAACCAATGTAATAATGACAATATATACAGAACACTTGGTTTGTTAGCGTACACTACATAAAATTGTACCCCTGTTTAGTTTTGTTTAATGGTTCTAAAGTTTCTTTAAATATCCTGAGCTTTTAATTCTGCGAGTCAGTACTTGATTCTGTAGTGCCATTGTTCCGTATCGGAAAACATTTTCAGCTCTTTTTCTTTTTCGAATTAAAAAAAAATGCACAACTTCTCTTCTATTTCTATGGCCTGTGTAAGGCCGTGGTGTTGACGGTCGAGTCTTCAACATGCAGCCAAATCCAAACAGATGTTTCTGCAGAACGGAGTGAAGTGGGCGTGGCATATAATTTTCGACTTCAGCCAATCATATATTAAGTGACGTATGGGGGGAAAGGGTGGATACGGCGCTTTTAGTATGTGCCGTTTGATTGGCTCGTGAACGCCGCAGAATTGTGTTGGTCTGCAGGTCGAACCTGTCGGATTGGAGATTTGTTCTTGCCAGTGTCGTGACATGTTGATTACGTATTGTGCAAACCGTATTTTGAAAAGTAACACGAAAAGGTAAAACAGTGGTATTCAGTTCCACGTTAGCAATTGCCATCAATTGTCAAATTTAAATGTTAAAAGAGTTCCACATTTAGTGTTTCATAAAGTTACTTTCATTATGCGGCCTACTGTGAGAAGACCCGAGAATTGTAATGTGGCCTGGTTAGTCAAGATCAGCATGCTGTTTTTTCACCTGAATAAGTGTGGTAAAATAAAATAAAGCATTGTAGTTAAAATCCAAGCGCATTAAAGTTACATCCGTTTTATATTGTTTGTGGAAAGTAGTAAAATTTTATTAGTACAATTTTCCTAACCAGAAGCACCGATAAGTGTAAAAGGTAGCAGTTTAAGTACAGACATAAGTTATATAATGGAAATACGCTTAGTGAATCACGAAGTAACCTGTTATTTCATTTTTATAAGGGTATAGTGAGAAGTCAATCAAAATGACACCATTTATTGGCTGACTAAAAAGATTACAATATGCACGCTGCTGCCTCGAAAGCAATAATAGGTGTCATTTTACGTGATTTCTCAATGCATCCATAATGGCTAACACGATACAACACCATAGTACTACATTCTTATGGGAAAAAAGAAGCCGTAATTCAGTGAATTAATGATTTAAAGCCAATTTCCTTCATCCCCATTACCGGCGCCGTGGCTTAGTTGGTTAAAGCGCCTGTCTAGTAAACAGGAGATCCTGGGTTCGAATCCCAGCGGTGCCTTTTTTTTTTTTTTTTTTTTTTTTAAATTTAATATATGTATATACATAAAGGCTTTATCATTAAACTTGGTGACAGTTTATTTTTCAGAAATTCTCAAAGGAGCCAATTCCAGCAAACGTAATAAAGCGACCACGGCGAGCTTATTCTTCTAACCAAAATGCAACATGAGCAAAATGGTACCTGGCTGTATTTTATTTTAATTGAAGGTTTCTGCTGTCAACGTAAACGTCTCCCACAAAGAGAGACATTTTATTAAAATAAGAAAGTTATTGTATTTTGTGAAGTCTGCCAAAAACAGTCGAGCGGGGCTGGCACTGCCACCCACAACACATCCGTTCTTGCAACCTGACCCGCGTCGAGACGCTGCAATTTCAAGGCGAGGCTTTTTTTTTGTTCTTACTTTGCTTATTTGCAGTTTCCACTGTACAACCTACGCTTGCATTGCCTGTCCAGGACATTATGCTTATTATTGAGCCGCAGATCAGTAAGTTCTACTTCGCGACCCTCCCCCAAGTCTCAGCAAACCCCGGTGTAGACTACGCAAATACTGTACATCACATTTAAAAGGCACGTGAATTGCAATCTCTTTTTATAGCCTTCAAGTCCAACTTCTTTGTGGTGAAAATCGACAAGCAGCATTTGCAGAAAATATTTCGAAGTACGTTTTCATGTTATTTACAGTATGCTCAAACCCCTGTTTTTAAGGTATAATTTTGAAATAAAGCAATTTGCTAAAACTGATTTTTAAACCCAAGGCAATGCATAACAGTGTTGCTTATATCTAGAAAGGGCAACTACATGTCAAAATAAGATAAAACTTTATTTTTACAGATTATTTAATTAGGTGGGCAAGAGATCCAATTTGGGTGGGACTACCCACTCCCCCTCACTTGCAGCCATGTTCCTGGTAAATGACAAGTTCAAATTAAACAGATAAATATAGTAATCAGTATTCAGTTTATAACATAAAGCAGAATAACGGAGAACCTAATACATTTTATAATATTTACATTGCCATGCTATCCTTTGCTTCGAGTCATTTTCAATTGCTTTTTTCATAGATGAGTTTGTAACTTCAGTAGAGGGTCTTCTTTTCAGCAAGGTCAGTGCAGGCTTTACTGAAGTCTTCCCATTTATACCTCCAAAGTGACCTAATATTTTGCACTGCCGTTTTGTTTCAGACCATGATGAACACTGGCCGATTTGTCAGGAGGCAGCCGAAAACAGAAGTCAGCAGTGACATGAGCACGCCTTTCTGCCATGTATGTTTAATTTGTTATTATTTTGCAGCTTCAGGCACATTGTCAAGTCGTAATCTGCTGGTCCCCATTTGATGCTTTCAACCGCACTAGCTACACACTTGCTGCATTTGCCTTAGTAATTCCATGGTTGGTCATATGCATTTGCTCAAATGGTCAATTAAAGCTTTTTTTTAAAGAAATGAATTAGTGTTCTTATTCAGGAGTGACATTTAATTGGCAGACCTACTGATCATATCTAGCATTGGGTGAAGGCATTTGCTGAATAAATAATAATTAAAAAGAGGCTGTTTATATTAAATGATTGTACCCTGTAACCAAAAGCTCCTATTTAATACATTTCTATTTGGAGATTTGTTATTTCAATCTGTTACACTGAATAGGAACAAGCTTCCTGATCTTTAGTAAGTTCATTAATAGTAAAATGGAGAGAAGGCAAACATATGACAGTCTAATAATAGTCAATGGATTCTTGTCAGTCCAGGTGTCTCGTTTCACTTGTTGTTGTTGGATTACGGTGGGTTTAAAGTCTCTCCTGCCTCCTTTTTTTTAAATGTTGCTGTCATGTTCCTCCTCCTCAGATAGCAGAGGTTCACATTCTGTGAAATATCTTCACCACTGCCCATGAATCAGCAAGTGGGAAAGTAATTTTCCTCATTTCAGTTAGTTGCTCATCGCCAGCATGTCAGGCCAGGATTGAAATTAATTTTGTTTAATTGTCTGGAGTTTAGTTTAGATGCTAAAGGGTGGTGACTCATATTGGCTGTCAGTAATCATGTTGCAGTCATCTGAGTGGATTATAAAAACTCAGAGCAGCATTTAGCCTCCTATCTCTTATGGAGTATGTCACAAAGTATTTTTTATTGTTTTATTAGAGTTTAATGGTTATAATTATTATATTGCCCTTTGAATACATTATTGGCTGCTCCACTGACAAGGTGTCAGCTTTCATTTGTCTAAGTACTTCGATTAATTACAGCAAAGAACTCCATTTGGGCATTTGATTACATTATCTGCTTTTCCTTCTTGTTGTTTAAGGTTGATCACTTTTCAGCTTAGCTTCATTTCCAGTTTCATTATTGTTTCACTTGCTTCATTTTGCATTTATTTATTCATTTTACCCACTTTGTCGATTATTTTAGTTAATTTCTTTCTCTAGCCTTCTTTATTCCCGGAAGGAGTATCAGCTACTGGGTGATTCAACAGATGCTGGAGAGAAGAATGGGTCACAGTATGTATACAGGTTTGCTTCAAATAAGGGGCAATCCAAATAAGCAGTGCTGGATAGGGGCGGC
Source organism: Erpetoichthys calabaricus (assembly GCF_900747795.2). NCBI lineage: Eukaryota > Metazoa > Chordata > Cladistia > Polypteriformes > Polypteridae > Erpetoichthys > Erpetoichthys calabaricus. Next base: position 107,440,133 of record NC_041402.2, on the reverse strand, counting down.
AGGTGTAGTGGGGTGTGGAAGAAGGATCAGTGGAATGATCATAGTTGTTAAAGCCCACACATTCCCATTGACAAAGTTGCAATCAAATAAGCACTTCTCTGTGCAACCTTGCACACAATAAGAAAGGAGAACTCCCTGCTCTAAGGGACAAAAAAAACCCAATATCAGATTACCAGGTTATCCATATTGAGTTGAGTATAGAGCCAACACTTCCACACTTCAAAAAGAACTCGTTATGAAACCAGCAGCAGGCCAAAGCTCTGCACAGGCTATAGCACCAAGGAGGAAATAACACCAGTAAAAAAAAAAAAAGGTTTAAGTTGTAATTTCCTTATTTGTCTTTTTCAATAAAATAACCAAACATACTAGTTTTTAAATTAAAATGTATTATTATTTTTTATGTTTTGTTATTGAAAGGTTGAAAGGTTGCATTTGACATTTCTCAGTTCAGCACCTTAGAAAGAACTGCACATTGTACTTCAGATATGGTCTCACTAGTGCATTGTATGATCTGAACAATGTCCGTTGAATTATATTAAACAGTTTTTACAATATAACCCAATATCTTATTCATCTTTTTGTATTGCTTATGATGATGAAAAGATTGTGCTATCACAAACCCATAAATCCTTTTCAGATGTCACACTTTGCATTCAAAATTGATGCTAGACTCAATGTCGTTAATGTAAACTAGAAAAAGTAGAGGTTCAAGGAGAGAACCCTGAGGGGGGTGAGCTGATGACCTCACTTTTCCACTTATCTGTACTCTTTGTCCCCCGATGATAAATCATTTTGATATCCACATGTTTAGGTTACCTCCGATACCTGCATCATCTAGCTTCAGAATTAATTTTTGGTGCAGGGCTGTATCAAACGCTTTTATGGAAGTCTAAGTAAATTATGTTGAATGCTTTGTTTTTGTTAATTATTGCAGTCTGATCAAAAGATCTAAAATGCTGATTTATCAGGACCCTCCTCTCATGATCCCATGCTGGCTGTTATTTAGTATATTATTTTCATCTAGATAATAAGCATACCAGTGGCAAAGAAATGCTAGGAAATGAGACCTTAACAGCAAAAGAGGCGATTTCTAATATTTCAGAAAATTATTTATTGAGTATAACTCATAAGGGCTCAGGGAACTGAACTTAAAATAATTACTGTATAGAATGTGCAAACACATACTTTATCTGTTTTTTTTAAAAAAAAAAAAAAGCATTCTTGATTTTTGTGACTATATTATTTAAGTCCTGTACAATTTGAGTTTTAAACTCTCTGACAGCTGACTGTGTCTGCACAAACGTAAGAACTGAGCTGGTTTGTCAATTTTTTGGACTAATTTCTTTGTATGTATATTTTTTCCTTTAATGGTAAATAGCTATTCAAAACACATTCATTTGACCATTTTTCATGGAGAGAGAGAGGCATACTGACATGCTGATGTCATCCTTGCAAATGGAAGAGAAGCAGCCGAGAGTTTTTGTGTTTCCTGTGGTGCGAGAGTTAATTAAAAAATACATTTTGCTCATAAAAATGTATTTCCGTTGCAGCTAAAGAGCTGTGGAAAGCATTCACAAAAGTTACTTGCACTTGTTCTTGGCATTTGTATTCAAACTAGCGTCAGCAAGTCAGGGCAGTAAACAGTAGTAGTTGACACTGGCATCTGTAAGTAAAGAAATTGTGTAAAAAATGACTAGTTTCAACAGTTGTTAGTGGTCAGGAAAGTAGAGCAGTTAAGAGAGTGACAGTATAAGTGTTCATTAATATGAAGGAATACAAATAGTGCAGGTGGAGAACTTTTAACACTAGAATCCATGAAGCTTACAAAAAAACACTTGAAATCCCGGGCCACCTTAAATTTCTTCGCACCTTTCCATCAGTGTCTTTTGTTTTGCAAATGTGTCGATCAGCACAAGCAGCAAGCAGCCTACTATCCCATGCCCCCACCGCTGCAGCTCAACTTGGGCAAAAAGTTCTCCCAGTTCAAGTCTATTTATCTTGGTATGAGGTGCTTGGAGTTGTATAGGGTAAATAAAATAGTTATTTGGAACACATGCATTTCATGTGTGTTCCGTGTCTACAACAATCTGGGTAAATGTAAAGTAGGATGACAGGAAATGTGACGCAAAAAATGTTACATATAAATTTTTTTATATAAAGACCATCACAAAACATAATCACAAACAAACTTTGCATGATACGTTGGTGAGCTCTGTAAGCCCAGCTGTTTCATTGAAGGACATGCGTGTGGCAGATTGACTGGCAGGATGGTGCCCAACCTGTTGCTCCATCTAAACAGTGCCATTTTTCGCCTTTATGCCTGGTACAGATGTGTCGTTCTTATGTGTAACTGGACGTTTCTTGAGGGGAGGGCTTCTGTTCGCTTTCTCCAATGTAGAACCCTCATCCTCATCTGAGTTCACCTGTTATAGCACGTCTTTATTTGAAAACAACAGTGTCAGATTGGGGGGCTAACATGAACATGACAGAGGGGAAAAACTGAATTAAAAAAAAAAAAAAAAAAAAAAAAGAAGCTACAAGTCCCATAAATTTACACCGGCTGTTACAGACTCAGATCAAATGTTTGTTTCTATTCTATAATAGTAACAATAAGGGCAGCTCACTACTCAAAATGGTAATTCTGGGAAGTGCCCAGAATTGAACTGGCAACCTCTTGATAATGAGTCAGCAGTTCTTACCACTACACCACCCAAACAGTTGTGTCAGCATTGTACCCTAACCCAATTTCTTTTTCTTCTGTTATACTCTTGAATAAAAGCACACTTGTTTTGTTAAGCGTGTACCTTTTGTGAAAGTGTTTATTTCATATTTGGACTTCAGTCTTGACACATTAGACACTTCATGCCAAAATTTTGTCATTAGTACTATAACATGAAAAAAGTTTCTGTTTTAGGTATGTGTTCAACATTTCTTGCCTCACATTTCCTGTCATCCTACTGTACATTTACCCAGATTGTTGTAGACACGGGGAAACACAAGAAATGCATGTGTTCGAAATAATGATATATGATTTACCCTATACAACTCTGGGCACCAAGATAAACAGACTTGAGCTGGGAGAACTTTTTGCCCGAGTTCAGTTGTGGCAGTGGGGAAATAGGATAGCTTGCTGCTTGTGCTGATCAACACATTTTCAAAACAAAAGACACTAATGAAGAGGTGCGAAGGAATTTAAGGTGGCCTGGGATTATGAATTTTTAGGTAGGCTTCAGGGATTCTAGTGTTAAGTAAGGAATATGAGGTGTACAAAGTTAGGAGAACAGAGAAAAGTAACGTTAGCCTCACAGTCAAGGGGGAGAATATTACAGTAGCTTAAGGGATCAGAAGGTGTAAAATAACTTTTGTCAGTTCTTTAATTTTGGGCTTAATTTTTTTTTTTTAGTTTTACCCATCCATCTATCCATCCATTTTCCAACCCACTGAATCCGAACACAGGGTCACGGGGGTCTGCTGGAGCCAATCCTAGCCAACACAGGGCACAAGGCAGGAACCAATCCTGGGCAGGGTGCCAATCCACCACAGGACACACACAAAAACACATCCACACACCAAGCACACACTAGGGCCAATTTAGAATTGCCAATCCATCTAACCCACCCACGCAGACACGGGGAGAACATGCAAACTCCACACAGGGAGGACCCAGGAAGCGAACCCAGGTCCCCAGGTCTCCCAACTGCGAGGCAGCAGCGCTACCCACTGCGCCACCGTGCCGCCCTTTAGTTTTACCATTTAAGTTAAATCATTTAATTTTAAGAAAAAAAAGCAGCTTTAGTAATCCAAAGTCAAAAGTTTAATACACTGGCCTCATGCCAGTGTAATGCAACTCCTGTTTGATGTTGGACTTTTTAAGAGTATGGCTTGGAGTAGCCAGTCTTCTATGTGGGCTACATCTGCAGCTGATCCAGATGAGCTGAGGGTCACTGAACTGGAAGAGGAGTTGGCTGGCCTGTGTTGTAGTAATGAATTGGCAGACCTGGCCCTGGTATCTTTAGAAAGATAGTGTGCACCCCTAAGATGGCACAGGAAGAGACTCCAGATGACACACGTAGACATATGTGGGTCACGGTCACAAGTTGTAAGGGAAAGGGTGCAAGCTGTCCAGGGGCTTAACCCCAGCATTGGAAATGTCAAATCATTTTCAGAATACCAACACTAGGGGAAGCCTGTCTAGATTTAGTATTTTGTAATAATCAGGATATAATTTAGGTGATTGAACTGCTATGGTTAAGTGACCATAATATAATACAATTCTTACTATTCTGGAAGAGTGCAGATGCAAAGACTAGAACTGTTAAGTTCAACTTTGGAAGAGCAAATTTTGAGCATGTGTATCAAAATCTAAGGAGGATAGACTTGGATAAGGTAAGTGTTGAGAATGTCAAGGAGCAGTAAATCAGGTTTAAAAATGGTTTACATATAATGCAGGGCAGGTACATACCTAAATTTGGAATTAGTAGGAAGATTTTATATAAAACTCTGCATTAGGTAAATAAAAAGTTGAAACGAGGCTGCAAAGGAAAAAACAGTTATATATGGCATGCAAGATTAATAATTCCAATGTAAATCATAGGGTGTATGAGAACATGAGGGCAACAATTAAAAATGATATTAGGTAGGGAGGCTGAAAGGTAGTTAGTTAGAGAGGAATACAGAAGATAAAGTGAAAGGTGTAGGAGCAGGTAAGCTTAAAACACAACATGTTTTACAGTGGAATTCTCATTTGTGAGGCTTTACCAAATAATTGAAGTGTTGAAACAAAAAGACACCACTGAGTGCAATCACGTTGACTTCTTATGACTCCCTTTTAATGCAAGTGCTCTCATATTCCACCCAGCAGCCCTCACCATAACTGCTGAAGCTGCCCAGTGATGCAGAACTCCAGGGGTTGCAGAGATTTGCAGGCCATTTAAGTAGCACTGCTTCAGCATAAGTCTACAGTTTTCCACACTAGATAACAAAAATCACAAAATAATTTCTATTTAGTTATTGATGACAAACCCACAAATAGGTGGATCTGTGAATCATAAAATAACGAATCACAACGGATGACCTGTACTCAATAATGAGTATATGGGTTTCATGAATCATGATGGCTCCACAGGGAAGCATTAAAAAATAAAAATAAATAAAACTAATAACGCCTCTGGTGAAATGCCAACTGCCTAATGAAAAGTAGAGAAACACATGGGACAGGATTAATGAGATGTTTTGTGGAAAAAGAATGTGTACTGCTATGTTTACAATTTACATTGTTATTCTCAGAGATATAATAAAACCTGCCTCATAACATTCATTTTTTCTGCATGAAAACCTGTAAACTGTTTAAAAATTACTAGTGTCATCCTTGCAAACATGTGCAACAAATGCACTAAAATTAACTATGTTTAGCAAACCTTCATCTGTAATACCCAGTGGTCTAGACCCCCCCCCCCCCCTTTTACCCTATTAATAAAGTATATGGATGGGGTACTGTCTTCAGATGAGCTCAAAAAATACATTAGTATAAAATGGAGCATACATTAACTTGTGGACATGCGGCTTGGATGCTCTTCCTGTATGCATTCCTTCAACTGTGATTTTTGTACTGAAATAGAACACAACTTTAATAATAATAATAACAGTGCTACATTTTATTTATAACTTTCTAATTACTCTTTTGGATTACAATGCCTTTTTATTTGAAAGTAAAATAAGCTAATTTAGCATTTATTTACATCTACACACAAAATAACATTTTCTGTATTCAAAAAGATGGTGTGAAAAACCATACATTCGTTTTTAAAACTGATGACTTAAATTCAGATTGTACTTTTTCATTTCTTCAGGCAGAGAATTCAATAAGATCCTCACAGAAGATGAGTCTTCTGACAGGGCTACAGAGTCACCAAGTCCTTTTCATGTCTTTGTAGGGAGACTTTTAATCCTATTTAAAAGATTAAAAAATGAAAATAAGAGGATTTTGCAGTTTTATCATTTAAAAATGGCAGTGATAAACACCGCTGCTATCAAATATTAGTAAACAAAATGCATTCTTACATAGACCCTTTTAAAATAGCAAGAGACAAATACTTGAAATATAACTAAACTAATAATGGGAAATGTAACATATTTGTAGTCTTTTATAACAATGAACTGAACAAGGCATTACAATTGTATCATAGAAAATCTTTTTCAAGCAGGTTACAACTTCACATCTTTTTAAATGTTTTGTGGTTGGGTCAAAATCTTAAACAGGCACTAAGAGTGCTGGTACTCTTTTATAACACAGAATGCATACACTTTCAATTAAAACAAAACTGATAGTATAGCAAACCTTTGAAAAACACCTGTGGCTCTGAGGGAGAAGACTTGCTGATGTCAACTTTGCAAACAAGAGAGGCTGCCGAGAGTTTTTGGGTTTTTTGCAGTGTGAGAGTTAATAAAAAAAAAAAAAATTGCTTCTATAAAATGCATGTGTTCCAAATAATATGTTCTTTATCCTATACAACTCCAGGCACCTCACATGACAAATAGCATCCCATTACATAAAATGGTTAAATGGGCAGATCCAATCAACTATAAGACAGTAAGCTTAACATGCATCACAGGAAAATTAATGGAAGGAATTAAGGATAAGATTGAGCAACACCTGCCAAGTACAGGAATTTCTCTGAACAGTCAGCATGGGTTCAGAAGAGGGGGGTCATGTTTTACTAGCATGGTGGAATTCTATGAGGAAGCAACAAAAAGATATGATCAAATTGGAGCTTATAAAATTTATCTGGACTTTCAGAAAGCATTTGATAAGGTGCAACATGAGAGGTTCAGCATCAAACTAAAAGAAGAGGGAGTTCAGGGTGATGTTTTTAGATGGGCACAGAATTGGCTAAGACACTAAAGGCAGAGGGTGATGGCGCGAGGAACCTTATCAGAATTGGCTGACGTTTTGAGAGTGGTGTTCCACAGGAGTCAGAGCTCGGGCCACTGTTATTTTTTTATAAAAATGATTTACATAGGAATATAAGTAACAATCTGGATACGTTTGCAGAGGATACCAAGATAGATATCAGTTCAAGCAAAATAAGATTTAAGAGGTGACATGATTGAAGTGTTTAAAATCCATCCATCCATCCATCCATTGTCTCCCGCTTATCCGAGGTCGGGTTGTGGGGGCAGCAGCTTGAGCAGAGATGCCCAGACTTCCCTCTCCCCGGCCACTTCTTCTAGCTCTTCCGGGAGAATCCCAAGGCGTTCCCAGGCCAGTCGAGAGACATAGTCCCTCCAGCGTGTCCTGGGTCTTCCCCGGGGCCTCCTCCCGGTTGGACGTGCCCGGAACACCTCACCAGGGAGGCGTCCAGGGGGCATCCTGATCAGATGCCCGAGCCACCTCATCTGACTCCTCTCGATGCGGAGGAGCAGCGGCTCTACTCTGAGCCCCTCCCGGATGACTGAGCTTCTCACCCTATCTTTAAGGGAAAGCCCAGACACCCTGCGGAGGAAACTCATTTCAGCCGCTTGTATTCGCGATCTCGTTCTTTCGGTCACTACCCCATAGCTCATGACCATAGGTGAGGGTAGGAACATAGATCGACTGGTAAATTGAGAGCTTCGCCTTGCGGCTCAGCTCCTTTTTCACCACGACAGACCGATGCAATGCCCGCATTACTGCGGATGCCGCACCGATCCGCCTGTCGATCTGACGCTCCATTCTTCCCTCACTCGTGAACAAGACCCCGAGATACTTGAACTCCTCCACTTGGGGCAGGATCTCGCTACCAACCCTGAGAGGGCACTCCACCCTTTTCCGGCTGAGGACCATGGTCTCGGATTTGGAGGTGCTGATTCTCATCCCAGCCGCTTCACACTCGGCTGCGAACCGATCCAGAGAGAGCTGAAGATCACGGCCTGATGAAGCAAACAGGACAACATCATCTGCAAAAAGCAGTGACCCAATCCTGAGCCCACCAAACTGGACCCTCTCAACACCCTGGCTGCGCCTAGAAATTCTGTCCATAAAAGATATGAACAGAATCGGTGACAAAGGGCAGCCCTGGCGGAGTCCAACTCTCACTGGAAACGGGTTCGACTTACTGCCGGCAATGCGGACCAAGCTCTGGCACCGATCGTACAGGGACTGAACAGCCCTTATCAGGGGGGCCGGTACCCCATACTCTCGGAGTACCCCCCACAGGATTCCCCGAGGGACACGGTCGAATGCCTTTTCTAAGTCCACAAAACACATGTAGACTGGTTGGGCAAACTCCCATGCACCCTCCAGGACCCTGCTAAGGGTATAGAGCTGGTCCACTGTTCCGCGACCAGGACGAAAACCACACTGTTCCTCCTGAATCCGAGGCTCGACTATCCGACGGACCCTCCTCTCCAGGACCCCTGAATAGACTTTTCCAGGGAGGCTGAGGAGTGTGATCCCTCTGTAGTTGGAACACACCCTCCGATCCCCCTTCTTAAAGAGGGGGACCACCACCCCGGTCTGCCAATCCAGAGGCACTGTCCCTGATGTCCATGCGATGTTGCAGATGCGTGTCAGCCAAGACAGTCCTACAACATCCAGAGCCTTGAGGAACTCCGGGCGTATCTCATCCACCCCCCGGGCCCTACCACCAAGGAGTTTTTTGACCACCTCGGTGACCTCAGTCCCAGAGATGGGGGAGCCCACCTCTGAGTCCCCAGGCTCTGCTTCCTCATTGGAAGGCATGTTAATGGGATTGAGGAGGTCTTCGAAGTATTCCCCCCACCGACCCACAACATCCCGAGTCAAGGTCAGCAGCGCACCATCCCCACCATATACAGTGTTGACACTGCACTGCTTCCCCTTCCTGAGACGCCGGATGGTGGACCAGAATCTCCTCGAAGCCGTCCGAAAGTCATTCTCCATGGCCTCCCCAAACTCCTCCCACGCCCGAGTTTTTGCCTCAGCAACCACCAAAGCCGCATTCCGCTTGGCCTGCCGGTACCTATCAGCTGCCTCCGGGGTCCCACAGGACAAAAGGGTCCTGTAGGACTCCTTCTTCAGCTTGACGGCATCCTTCACCGCCGGTGTCCACCAGCAGGTTCGGGGATTGCCGCCACGACAGGCACCGACCACCTTACGGCCACAGCTCCGGTCAGCTGCCTCAACAATAGAGGCACGGAACATGGCCCATTCAGACTCAATGTCCCCCACCTCCCTCGGGATGTGGTCGAAGTTCTGCCGGAGGTGGGAGTTGAAGCTACTTCTGACAGGGGGCTCTGCCAGACGTTCCCAGCAGACCCTCACAACACGTTTGGGCCTACCACGCCTGACCGGCATCCTCCCCCACCATCGAAGCCAACTCACCACCAGGTGGTGATCAGTTGACAGCTCCGCCCCTCTCTTCACCTGAGTGTCCAAGACATGTGGCCGCAAGTCCGACGACACGACCACAAAGTCGATCATCGAACTGAGGCCTAGGGTGTCCTGGTGCCAAGTGCACATATGAACACCCCTATGCTTGAACATGGTGTTCGTTATGGACAATCCGTGATGAGCACAGAAGTCCAATAACAAAACACCGCTCGGGTTCAGATCAGGGGGGCCATTCCTCCCAATCACGCCCTTCCAGGTCTCACTGTCATTGCCCACGTGAGCATTGAAGTCTCCCAGCAGAACGAGGGAGTCCCCAGAAGGTATGCCCTCTAGCACCCCCTCCAGGGACTCCAAAAAGGGTGGGTACTCCGAACTGCTGTTCGGTGCATACGCACAAACAACAGTTAGGACTCGTCCCCCCACCCGAAGGCGAAGGGAGGCTACCCTCTCGTCCACCGGGGTAAACCCCAATGTACAGGCTCCAAGTTGGGGGGCAATAAGTATACCCACACCTGCTCGGCGCCTCTCACCGGGGGCAACTCCAGAGTGGTAGAGAGTCCAGCCCCTCTCAAGGAGATTGGTTCCAGAGTCCAAGCTGTGCGTCGAGGTGAGTCCAACTATATCTAGCCGGAACCTCTCAACTTCGCGCACTAGCTCAGGCTCCTTCCCCTTCAGAGAGGTGACATTCCACGTCCCAAGAGCCAGTTTCTGTAGCCGAGGATCGGACCGCCAAGGTCCCCGCCTTCGGCCACCACCCAACTCACACTGCACCCGACCTCCTTGGCCCCTCCCATAGGTGGTGAGCCCATGGGAAGGGGGACCCACGTTGCCTCTTCGGGCTGTGCCCGGCCGAGCCCCATGGGTGCAGGCCCGGCCACCAGGCGCTCGCCATCGAGTCCCACCTCCAGGTCTGGCTCCAGAGTGGGGCCCCGGTGACCCGCGTCCGGGCAAGGGAAAACGCCGTCCAAAATTGTTTTTCTTCATAGGAGGTTTGTTTAACCGCTCTTTGTCTCATCCCTCACCTAGGACCAGTTTGCCTTGGGTGGCCCTACCAGGGGCATAAAGCTCCGGACAACAGAGCTCCTAGGATCATTGGGACACGCAAACCCCTCCACCACGATAAGGTGACGGTTAAAGGAGGGGGTGTTTAAAATTATGAAGGGAATTAGCACAGTGGATTTAGACCGTTATTTTAAAATTAGTTAATCAAGAACACGGGGACACAGTTGGAAACTTAAGGTTAAATTTTGCAGAAATATTAGAAGTTTTTCTTTGCACAGAGAGCCATAGAAACTTGGAATAAGCTACCAAGTAGCACATTAGGCAGCAAGACTTTATGTACTTTCAAAACTGGACTTGATGGTTTTTTTTTGGAAGGATTGGGTGGATGGGACTGGTGGGCTTTGTTGGGCTGAATAACCTGTTCTTGTCTAGATTGTTCTGATGGTCAAAAAAAAACACTGTAAATAAATGTCTAAGGGATGCCAACTACACAGTTCCCAAAGAAGGGCCTTAGACATTTGATTTATTGAATCACAGTTATTCAGATGCTATTCATAGTTGCAACTCAGTTCTTGTTTAAGATGGATACACATTTTGTCCATTTGTAACGTACACCCACTTTACCAAATCATCATAATTAAGGTGTGGTGTAAAAATCTAAGTCATGTTAATGTCCTGAATAATTAATCCGTTTCTATCTGACTCATTATTTGAAAGTCTAAATATTTCAGTCTCACCCTTACATGCAAGACTTTAGTGAATGAGATGATAACGTTAGAGTATAAAGCATCACACCAAGTGATTGATTTGTTCTGCGCTGCATTATAACATACCTATGTTGAAGATAAGACTCTTTGATGGAACTCATGGTTTACATTAACATGAAGCGGACAACTTCACAGAATTCTGCTAGCTATACCAGTCCTGAAGCTGAAACTCTGAATCTTGTTCATATAGGTTAAAAAAAATGAAAGGAAGTGCACAAGTTGGGGCAGGTTCAGGACAATCATTCCATGCCGTATGTAACGAGTATTAAATACTGATGAAGTGGTCCACTTTAAAAAGACGACACCTTGGCTGTAGCCAGATATTTAGTGATTTAAGATTTTTGCTACTATTTTATAATTTTTATTATTATTTTATATCCTGTATAATTTTATATTTTTAAATTTCCAATTATCTTGCAGCCTTCCCCAAAGTTAGAATCCACAGAGGCCACACTTTAGCAAAGTCACCTCGTCAATGTGAGCAATGTCATGCTGTGTTTAATGTTAAAAACAAAAGCATGCTCTGCCAAAACAGAAAAGCTTGATTGTCAATTATTCACAAATTTTGACCATATGCAGTCATTACTATTACATTCGTATATCAATGTTTGCTTGAAAAGTACTACTTCGGAAAGTTAGATAACCAATCTGATCACTGTGAAGCTCTATTTTTAAATGTTGAAAACTAATGACTGTGTTGTCGAAATGGAAAAGTTTAGCTCACTTTATATGAATTACCTTTATTTTAGGACCATAGGTTCACATGTTTCACTAGTAATAAATATAGGTTATTCAGGAGTCATATCTATGAATTCTTGATGTCACCGATTCCAGAATAAGAGTCCCAAAACAGTTTAGAAACCTTACAAAGTCAATAAAGTACCTAGTACATGATGTACTTATGCTTACAGCTAATATTAGTGTCTCCCCCCTCCAAAGGTGTAGGCAATGTTCTTTAAGTTTACAATATTTCACAAAAAAGTTACGCTTTACAGTTTATTAGAAATTTTCTCACCTTTTAAGAAGCACTTCTGTAGACAACACACTTGAGCTTGCACCTGTATCACTCCCACTATTTTCTGTTGAATCACTGCTACTGGTACATCCTTCTATTATCTTCTTCTTGGATTTGCTTTTGTGTTTGTGCTTCTTATGCTTCTTTTTCTATTTTAAAATTTAAACAATAATATAGTTTACTTAAACAAGATTTTAAAATATTTGCTTTCAGAACTCACAAAAACTACATTTAATAATGACCTGTGTCACTGTTCAGTTACACCTAAAATATTAAATACTATAAATGACAGTGATTTTTGACTTGATGCTGTATAATAAATATAGTGATTTCTGTAAATTAGGATCAAATCGATATCATTATTGATATTTCAGAATTAAAAACAAAAAAATTTTTGGAAACTAATTGGAATCAAGTTCAGGATGCTACAGTACCACACTGAAGACATTCTGACTATGTTTTTCAAAGCCATAGTCTGCACTGCTCAATTTTACACCAATGAAACAAGTTAGAATCCGCTAAAACTTCAAGAAATCAATTTTTAAATAATTTATACTAATCAAAATTAATAAGACAAATGGTACTATATAATTAAAGTGAGCCAGAATGCCAACAGAAGATTAGAACATTAGAATGATTTAAAACAAGCATAGGCCATTCAGCCGAACATAGCTTGTCAGTCCTATCCACTTAATTCCTCCAAAATAAAAACATCAATTCAAGTGTTGAAGGTTCTTAAAGTCCTACTTGTCTACCACACTTCTACCATACTGATTGGTAGCTTATTCCATTTGTCCATGATTTCAAATTCCCTTGTTCTTGAACTCATTTTAAAGTATCAGTCTTGATCCATGCACAAATTCCTTCCCTGATTTTGAACACTTTAATCATGTCACCTTTTACTCTCCTTTTGCTTAAACTGAAAAGCCTCAACTCTTTTAATCTTTACTCAAAACTCATCCCTTGCAGTCCTGGAATCATTCTAGTTGCTCTTCTCTGAACTTTGTCTAGCACTTCTATGTCTCTTTTCTCTCTTCATTCTCTGAATCTTCTTCCTCCCAGTGTTCTCCCTAGCGTCTTTTAGCCGAGCACTCCGCCCGGCTATCATTTTACATGACATTGTGAGATGACAGCCGCAGATCTACGAGAGGGGGCTGTACATGCTAATAGCAGGGGCGGGGTGGGAGTTCACAAGCAAAGAGGACGTAGAAGTGGGTGGGCGAGAGGAGGACTGCTGTAATATGTTAATAGAAGGTGTTACAAACCTATAACACCTTCTATTAGCATTCAGGATTACAGTGTATGCAGAGTCAGTGTAAATAAAAATAAAAAAAAGACTAGTGGAACCAGCCTGTCAGATATCAGAAAAAGGGTGCCAGGAAGTGATGTCCCTGTTCTCACTGTCAGTGCAGTCTGTGTAGTGCTGCTAAGAGTACAGCTGCTCTCTTCTTGTTCAGTACATAACAAAACAATATATAAATACAGTTGTTTAAGCATTAGGTGTGTTCTGTGTGCAAAAATCCTTGTAGCACTCACTGTGGTTCCTGTTAAAGTGGCTCCCTCTGCCATTTTCATATTTGCTCATACTGAGAGTTTTGTTAAAGTGACCCCATCTGCCGTTCTTCTATTTGCTCATATTTGGACCTGTGCCCATATTGCAAAAAGTGTGCAGAAACCCTTGCAGCACACACTGTGACCTGAGCAAAAGTTTTGTCACAGAATTTCTGAGGGTTTTGTTAAAGTGACCCATCTGCCATTCTTTTTTTTGTTCATATCTTGCCCTGCCATAGTGTAAGTGTGCATTGAATATCCAACAGGCTCCCACTTTCCCATTCAAAAGTCTTATTCATAGGTACTTTTAAATTTTTTCCAAACACGAGAAAAAAAAAAGTGTTCAGAAAACAATACTGCTCAGTTATTTCAGAAAAGAGATGCCACAAACTAATGAAGGTGTAAACAAACAATGGTTTAAAGATTTTGGTTGGCTAATGGTCAAAGAAAATGGTATGTGGTGCACATTGTGCATGAAATATTCAAACAAACACCCCTCAAGGAAGGAGTTACCTTTGGTAAATCTGCCATGCACAAGAATTCGATAAGAAAGCTTACTGGACCATGAAAAAAGTAAAACGCACATTGAGTCTTCTGCTGACCTTTTAGGAAAGCGTGTACTAGAGCAAACTGGAACTAGACAAACTGAAAGATCTGTATCTGTGTTAAACAACTTACAGAAGAGATGCATTTGTGGCAGCTTTAAGATCCATGTATTGGTTGGCAAAAAATGAGTTGCCACATACAACGTTGTTTGAAAAGCTGTTGGAACACTGTAAAGAAATGGGTCGTTCCTTTTTACAACATCTCAATGTTGGTAAAAATGCACCTCTGAAAGAATAATGCAAGAGCTGCTGGATGTCTTAGCATCAGAAATAAAGTCTAACACACTGAAAAATATACAGTGGTGTGAAAAACTATTTGCCCCCTTCCTGATTTCTTATTCTTTTGCATGTTTGTCACACAAAATGTTTCTGATCATCAAACACATTTAACCATTAGTCAAATATAACACAAGTAAACACAAAATGCAGTTTGTAAATGGTGGTTTTTATTATTTAGGGAGAAAAAAAATCCAAACCTACATGGCCCTGTGTGAAAAAGTAATTGCCCCCTGAACCTAATAACTGGTTGGGCCACCCTTAGCAGCAATAACTGCAATCAAGCGTTTGTGATAACTTGCAATGAGTCTTTTACAGCGCTCTGGAGGAATTTTGGCCCACTCATCTTTGCAAAATTGTTGTAATTCAGCTTTATTTGAGGGTTTTCTAGCATGAACCGCCTTTTTAAGGTCATGCCATAGCATCTCAATTGGATTCAGGTCAGGACTTTGACTAGGCCACTCCAAAGTCTTCATTTTGTTTTTCTTCAGCCATTCAGAGGTGGATTTGCTGGTGTGTTTTGGGTCATTGTCCTGTTGCAGCACCCAAGATCGCTTCTGCTTGAGTTGACGAACAGATGGCCAGACATTCTCCTTCTGGATTTTTTGGTAGACAGTAGAATTCATGGTTCCATCTATCACAGCAAGCCTTCCAGGTCCTGAAGCAGCAAAACAACCCCAGACCATCACACTACCACCACCATATTTTACTGTTGGTATGATGTTCTTTTTCTGAAATGCTGTGTTCCTTTTACGCCAAATGTAACGGGACATTTGCCTTCCAAAAAGTTCAACTTTTGACTCATCAGTCCACAAGGTATTTTCCCAAAAGTCTTGTCAATCATTGAGATGTTTCTTAGCAAAATTGAGACGAGCCCTAATGTTCTTTTTGCTTAACAGTGGTTTGCGTCTTGGAAATCTGCCATGCAGGCCGTTTTTGCCCAGTCTCTTTCTTATGGTGGAGTCGTGAACACTGACCTTAATTGAGGCAAGTGAGGCCTGCAGTTCTTTAGACGTTGTCCTGGGGTCTTTTGTGACCTCTCGGATGAGTCGTCTCTGCGCTCTTGGGGTAATTTTGGTCGGCCGGCCACTCCTGGGAAGGTTCACCACTGTTCCATGTTTTTGCCATTTGTGGATAATGGCTCTCACTGTGGTTCGCTGGAGTCCCAAAGCTTTAGAAATGGCTTTATAACCTTTACCAGACTGATAGATCTCAATTACTTCTGTTCTCATTTGTTCCTGAATTTCTTTGGATCTTGGCATGATGTCTAGCTTTTGAGGTGCTTTTGGTCTACTTCTCTGTGTCAGGCAGCTCCTATTTAAGTGATTTCTTGATTGAAACAGGTGTGGCAGTAATCAGGCCCTGGGGTGGCTACGGAAATTGAACTCAGGTGTGATACACCACAGTTAGGTTATTTTTTAACAAGGGGGCAATTACTTTTTCACACAGGGCCATGTAGGTTTGGATTTTTTTTCTCCCTAAATAATAACCACCATCATTTAAAAACTGCATTTTGTGTTTACTTGTGTTATATTTGACTAATGGTTAAATGTGTTTGATGATCAGAAACATTTTGTGTGACAAACATGCAAAAGAATAAGAAATCAGGAAGGGGGCAAATAGTTTTTCACACCACTGTACATGCTGAAATTTTTTTCAGTATTCTGTGTGATGAAACCACAGACATCTCCGTTGTAAAACAATTAATTATTTACATTAAATATGTTTGCCAGATCACTAAAAAGATCAGAATTAGTTTTGTATCAACCCGCAATATGACTGATGGCAAAGCGGAGACTATAACCAACACACTGAGCGAGACTATGGACACTCTAGGCTTGAAAACTGCTAATCTGGTTGGACTAGGGTCAGATGGAGCAGCTGTTATGATTGGGAAACAGAAAGGTGTGGCAAAACTGCTTAAAAAGATAAAACATCTGGACTCTTGGTCAACTGCCACTTTGTAAACCACCGATTGGCCCTTGAAGTACCCAGGCAGCAACTGCTGTACCTTATTTGACAAAACTGAACGACATCTTAAGGCAGCTGTTCTATTTCTTCCTAAGTTCTTTAGTTAGGATGGCTGGTTTAACGGAAATCCCAAATATTCTGAACATTCCCCAGATTAAGCTGAAAATGGCCAGTGACACTAGATGGCTGTCTTATGATTCTGCAGTACAGTCACTACAACACGTTTAAATTAAAACATACAATTTTGTTTCCTCTTTGATGATACTTTCAGACGTATTACCTTTGTTGTCCAATATATCTAAGGCTTGGCAAAGGCAAGATGTCAATCTTACTGAAATTGAGCCAATTTTGCTCGCCATAAAATTGTCCATTATGGAGTTGAAAGACACTACTCGGAGATATTTTCCCCTTCATCATTGTCTGGCAGAAGAATGGTCAGATCTCCGCATTCAAAACTGCAATATATGATAAACACCTACAGACAGTTGTCAACCTCATAGATGCAAGGTTCCCTAACATGCCAATTATTTTCAGCTTTTCAGAAGTTTTCAATGCAGAAACTCATGATTCAAGTGAGTCTGCTGAAATTCTTTTCGATCATTACTCCAAAAATGGTAGCCCTCCAATTTTAAAATATGAAAGTAGAAGGCAAGAATGGACAGATTTTACTAAAAATGGCAACGACATCAGAGCTCAAAGAGTCGTTTCCAAATTTAGCCAAACTAGCTCATATTGGGCTAGTGATCCCAGTTTCTGCCCTTAAAAGGATCAAGACATGCTTGAGAAATCGCATGAATCAAAGCATGCTACATAATCTCATACTGATCTCCTTGGAGGGCCCAGATCCTGGGGACTTTGATTATGGGAAAGCTGCAGACAACTGGGCCTCTAGGAAGAAAAGAAGAATAAATATTTAACTGAAGACACCTTCTGCATATGCAAATTGGCTTTGAAGAATATTTTTTTATTTTTCTTTATTAGGTTTCCCATACTTTTTTTCCAGTGTTTTCACTTTTCTTCCCGACAGCGACAATACTTGTGCCTCTTGGTTTATGTCATAACAATTGTTATTTATAATTTTTGTTAGGGTTGTAGGATCCTAAATTGGATACTTCTTAAATTTAATAAAAATATTCTGGCACAAGTGTCAAACCTTAAAAAAGGAAGTCATATTGAGCATCGAAAAAATAATAACTAATAAAAATAGTGCACATTTAATTTTCCCCACCACCAAATTTCCCTGTTCTGCCCCACCACCCGGCTACTTTTTCATGCCACCCGGCTGGAAAAAATTTCTGGGGAGAATACTTACTCCAGTTTAGAATTAATGTGCATTAGAACCCATTTAATCAAATGTTTTTTATGCATGTTGCAACATATCAAAAGTCTAAACACTTCTAAATGTTTAGCTGAAGTAAAAACTGAAATCAAGATAAACCAACTTTGAATAATTTTCAGCAAGAAATGCTTAAGTAAAAAGCAAAATGTATAATTTTTAGGAAAAACAATACTCTGAATACTATGCTTGCATTGATTATGTCAAGAAGACTAAAGAAATAGATCCCTATCAGTTAAGTACGCCTGGATTGTGAAATTTTATCCCAAGCATTGCTCAACTATGAGGTACCTCCTCGGAACAGACTTTTATATCCAAGTTCATAAATTAACTATAGAACTAAGGTCCTGGTTTTAACTGGGTCATAACAGGACATTGGTCTTGCTAATATTAACCTATTTTCTGGTTAAGTTGGTGGTGTTTTACCACATCCCTGATGTGCTAAAAAGATTAAAATACTTTTAAACTTCAGCCTTTTCCCCCCCAGACAACACATGGTTTTGCACTAAAGCATCTGTATATCTGGAGTTATTAATCTTCCTCCCCATTTCTAACCAGAGATTCTATCCTTAATGAAACAAAGCAGCTCCTTATGTTTCCACTACCATACCCAACAGGACATTGCCTTGCACCCGGATATCAGTGAATGTCAACTCTGAAAGTTGCCGAAAGCGGTTTTAAAACCATGCAGATCAGAAATGGTGTCAGTGTTTACTGTTTAGGCAAAATCATTACCTTTAAATGCTTGACTATCACTACAAATATAATCTGTAATGCTGTCACTGTTATAAAATAACATTTCACTTTTTTCTTCACAATCCAATAGTTCACATTCAACGTAAACGGCTTGCTAAATCGGTGCACCCCTAAAACTCCCACATCAGAAGATGGCACCTGTTGTGATGTGATATTTTGCATACAAGTTGATAAATATTTTGTATATCTTTATTAGTTTTGCTTAGTTTTTGAGTTACAAAGTTAGGAAAGTGAATTTTATGACAGAGTTGGGGGAAGTGCCTGAAACAAGTTTGGTAAATGTTTCTCTGAAGTCTCTCAACCCCCACACAAAGCCAGGCTGCATAACTGCCAAGCTTTACCTTAACATATGGTTTTGGGGGGATGGCAGGTGTTAAGATGTTCTTTGCCCCATTGGTCTGAAGCACGGCTGTTTGGAATTGGCTTGAATCAAAAGCCTTTAAGTACCATGATGTCCTATTGGCTGTAGGGGTTGGACAGAAAACCCATAAATTTGCTTGCTTTATCTCACCCTCTCTCTTACCAAACTGATGAATGACCATCTCACACCATGAACTGACAAGGTCAACACAATGAACAGCACAGCTCGGCAGCCAAATTGAGAAGAAAGCTGACCACAAAATGATGCCTTAACTAGAGACATTTTAAGTAACTAACAAGTCTGTGTGCTGCCTGAAACTACACATCACCATTTATCAGGTTGTATGGTTGCCAATATTCAAATGTACTTTGCATATTGTTATTATTTATGAATATTATCAATAATACATTGTTTAAATTGTAACTTAACTCCTGCTTGTCTTTTACTACACCTAATTGCCTAAGGTTATACATGTAGAAGGGAAGGTGGGGAGAAGTTACAGTGGGGCAAAAAAGTATTTAGTCAGCCACCAATTGTGCCAGTTCTCCCACTTAAAAAGATGAGAGAGGCCTGTAATTTTCGTCATAGGTATACCTCAACTATGAGAGACAAAATGAGAAAAGAAAATCACATTGTCTGATTTTTGAAGAATTTATTTGCAAATTATGGTGGAAAGTAAGTATTTGGTTCAATAACAAAAGTTCATCTCAATACTTTGTTATATACCCTTTGTTGGCAATGACAGAGGTCAAATGTTTTCTGTAAGTCTTCACAAGGTTTTCACACTGTTGCTGGTATTTTGGCCCATTCCTCCATGCAGATCTCCTCTAGAGCAGTGATGTTTTGGGGCTGTCGCTGGGCAACACAGACTTTCAACTCCCTCCAAAGATTTTCTATGGGGTTGAGATCTGGAGACTGGCTAGGCCACTCCAGGACCTTGAAATGCTTCTTACGAAGACACTCCTTCGTTACCCGGGCGGTGTGTTTTGGATCATTGTCATGCTGAAAGACCCAGCCACATTTCATCTTCAATGCCCTTGCTGATGGAAGGAGGTTTTCACTCAAAATCTGACGATACATGGCCCCATTCATTCTTTCCTTTACACGGATCAGTCGTCCTGGTCCCTTTGCAGAAAAACAGCCCCAAAGCATGAGGTTTCCACTCCCATGCTTTACAGTAGGTATGGTGTTCTTTGGATGCAACTCGGCATTCTTTCTCCTCCAAACACGACGAGTAGAGTTTTTTTCATCTGACCATATGACATTCTCCCAATCTTCTTCTAGATCATTCAAATGCTCTCTAGCAACCTTCAGACGGGCCTGCACATGTACTGGCTTAAGCAGGGGGACACGTCTGGCACTGCAGGATTTGAGTCCCTGGCGGCATAGTGTGTTACTGATGGTAGCCTTTGTTACATTGGTCCCAGCTCTCTGCAGGTCATTCACTAGGTCCCCCCGTGTGGTTCTGGGATTTTTGCTAACCGTTCTTGTGATCATTTTGACCCCACGGGGTGAGATCTTGCGTGGAGCCCCAGATCGAGGGAGATTATCAGTGGTCTTGTATGTCTTCCATTTTCTAATAATTGCTCCCACAGTTGATTTCTT
This sequence comes from Erpetoichthys calabaricus, assembly GCF_900747795.2. Taxonomy (NCBI): domain Eukaryota; kingdom Metazoa; phylum Chordata; class Cladistia; order Polypteriformes; family Polypteridae; genus Erpetoichthys; species Erpetoichthys calabaricus. Next base: position 107,419,539 of record NC_041402.2, on the reverse strand, counting down.
CACACCAAGCTGCTTACCTATTGCAGATTTAGTCTTCCCAGCCTGGTGCAGGTCTACAATTTTGTTTCTGGTGTCCTTTGACAGCTCTTTGGTCTTGGCCATAGTGGAGTTTAGAGTGTGACTGTTTGAGGTTGTGGACAGGTGTCTTTTATATTGATAACGAGTTCAAACAGGTGCCATTAATACAGGTAACGAGTGGAGGACAGAGGAGCCTCTTACAGAAGTAGTTACAGGTCTGTGAGAGCCAGAAATCCTGCTTGTTTGTAGGTGACCAAATGCTTATTTTCCACCATAATTTGCAAATAAATTCTTCAAAAATCAGACAATGTGATTTTCTGGATTTTTTTTCTCATTTTGTCTCTCATTGTTGAGGTATACCTATTATGAAAATTACAGGCCTCTCTCATCTTTTTATATATAATATATGGGACATTATTATATATGGGACGTATATGGGACAATACCTTATAAACAGTGGTAAGTCTGTGAGATTTGAGGCATTCTGAAAAAGACTTCATATTAATAATACAAAAGGCAAAATTAGAGTAATATATTACTCTACCAAGACAAAACAGCAAACTAGGCGGCCACTTCGTGAAATTCTTCACATATTCTACAACTGTGTGATGGCCAGTGCAGTTTTCTATACTGTGGCTAGTAACATCCCTTCAAGAAAAGTTATAGGACATACTCTGGAGTGCTAGAGGTAGTAGCGTAGAAGAGAATTAAAACAAAACTGCGTGCCATCATGAACAATATTGCACATCCTTTCTCTGACATACTAACATGTTTTCAGTCAACAAATTATTCAGTAGCTGGGGCTCCTTTATACCAACAACAATATGGCTACATAATACATCACTCTGACTGGAACTACCAAGACTACAGTATAGGTTACATTTGTATATATAAAAATATATTAAAAAATCCAATGTAGGTCTGACTGTCTGCTTTTCACGAGAGAACTACTTAATAAATTTAGATCAGGTTTTTTATTTTTCTAGAATTTGCTTGAACATTCTGGTTGATTTTGCGACTTCTCTCATCACGATAACAATCATAGTTCGCTTGCAGGAGTAACATATGCGTGATAATCCAAGACAGAGGCTGCGGGCCGAGGGAAGGGGAATGCATGACATCAGGATACACCAGAATGACTAAAAAGAAAGAAAATCTTCTGACTTGACAGTCACAGTGAGGCATTATGCAGGCGTAATATTAATTTACTCCTTTTTTTGGATAAAGTACTTTATTCCAAGGGGAAATTTAGCTTTTTATGAAAGCTCAGTAAATAAACAAATACATACATATTATAACACAAATACCACACTCAAATACACACCAGAACTGCTAAAAAGAAAGAAAACTTCTGACTTGGTAATCACAGTGAGGCATAACGCAGGTGTATTGCTATTGGTATAGTGGAGAACCAAGAGCATTTCTTGACACACTTCTACTGAATAAATTCATTGGCTGAAAGTACTCTGTTAGTGTGTCATAGAGAGGATGTGCAGCAGTGTTCACAATGGCACTCAATTTTGTTTTAATTCTCCCCTTTGCTTCTGTCCCATAACTAAGTCTGCCCTTTTAATTAGCTTGTAGCTTCAGTGGGGTTTTCTTGCTGTGCTGATGTTACCACCATTACATTCAGTCTCTTTGCTCCATGGAAATATTGATTAAATTTCCAGTTTGATAATAAAAAAAAGCATAAAGAATACAATGTCTGGAAGCTACATTAAGAACAAACTCAAACTTTTCTGATATGTTATACAACGGAGACACTGGAACTTTATGAAATAAAGTCTAACATTGTAACATATAGTTCTATGCAAAAGTTTGCATACATATGGCAAAATGACATATTTTGTAAATATATCTTCAAAAGAAAGCAAACTAAAACAATAGTATTTTGATGAAAATGTTAATGTATATTTACAATGTATTCGATAAACTACAGAAAATAAATAAATAAGCGTAAATTTAGCATTTGCAAATGTCCTGGCACCCTTTCGGTTAAAAGGTCTCAAAACCTGTCAGGTTTTTAGTCTGTTCTGATTTAGCTCATTAGGTGTTAGTCTGGTCAAGAATTATCATTAAGATATTGTCAGCTGACAACAACTTCAGAGCCTAATAAATCCTTTAATGCCTCAAACATTATACAACACTCAATTACCATAGGCTTTTCAAAGCAAGTGATTGAGAATCTAGAAAATAAAGTAATTGCTGCCTACAAAGCAGGGAAAGGCTTTAAACAGAAATGAGAGCTTCAAGCTAGCAATTTCCACCGTCCAAAATATTATTAAGAAATGGCAGTTAAATGGAACTGTGGAAGTCAAGACAAGATCTGAAAGATGAAGAAAACTAACCGAAGCCCACCCCCATATGATTACAAGGGGGTTGCATTCAGGTTTATTGGAAAAAGAACTGGTGCACTACTCTACTATGCAACACTACAAAAAAAAAAAAAAAAAAAAAAAAACAAAGTATGCAAAACATCTCCATAAGACAGAGGCATTTTGAAATCAAGTATTATGGACAGATAAAGTTAATATGAAACTCTTTGGTCACAACCACAAAACCTTTGGTTGGAGCAAAACACGAGCAGCATGTGAAGAAAAGCACATGTTACCAACTGTTAAGTATAGAGGTGGATCTATTATGCTTTGGGGTTGTGAAGCAGCTAGTGGCACAGGGAACATTAGGCATGCATAAAGAAGAATAGATTCCACTAAATGTCAACCAGTCCTCAAAAATGTCATACAATCTGTATGGAAACTGAATCTGGAAAAATAATGGCTTCAATAACTAGACAATGATCCAAAACACTTCAGAATCTACTATGTTATACCATTAAGAAACACAAGGTAAAGCTTTTGGAATGGCCTTGTAGTCTGTAGACTTAAACATCATTGAAAATATGTGTGTAGATCTTAAATGTGCTGTTCAAAAAAGACAGCTCACAGTTGTAAGCTGTAAGCCTTTTCATCTGCAAGAAAGGAAACATTTTGCAAAACAAGAATTCCAAAACTAATAGCTGACTACAAAGAATGTTTGCAAATGTGATTTTTGGCAAAGGGGGTTTTACTAAGTACTGTCTTAGTAAAGTGTCCAAACGTTTGCAAATGTTCCATTTACCCTTACTTTTTCTTTCAATCCATCAAATCATAAATGTACATTAACATTCTCATAAAAATGCCACAGTTTTTTGGTTTGCTATTGAAATTCAGTTTATTTTCTTACATTTAATATTAACAAAATACGTAATTTGACCAGAGGTACCCAAACTTTTGCATGGAATTCTAACACATTAAATCTGTATAGTACTAGAAACGTCTTGTTAGTGGGTAGCTCACCTTCTTGTATCTTTTTTGCTTATGATCCATTTTTGGTTTGTGTTTGTTTTGTTTCTCTTTGTACTTCCTTTTAATCGTTTCCGGGAACACTGATCCAGAACTTAAAGATACTGTACCTAAAAGAAAATATGATAAAGAAAAATACTGACTACATACCTAGTACATGGCATTTCAAAAATCTAAAAAAAAATTTTTACGACCATAATGGCAGTGCTATGATACGACTTTTATGCTTCAGAACTTTATAATCATCATTAACTTCCCTACTGCTTCAGTAGCATTTAGTTAATTTTTCAACAATTCTCAAAATAAAAGATGTATTACAGTATCCATGTAAATACTTGTGTGGTGTAAAACTGTTCTATGCAAATATATGCATCGTGAAAGCAAAACCAGCAGAGAGTTCCCCATATTGTCTTTCAGCCAAGAGACGGGGGCAGACAAATAGCAATGACTTTTGTATCTTCTGTGAGTAAATTGACTTTAATCCATGGAAAGATCACATACTAATTTTTTTTTTACTTTTGGAGCTAAACACTGAAAAGTATACAGTAAATGCTCTGGTAATTGCAATTAAACATTGAAGCTCACCTACACAAGGACAGAAGACATTATTTCTGCTTGCACCTAGGAAAAAAGCCTTGCACACTCTTGAAATGACCAGAGTAGGCTACAGGGACCCTTGGACTGCATCACACTTTGCTAGAGCCTTTCCTTTGAAATTGTATTATGATTGTCAGCAGATATTAAAAGAAACTAAATGTATAATTTCTTTAGGGTTATTTTTTTCTTTCCTAATCTTAGAAAGATTACCACTAGGGAAGTATATAATATTTTATTGAATAATTTATTTTATATGAATAAATAATATACAGATAGATAGGTCCTTGGTTTAGTAAAAGCTGCAATCTCTTACTAAATATTCTAACATATTCCCAGGGAGTGCAAGCACCCTTCTGGATTCAATAATTAGACTTGGAGGTTGTATGACACTTCAATTTCATCTGAAACAATTTAGCTTGATAGTTTTTAAAAGGAAGGTTGGTATGTTTGAGATACTGCCTTCAGTTTCTGGTTGAATTACTGCATGATGCTTACAGGCATGATTTCTTAAATATTAGCGGCTTCAGAATATCAGTGGCATAACTGATGTTTTAAAATCGGATGGAAAAATGTTTTGCAGACATTTCACCAAGCAAGCAATATGCATTTTTGAGATCAAGCCAACATCAATACACCGGCTTATTTTTAAGCTCATTGCTTCAGTACGAATTTTGAATCGGTATCAAAAGAATAGTACCATAAAGCCAAATGGTCTTACCTGTACGGATTGTTAATGTTATGAAGGGAGGGGCATTCTGCAATACCTTTTCTGTCATGAAAGGCTTATAGTCTGTGTAACCAGTACCTCATGTACCAGCTACAAGTGCTTTGCATTCTAAATGATGATGCAAATAAAACTAACTTCTAACAATCTAAATAAATAAATAGATGACCATATACTAAATGGAGTGGTGGATAATCTTATTAGATTAAAGATGGACCTGGACAGAATTCAGATTTGCAGACAGCGTTCAAAAGTTCGGAATCATGCAGAAATTTTCATGTTTTTGATAAGAAACTGAACCTTCATTTTTTTAAAATCAGGGTACAATTAAGCTGAAATACCACAGTCATCTGCAATGGTGAAAAAAACATCTCAAACTTACACACTTCTGTGCTTTTGACACTCATCCTATATTTCTGTACCCATTTTAACCTTTTCTTTGTATTTGACAATTTCGGATACAGCTTTTTCTTTGAAACTGTGCCTCTAAGGCAAGCGTCACAAAGTTGTCTTTTCACTGTTGCATATGATACTGATATTTGGAGTTTAGTAGTTAAGGAAACAGCCAAATGAGGACATTCGGTTTGTCAAACTACACACTGATGTACTTATTTTCTTGTGCCATTGTGAATCTGGGCCTTCGGTTTCTTTTTTCTGTTCTATTTAGATCCAGTTTGCCCTCTTCTCTGAAGACAGTTAATAGACGTTGTATAAAATCTTAGTTTCTTGGCAATCTGACACATGGAATAGCTTTCATTTTACAAAACAAAAACAGACGGACATACTTCATGAGAAAGCCTTTTTTTTATTTTGTCCATTTTAAACCCAAACTTGAACTCTTGGAATGCCATTACCTTGTAACACAAGGAAAGGCAACTTACTTGAAATATTTAACAGAATAACAGGATTCAGCTATGCCAACAAAATAACAAAATCTTCTCTAATAAATAATTAGCATTTAAACATAACTGATCAAGGAAGAACTAAGAGTTTTTCCATAAGGGCATTGGAACAATAGCTACTTAAAATTGAGCTTTGCAACTACATCTGAAAAATACATTTTAAATCAGTTATTTCAAGTAGTTATTGTCTTTTGCAACATTATTAATAATAATAATAATTCATTACATTTATATAGCGCTTTTCTCAGTACTCAAAGCGCTATCCACACAGGGAGGAACTGGGAAGCGAACCCACAATCTTCCACAGTCTCCTTACTGCAAAGCAGCAGCAATACCACTGCACCACCTGTGAGGACATTAGTAATGTCTCAGGTGTATTTTAAAATCAATTTAATGGAACCAATTTCTATCAAAAACACAATTTCCTGGCGATTCCAACCTTTTGAATGCCAGTATTTGCTGGATACAGTTAAATTTTACACTTAGGAAGTCATACTGTACTCAAACCCACCCATTGCTTTTTTTTTTTGTTTTTTTTTTTTTAAGCAAGCCACAAAATAATAAATAAAAATCTTTTGAATTATTTGAATTACTTTAATATAAATGTGAATAAATAATTTTTTATGAATAATCCATTCATCCATCCATCCATTGTTCACCGCTTATCCGAAGTCGGTTCGTGGGGGCAGCAGCCTAAGCAGGGACGCCCAGACATCCCTCTCCCCGGCCACCTCCTCCAGCTCCTCTGGGGGGACCACAAGGCATTCCCATGCCAGCCAGGAGATATAATCCCTCCAGCGTGTCCTGGGTCTGCCCATGGCCTTCTCCCTGTGGGACATGCCCGGAACACCCCCTTGTGAGGCGTCCTAGGGAGGCATCCAGGGGGCATCCTGACTGACCACTGAACCACCTCAACTGACTCCTCTCAATGCGGAGGAGCAGCGACTCTACTCTGTGTCTCTCCCAGATAACTGAACTCCTCACCCTATCTCTAAGGGAAAGTCCAGCCACCCTGCAGAGAAAATTCATTTCGGCCACCTTGTATCCGCGATCTTGCTCTTTCGGTCACTACCCAAAGCTTGTGGCCATCGGTGAGGGTAGGAACATAGATCAACTGGTAAATCGACAGCCTCACCTTTTGGCTTAGTGTTACTGTGGATGCCACACCGATCCATCAGTCGACCTTCCGCTCCATCCCTCCCTCACTTGTGAACAAGACCCCGAGATACTTGAACTCCTCCACTTGAGGCAGCAATGTGTTCCCAAACTGGAGAGAGCATTCCACCTTTTTCTGGCACAGAACCATGGCCTCGGATTTAGAGGTGCCGACTCCCATCCCCACCGCTTCACACATGGCTGCGAACCGCTCCAGTGACAGCTGGAGGTCACTGTCCGATGAAGCCAACAGAACCACGTCATCCGCAAATAGCAGAGACGAGATTCTGAGGTCACCGAACCAGACCCCCTCCGCTCCTTGGCTGCGCCTAGGAATTCTGTCCATAAAACTTATGAACAGAATCAGTGACAAAGGGCAGTGAAGCATGGTGGAGGTTCCTTGAATGTTTGGGGCTGCATTTCTGCAAATGGAGTTGGAGATTTGGTCGGGATTAATGGTGTTCTCAATGCTGAGAAATACAGGCAGATACTTATCCATCATGCAATACCATCAGGGAGGCGTATGATTGGCCCCAAATTTATTCTGCAGCAGGACAACGACCCCAAACATACAGCCAAAGTCATTAAGAACTATCTTCAGCGTAAATAAGAACAAGAAGTCCTGGAAGTGATGGTATGGCCCCCACAGAGCCCTGATCTCAATATCATCGAGTGTGTCTGGGATTACATGAAGAGACAGAAGGATGTGAGGAAGCCTACATCCACAGAAGATCTGTGGTTAGTTCTCCAAGATGTTTGGAACAACCTACCAGTCGAGTTCCTTCAAAAACTGTGTGCAAGTGTACCTAGAAGAATTGATGCTGTTTTGAAGGCAAAGGGTGGTCACACCAAATATTGATTTGAATTTCTCTTTTGTTCATTCACTTCATTTTGTTGATAGATGAAAATAAATGATTAACACTTACATTTTTGAAAGCATTCTTTGTTTACAGCATTTTTTCACACCTTCCTAAAACTTTTGCACAGTACTGTAGTTTTTGCGGTTTGTTTCCTTTCAATATTTATTATTAGTCCATTTGTGACTTTAATCTATTTTACGTCCATAATTGGCACAACCAGGCCTAAATATTTTCCTGCGTTACATTTAGGGTTACCTTCTTGGGCAGTATTTTTGACATTGTTGGGCGAAACTTGATACAAGACCCTGTTGTGACGATAAGCTCTTGCTATTTTCACACTAGTTCTTTCATTATTTGTCTCACCGAGTGCTACAGAAATCACTTATTTGCAGTGATTCTCTCTATAGGCTCTGCAACAAAATATTATGTCAATGCCATTTTCATCAGTAGTATTATAAATATTCAAACTTCAAAGCAGTTACATTTTTGGAATTAACAAGGATGGGTGCCAATTACTTTTGTCAGTTTCAAGTTATTTCAGAGACAATTGTGGGTTGTTCTTTTTAATTGAAGGATACCAACAAATTACACTATGCGCTCTTTAGTAATTGTTTTCATTAACACTATAATTACCAAAGCCAATGAAAAAACTCGTAATCCCAGCCCACCTTAAATCCGTTAGCACCTCTCCTTCAGAATCTTTTGTTTTGTAAATGTGTCGATCAACACAAGCAGCCTGTTATCCCATCCCCACACCAACGCAGAAAGGGCAGAATGTTATCTCAGCATATGTCTATTACCTGCATGTGAGTTGCCGTGAGTTGTAGAGGCTAAATAATATATCTTTATTTGGAATACAAGCATTTCATGTGTGTTCCGTGTCTACAGCACTCTATGTAAACACATTGTTAAAACAGAAACGGTTTTCATGTTATAGTAATAATTGACAAAATGTAGACATGAAGTGTATAATGTGTGAAGCCTGAAGTCCAAATATCAAATAAACACTTTCACAAAAGGTACAAATATAACAAAACAAGTGTGCTTTTATTCAAGAATATAACTGCAGAAAACGAACTCGCGTTAGGGTGCGACATTGACATGCCCTTAATTCGACCGCTTTGGTGGTACAGCGGTAAAGAACTGCTGACTCGTAACCAAAATGTTTGTGGTTCAATGCTGGATGCCTACGTTTTGAGTAGTGAGCTGCTCTTATTCTTTATAGAATAAAACCACACATTTGATTAGAGTCTGTAATAACTGTTGTAAATTCATGGTACTTGTAAAGGATAGCGTTTTTTATTTATTTATTTATTATTTATTCAGTTTTATTCTCTCAGTCACACTCAATCTCACCCTGGTCTAACACTATTTTCAAATAAAGACGTGCTATAGCAGAGGTGAACTCGGAAGAGGACAAGGGTTCTATATGAGAGAAAGAACAGAAGCCCTTCCCACAAGAAACGTCCACTCATATATAAGAACAACGCAGCTGCACCAGGCGTAAAGGCGAAAGATGGCACCATTTGGATGCAGCAACAGGTTGGGCGTCATCCTGCCAGTCAATCTGCCCCACACCTGTCCTTCAAATGAAACAGCATGGCTTACAGAGCTTGCCAAGGTATCATTCAAAGTCCTCTTTGTGATTATGTTTTGTGGTGGTCTTTATATGAAAACCATGTATATGTTACTTGTATAAAAGCCAGATTGAATGTTATTTACCTATATTTACTTACTTATCTTCCTACAGTGTAAAGTGACAAGTAGACTGCAGAGCTTCCTCTGGTTGATCAACATGGGCATGCTCACAAAGTACATGTGTACTGATGTGACATTAGCTGCAGGTGGAAGCTCCTGTTGCACTCTACGCAACTGTGTTTGATCTTATTCAGGAAAAGATCCCAGTCACCCCACAGGAGAAACACTTTCCGAGATTAAGGCCATAAAGCTTATGAAATCATTTCTGGACAAAGGCAGAACCGTAACAACAGTTACAAGTGAACATTCATATCAACATGTCATTTGAAATATTTTTTTATTCAGTTTTATTCTTGAATAAAACTTAGCTTGAACAATTTTTAATTCAGTTTTATTCTTGGATTCTTGTATAAAAAAATTGCTCAAATGACATGTTGATGTGAATGCCTGTGTGTAAGGAAAAGTAAAATCTATCACAGACACTGGTGTCTGTTTGGTCAACAAGACACCAAAAAGAAATGATTGAGCTGCATTTGTGTGTCTGCTTTTATCCCTTCAGCGTTACCTTTTATAAGTACCATAAATTTACACTGCTGTTACAGATAGATTCAAATCAAATGTATGTTTCTATTAAATAATAGCAGCTCACTATCAAAACAAAAAATGTGAGGAGGACCCGGGATTAAACCCGTAATCTCTTGATTATGAGGCAGCAGTCCTTACCTTTGCATCAGTAAAGCTGATGTATTTACTTTGCATCGATTGATAGTTGGGCTTCACTTTTTACACATTGGCAGTAACGTGTAAATTGAGTAATTTCTTTTTCTTTGGTTATATTCTTGAATAAAAGCACACTTGTTTTGTTATACCTTTTGTGAAAGTGTTTAATATTTGGACTTCAGTCTTCACACATTGTATACTTCACGTCAGCATTTTGTCAATAATTACTATAACATGAAAAAAAAGTTTTTGTTTTAGTTATATGTTCAACATTTCTTGCCTCACATTTCCTGTCATCCTACATTTACACAGATCGTTGTAGACACGGAACACACATTAAATGTATGTACAGTAATCCCTCGCTACTTCGCGGTTCACTTTTCGCGGATTCACGACTTCGCGGGTTTTTAAATACAAGTGATTGCCCGCCTATCGCGGAAGTTATGTTCCAGACCCATCAGCAACAGGAGAAAATCCGCGATATAGAAAGACCATATAAATAAACATTTTTATAGTTTAAGCCTTAAAATATCCATCCCACATGCTTTAAACACATGTAAACTTATAAAACACACTTTGTTAACACATATGATATGTGGATGTCGGGCTAAGGATATGAGTAACATCTCACTATTATAAAACATTTTAACTTCACGCAAGACAAGACAGTGAGACAGGAAAATTGGTGATGTACAGGCTTAAAATCATTGACACGCAGAGCGACAAGCAGCACAAAGCCAGCACAAAGTCCACTTCTCCTTAGCGTTCATTCAGCTCCCCACCCCCTTGACAATGCGAAGTGGCAGGAGCGTACTGCGCCTCCAGGGAGGGGGGGTTTGAGCGAAGGTGCGTTCAGCTCTCGCTCACCCCCCCACCCACCCACCCACACACACACACACACACACACACTCCTCCTTCCGAACGCACAGAGCGACAAGCAGGCATTTTGGCAGAAGCAGCACAAAGTCCATTTCTGCTCAGCGTGAGTTCAGCTGCCCCCCTTCACAAAGCGAGTGCAGACACATTGACGTCTGATCGCTGCGTGCAGTGTTGGTCTGAGGTGTTTAAGAATGTAGAAAGTGTTTAAGAGCATAGGAAGTGTTTATAAGGGAAAGGTTAACAAGAGAGTGAGAAAGGTTTATAAGAGTGTGGGAAGGGTTTATAAAGCCTTAAAATATGTATAAATAATCAAATAAATATAGGTCGCTACTTCGCGGATTTTCACCTATCGCGGGGGGCTCTGGAACGTAACCCCCACGATAGGTGAGGGATTACTGTATTCCAAATAACAACATACAGTTAGGTCCATAAATACAGGCCTCTCTCATCTTTTTAAGTGGGAGAACTTGCACAATTCGTGGCTGACTAAATACTTTTTTGCCCCACTGTGTGTTTATATATATATATATATATATATATATATATATATATATATATATATATATATATATATATACATACATACATACATACATACATAAACACATATCCTACATTGACATTAGGTTCACTGATATTATTTATAAGAAAACCCAAACAGACAGGGAGAGAACATGCAAATTCCACACAAACAGTATAAATGGCCAATCAAACTCCCCAAAAGCAGCTCTAACCACTATGAGATTTCACAATATTAAATGTAATACATAATACAATGTTTTGATGAAGTAAACCACTGCACCCTTTAAAATCAGTCAAGACTTGGTGTTTTAAAGAATATCAGGATTGCACTGAAAAAACATATTAAGATTAACTTTTACCATCAGGTATAACTGGTGGAAGTCTGGGTCCAAACTGCTCTTCAGTTGCTAGATTTTCTGAAGTATCAGAAGATTTTGTAGGCTGACATTCCTCTTTATTTGAAAATGTTTCTAAAGACGTGATTCAAAAAAGGAATTAATTTTGCTTTGTAACATATTACAGTTAAAAGACAAAAAACCTGACCTTTCATTTAACCAAAATAGATCAAAAATTGACCTGTAACTAAAGCACAACAAAAATAAAAACACAGTGTATGATTAAACATTTTAAAAAGCACACTTAACTCTATAGACATTTTCAATTAACTATGCTAAGGGTATATAGCATATGAAATCTGACTAACATTATTATTCCCACTTAGCTCTCATGATAAAAATATTCTAGCTGTAGAAAATAATTACCAAGCATAAAACATATTTTACTTAATAAAAATAGAAATATGAATTTTCTTCATTTGTTCTTAAATACATTGTCTAAAATTAGCATTAGAAGTCTTATGCTATTGAAAAAGTAGCACAAGTACTTTTACATGACCATTGCACTGACTCTTTTTCTCTCTTTCCTGTAGACCATTCCCGGGAGATTCCATCTGGCTCTCTTGATGTCACTTCCGGGACCGAGCCAATGGAAGGAGACCTTACCGGCTCCGGCCTCTGTGATGTCACGTCCGGGCTCGAACCAATGGCTAAAGAACATGGGCCTGATCCTTATGACCTCACTTCCTGTCTTCCCTTTAAAAGCCTGCCCCTTTTCCCTATTTCCTCAGTCTTGTTCTGGACTCAGTTGTATGCACATCAGTGCTGTTTTTTTTTTTTTTTTTTTTTTTTTTTAAATCAAATAGACTTTGCAGCCAGAATACCATATTATACGGGTGGCTGCCCCAAACTTTTATGTATGTCTCGTTATTGTGACATTGGCGTAGTCAGCAAGATCAAGAAGTCCTGGAAGAGAAGGGGACAGAACCTGCAACACATCCAGCTGGGAGCGTACCAGGGCCGAGTTTCCAGGCGGGGAGGGTGTGCCGTGTTTCGGAGTGGCCCGGTACAGGCTCTGCTCCTGGCATGCTCCACTTGGCAACCTAGGCAGGCCAGGGAGTGTTCTGGAGGGGCTCACAGAATTGGGCTGCTTTGGAAGGGGGAGGCAAAGAGGGCCGTTTATGCTCTCTCGGAGGAGAGTGCCCGCCTCCCTGTGAAGCCAGAGTCCCGATTCCCACCTAGGGGTGCCCCAGACTGGCAGGTGAGTAGCCTGAAAAACTGGAGGTTCGACCCAGAGCGGCCGACCCCTCAACAAGCCTGGTCCCTATGGGCAAAAGTAGGGCAGTGGCTACAGCCACAGGAAAACAAGCCCTTTCAAGTAATAGAGCAGGTGGCTTGCTATCTGCTTCTAGACACACTACCCTGGGGCTTCACCCAGCCGGTCTGGGGTAGACAATTCAGAAACATGGCAGAGCTCATAGAGCTCGTAGAAAGACAAAGGATGGCCTCACAATCTTGGGGAGCTGAACTGTCCCTTGGCCAAACTCAACCGGAGTATGTCTCAAAATCTAGCCCCCGTGTACAACCCAGAGCTTGTGCCGATGTCCCCGAGGCCGCGGGCGCGCAAACCGCTTGGGAATGAGGTGGAATGCAGGTGGAGGGGGAAGAGGGGTTGGTGTGCTCTGACAAACCCGTTGGTGGTCCCACACACAGGCGTGGTGATCGTTAACGGGTATAAAACTTCTGCTCTGTTTGATACCGGCAGCAACATTTCCACTGTTGCCTGCCGATTTGTGCTACCGCAACAGTGGTTGAAATTTAAGACTGGTATAACCTGTGTCCACGGAGAAACCTGCTGGTACAGGACCGCCGTTTGTGTCATCAGTTACAGAGGATCAGTTCAGAAATTAACCGTGGCGATCCTCCCTGATCCTCCACACCCGGTGATACTAGGGCGGGACTGGTCTAATATCAAAAGCGGTGAGTCACATACCACTCCTGGGGTTAACTTGGGCCTAATTATGGACGGGGATGAGCCGTCTCAAGCTGCCTCCACGCCGTGTAATCAGCCGGCAGAGAGAGACGAAGCAGCCGCCCTGAGTGACATGGCAACTCCTGGGCCGTCACGTCATCCACCAGCGCCGCAGCGGAGCGGGAGGCAACCACGCCCCTTGAGGTCAGTCCAGACCCTCTCTCCCTTTTACGATTCCAATTTAGAGAGACGCCGGCTTCCTTTAAAAGGGAGTGATAATTCCCTGAAATTTGCAAAAAATGCAGTGGTCCTAGTCAACGGCCAGCGCACAAACCAGTCAATGCCACAGGGTCCTCACTTTGTTTTAGAAAACGACCTTCTCTATCGCGTAGCAATGCATGACGGGCAGGAGAGAAGGCTGCTTCTAATCCCGTGGACCTTTCCGGTGGCAGGTCTGTGAGTTAGCACACGCCCACCTCCTAGGTGGCCACTTGGGCACCGAAAAAACCCTGGAACAGATCAAGTTCCATTTCTACTGGCCGGGAATTAATGAGGAGGTTCGTCGCTTTTGCACTTCCTGCCCGGAGTGTCAACTGCGACAAATTCCAAGAAAGGACTGTGCTCCTCTCGTTCCTATTCCCCTGATTGACATCCCCTTCCATCGAATTGGGGTCGATATAGTTGGACCTCTACAGCCCTCAGCCCGAGGACACAAGTACATCCTAGTCCTCGTGGATTATGCTACCAAATACCCCGAAGCTGTTCCGTTCCACTCAGCCACTTCTAAAGCCATTGCACGGGAATTACTAGGGGTCTTTGCGCGCGTGGGTATCCCCAAAGAAGTCTTGACGGACCAGGGGACACCTTTCACCTCGGAGACGTTCAAGGAGACTGCCAGATTACTGAAAATAAAGCATTTAAAGACCGCAGTGTATCATCCTCAAACCGACGATTTAGTGGAGAGGTTCAATCAGACTCTCAAACAAATGCTGCGTAAGGTGGTCAGCGAGGATGGAAGGAACTGGGATCAGCTCCTCCCCCTCGTCCTTTTTTGCCTATCGGGAAGTCCCACAAGCCTCCACGGGGTTCTCCCCTTTTGAATTACTGTATGGGCAACAACCCCGGGGCATATTAGATATCCTAAAAGAAGGATGGGAAGAAGAGGCTCTTCCCTCTACAAACATATTAAAGTATATCGCGCAATTACGCGATAGATTTGTAAAGATTCGGCCCCTCCTTAAAAGTCACATGGAAGAGGCCCAAGCAGCACAGGTCCATTATTACAACCGCGGCACGTCTCTCCGGGAGTTCTGCCCGGGAGATCGGGTCATGGTCCTAGTGCCTACCTCCCACTCTAAGTTGCTTGCCCATTGGCAAGGCCCCTACGAAGTTAAGGAGAGGAAGGTGCTCGTCGACTATTTGGTGAGTCAACCCAATCGTCGGCCGAAGGAGCGGGTTTATCATGTGAACCTGCTGAAACTGTGGAAGGACAGCGATCCCGATCCCTCCTCCGGCCAGCCCCGCTCACTCTTCACTCACACAGCTAGCCTTAACTTTGGTGCGGATTTAAGTCCCAGACAATGGCGGGAGCTGGAGACAGTTATCCGGGCCGTTCGGGAGGTAGTCAGTGAGAACCCAGGAAGGACCTCTCTGGTTGAGCACAACATTGTGACAAAGCCCGGGGTTATTGTCCGAGAACGCCCGTATCGTCTTCCCGAGGCAAAAAGGGCTGAAGTGGAGCTTGAGATCAAGCGCATGCTGGAACTAGGTGTGACTGAGGAAAGTTATAGTCCCTGGTTCAGTCCCATTGTGCTGGTCGGTAAGCCTGACGGGAGTTGGAGATTTTGCAAAGACTTCCGTCGGCTTAATCAAGTCTCCCAATTTGATGCCTATCCAATGCCACGAGTGGACGACCTCCTCAAGAGGCTTGGACAGGCTCGATATTTGACCACACTGGACATGACAAAAGGGTACTGGCAGGTTCCTTTAATGGACTCCGCGAAGGTAAAAATCGCGTTTAGTACCCCTAGCGGACACTGGCAGTATCGTGTCCTTCCATTTGGGTTACACGGGGCTCCAGCAACCTTCCAGCGTCTGGTGGACAAAGTGCTCTGGCCTCATAACTCATACAGTGCTGCCTACCTGGATGACGTGGTCATCTATTCCAGCACATGGAGGGAACACCTACAGCATGTCCGAGCGGTATTGCGGACACTTGGTGAGGCCGGGCTCCGGATTAATCCCAAGAAATGCCTCTTTGGATTGAGCGAGGCCAAATATTTAGGCTACCTGGTGGGTCGGGGTACCGTAAGGCCACAGTGCTCCAAAGTAGATGCCATTTTGAAATGGCCCCGTCCGCAAACCAAGTGGCAGGTCCAACACTTTCTCAGGTTAGCGGGGTACTACCGCCGGTAGTAAAATAGGGAACACCTATTTTGATGGCACCTAACTTTTCTTTGCCTTTCATCCTCCAGACGGACGCTTCAGACACAGGCCTGGGGGCCGTGCTGAGCCAAAGTGTCGATGGTGTGGAACACCCCATCATGTTCCTGAGCCGGAAACTGTTGGACCAGGTATGCAGCTGTGGAAAGGGAGGCTTTGGCGATTAAATGGGTGATTACTCAGCTTAGGTACTACTTGCTGGGCCGGGAATTCACCCTTGTCACGGACCATGCACCTCTTCAGTGGATGGCCCTGCACAAGGAGTCGAATCCGCGGGTCACCCGGTGGTTTCTTGACTACAGCCGTATAAGTTTTCGCAAGTTTATCGCCGAGGCGCTCTCCATGCCAACGCTGATGCTCTTTCTCGGGTTCACAACCTCTCGGTTAGGGTCGCCCGACCCGACGGGTCTGGGCTAAGGGAGGGGCCTTGTCACACACGTGCGCATGGGAGCCAGCTAAAGGGCTTGAGTGACGCCAGTTCTGAGGCATGCCTGGAGGTGGCAGAGTGCACTGACTATTTCTCTCTTTCCTGTAGACCATTCCCGGGAGATTCCATCTGGCTCTCTTGACGTCACTTTCGGGACCAAGCCAATGGAAGGAGACCTTACCGGCTCCGGCCCCTGTGATGTCACGTCCGGGCTCAAACCAATGGCTAAAGAACATAGGCCTGATCCTTATGACCTCACTTCCCATCTTCCCCTTTAAAAGCCTGCCCCTTTTCCCTATTTCCTCAGTCTTGTTTTGGACTCAGTTGTAAACACATCAGTGCTGTTTATTTGATAAAAAAATGACTTTGCAGCCAGGATACCATATTATACGGGTGGATGCCCCAAACCTTTATCTGAGTATGTCTCGTTATTGTGACACTATCTCTATCTATATCTCTATCTCTATATCACACACACACACACACACACACACACACACACACACACACACAGCCTTAAATGAAAACACACACAAAAAATATTTCTTCCCAGCTTTACTAACTCAATGCAACCTATAACATCAAAGTGAAAGATATCACAGCTACAGTTCAGAAAAATTATTAAAAAAAATCAAAAGCAAGACATACTGAGATTAATAAAGGATCACCCCCCCAATGTCAATATTTTATTGAACCACCTTTTGCTTTAATGACAGCCTTGAGTCTGTTGGGTTACTTGGGGAAGATCTACTACATTACCTTTCTTGGATACATCCTTCTTTCAACTTCGGACGGTGTTCTTTGTTAATGTGTTTAACAAAACAATTTTCAGTATAAATTCATAAAAGAAATGTAGTTACTATAGGGGATGTTTTGCATATTTAGCAAGCCATTACAGTGCTTCTGGAAGTTCAAATGAGTGGTCCTAAAAGGCTGCTCCACAGATGTGTCTGAAATAATTCTGCAATTTATGTGACATATTTACAAGACACAAGACACTGACAGAGTGGTGCGAACAGATTTAAGGTGGGCCGGAATTAAGAGTTTTTTCGTAGGCTTTGGTAATTCTAGTGTTAACCATTGAACAGTTTACTGGATTGAAATGAGTTTACATCTTATTTGCATATGTATGTAGAACAATGGTAAAAAACATGAAAAGTATAACCTGTATGAACATGTGATTTGTCTCTTTCAATGTATAAAGATGTACTACAGGAAAAGGTTTTCAAATGTGAGATTAATGTGGAAAATTCAGCTTTCTGACATATACCAAGGCATGTTTTCATATCTGTAATATATTTCATACATGTTGCAAACATTCAATATTGAGGATTTTATATGAACTTATTAAAAGTGATAAAGAGTCAGACATTACTTATCTTGGTATCAGCCTAAACATAAACAATAGGCTGAAATTCAGTATGCGTGTAGATTGTTGAAATGAGTGGTCTCTAGTTTTCTTCAGGACAGTGATAAGCAGCTTGTCCAAAGTGTTGGAGTTCAAGTATCTTGAGGTCTTTTCCACAGGGAGAGAAATGATCCTGAGTTTGAGCAATGAATGGGTGAATCAGTAGTAATTTAGCAGATGTTATACCAGATCTTGTGGGTGAAGCAGAAGTTAAGTCCTCAGATGAAGCATTTCATTTACCAATCAATGTACATAGCCATCCTCATCTGTGGTCTAAAATTCTAGGTAATGACCAAAATAATGAGTGGTTAACAGAGTTTAAAGTCAGGAAGAAATTCAGGGTAAGGGCTTGTCTGTCCATCTGTTTTATTCCAGTCTGGAAACATAAAAGGGAGAACTTCATACAGTTTTTCCTTGGAAGTTCCAAACATAAAAAATGTCTAGTAATGTCTAATGAGGCAACAGGTCATAGTTTATCTTCTGTATTTATTGTACTTTGCTTTCTCCCTATTTTGCTATTTCCCTGGGCACATTGTTGAGCTAATAATTGTTTTTAGAAGTTCCTGTCTTATAGTGTTATTCTGCACACTAGTACTCTGAAAGTACACCATAGTTTTTCCACCAGGAAGTAAATCAATTCTAAATTTTACCAAACTGTTACCATATAACTAATTTTTACATATTATATGGCCAAGTGCTCATTAATACCAAATTTGCTTTAAAACAGTTTTCAGGTTAAACATTCTTGAAAGTTTTTGAATAATTACATGACCTTACAACCCACAAAATGTGTTTGCAAGGCTCAAGTTAAAACAACACTGTCATTAATAAGTCTTCAATTACAGTGAAAGATTAATCATTTGTTACTCCAACACTTACTTTTAATTAATAGCACTCACCTTTGGTTTTATTTTCACAAGGTTCTTGGCATTCTATCAGACTTGTAGGATCTTTTATGAGGCTACTCTTGTTTTGTCCTTGCTGGTTGTCTTCATCATTACTGTCACCTTCAGATGAAGATTCATCATCAGAAGAGTTAGCAAAGATTGCTTTGAACAAATCCATTGACGGCCTTTTTTCTTCTAGGTCATCCTTTGGAATTTAAGCAAAGAACATTTTTGAAATTGTGCATTTTTCAAAGTGATTCACATAAAAGTTAACCATTATGAACATATTTAAACAAAATGCTTAAGAACAATAAATAAAAGCCCAAAGGTGGAAGAGAAAAGGCCTTTACATTAACACTAGAATCCCAGACGCCTACGAAAAAAATAGTAATCCAGGGCCACCTTAAATTCCTTCACACCTCTCTGTCAGTATCTTTTGTTTTGTAAATGTGTCGAACAGCACAAGCAGCAAGCAACCTGCTATCCCATCCACCCCCACCAATGAAGCCGAGTCTGTTGCAAAATTCTCAGAGATCAGGTCTCTTCATCTGGCAGAGTGGTGCCTGGAGTTGTATAGGGTAAATAATATATCGTTATTTGGAATACATACATTTCATGTGTGTTCTGTGTCTACAATGATCTGTGTAAGTGTAGGATGACAGTAACTGCTGAACGCATAGCTAAAACAGAAACGTTTTCCATGTTATACTAATAATGACGTGAAGTGTATAATGTGTGAAGACTTTAGTCCAAATATCAAATAAACATGTGCACTTTTATTTAAGAACATAACCAAAGAAAAAATAATCATTTGATTTACATATTGCTGTCAATCAGTTAAAAACTTAACCTCAAATGTCAGATGACAGAATGTTGATACATATTTTTGGATGGTGCAGAGGTTAAGAACTGCTGCTTTATAACCAAAAGGAGTAGTGAGCTGCTACTATTATTACTATAATATAATAAAAACATACATTTGATTTGTGTCTGTAACACCCGGTGTAAAGTTTTCCTACTTGTAAAAGTTAGCGCTTTTTTTTTTATTATTCAGTTTTATTCTGTTAGTGACGTTCACGTGGTACAATGAACTTGCCTCTCCTTCATTGAGTTGATGGCATTTATCTTAATTCTTTCAACAAGAGCAGCGATGACCACAGTTTGTGCTGTGATTGATGCCTGCTCAGAACTATTTGTTGTACTGGCAATACTTCTGGACCAGGTTGATACCAAAATTCCACAAATGTAACGGTACTAGCTTTTTTTTTTTTTTTATAGTATTTTTAGTGACTGCCAAGTAGACAAGTTACTTTAGATGGCACAATTATGCATGAGAAAAATATAAGCAAAAAATAAACATAACGATTTGGGGGTGTAAAGAGATAGTGGAAATGAATCATTAGCTGATCATTATTCCTTCAGTGGCTGCTCCAATTATTTGGGATGCCACGCATTCTCAGCTACTTCATCCATTTGCTCAACACATATGTGCCTTGCCCCGCCTCAATCCACTCACCTAGAATTAGAGGCAAGTTGTTTGCTGTCCCCTGGTTAATGAGCCAAACCAAGGCCAGGCAGGGTCACTTATTTTGTGCTGTTTATTTGAACAACACTCTTTAAGACTAGCGCTCCATCATTCCCTTCATTTGAAAACCCATGCACCGAAGTCTATTGCCATAGCATGTTACTTTTTCATTTTATATTTCAAATATTTCATATTTGTCCTCAATGTGTGCCATAGGTATGTTCCATATAGCCCTCTTTTTTTTGTTGGGTCAGTTGCAGGGAATGTCATATCCCTAGAACTTGTGTCTGACCAATGAGATATTGACGAAGGTCAAATATTTGATGAAGACACTGTGTCTGATTATTCATCAGGAGGAGAGGTACATTTTTCCAAACAATGTCTGATCAAACGGGCAGCACGGTGGTGCGGTGGTAGCGCTGCTGCCTCGCGGTTTGGAGACCTGGATTCACTTCCCGGGTCCTCCCTGTGTGGAGTTTGCATGTTCTCCCCGTGTCTGCGTGGGTTTCCTCCGGGTGCTCCAGTTTCCTCCCACAGTCCAAAGACATGCAGGTTAGGTGCATTGGCGATTCTAAATTGTCCCTAGTGTGTGTGTGCCCTGCGGTGGGCTGGCGCCCTGCCCAGGGTTTGTTTCCTGCCTTGTGCCCTGTGTTGGCTGGGATTGGCTCCAGCAGACCCCCGTGACCCTGTAGTTAGGATATAGCGGGTTGGATAATGGATGGATGGATGTTTGATCAAACTCCACTTTGATCAGTCCCATGTGCCCCAATCACATTTGGAAATCCTGGGTAATGAGAATGTTAGGCTGATTGTGAGATTCTTCATGGAACTGTGGGTGTTTTTGCCTGTGTATTATCTACCTGCAATGGCATGAAACACCTCTTTTATTGTCTGCACACGCAGGTGTCCAGGAAACGCTATGAAAACCCGAAGGAAATATTTCAGAGCCAAACAGACTTTACGAACTGCCTGGCAAACTGCACTTTTAGATAGATTTTCAGCATCGCCTACAATATATAAAGTGTCGCTTGCAAAAAACCTCAAAGCAATGCATAATGTCTGTGTGGTTGTGAGAGCCCGACTTCGCCTAGTTTGACTTCGAATATAAGGTGGTCATAAATGTTTGAGGTACAATATTCCCCCTCGGCTAAAGCGGTATCTTTCGAAAAGAATTTCCTCCGGGAGCAATAAAGGATCTTGCCGATCGTGCAAAACCCTCTCTATATGAAATTCTCTTCTTATAATTTGCGCACCAATATCAATTGGTTGCTCATTCATGAACGATGAAGCCATGACTGAATGAATTCCATGCACGGACACTGATTAACTGTGTGAGCTAATCCTCGTATACATAGAACAAACTGAGGATTTGGATGTGCTGCTATGACAACACATCCAGCAAGAGTTTTGAAAAACCAACAGATCCAGGATCATGCCAAATTGTCAACAATTACATCCGGCTAAACGAGTAATCCACGTACAAAAAATACCCCCCATATAGGAATTCCCATGTACATCACAGATTAGAACCGAGGCCCTGCCTTATATTTTTCTTTATTTATGCCAATACCCGTTTTTTTAATTTAAATGACAATTGGTTAACTACTCGATGGATATACCACGATTTTAAAACTTTTGTTACGGTTAGCGGTTTCTATATTTTATATTCTGTTACAGAAAAACGCATAATATTATTCACTTGAAAAACAGAGGAACTTTTAATAAAAAGCCTTTGAAAGAGATTTTGTTTTTGCCGTAATATCAAATTGATCTCCAGTATCTTAAAATAATGGTACTGATATCAAATGCAAAAACTCTTGATATTGTGACATCACTACAAGAAACCTTTCCATATTTTGAAAAATATTTCAATTGATAATCCTTCAATAAAATTATTTTTTTAATTTTTTGATAAAGTACATTCTTAGGTCACTGAAAAATAAAAGTCAGTATTGGTGTTAATGAACATTTTAAATTAATCTTTTCTTCAAATGCATCTGGATATCACAAATACATTATTGTATAATTAAAACAATTACTGTATATGACAACTATACCAATGAAATTGCTGATCAAAGGATATCATGATTAAAAATATATTTTTCAGTTACAGAACTCCAGAAATTACGTTTTTAAAAGCTTAAGTAAAATGGTTACCAGAGTTGGTGGTGTTTGTTCCTTAGGGACAATCGCAGGTTCACTTGAATCTGGTTGGGAGCCTTGTCTCTCACTTAAAGACTGACTTCTGGCCAAAGTGATAAATTCACTAAGGGAATCTTTTTTGTCATTTTCTTTACCAGGAACATCCCACCTGGACCGTCTGTTTGACTTCAGAGGAGCTGTGGAGTATGCAAAATACCAAGACATTTTATATATAACAAATATTACACGGTGTTATTTTGTATTTTTTGATTCAATGGTCTCAGTGGAGATTACAGTGAAAATTAATAAGCTTTTGAATTTCTTTAGCTGTCACTTGCAATGCATATGTGGATGGCTAATTAATTGCCACCTTTTCTTTAGTAGTTACTGTACTATTATACTCCATGCATCTGCAAATAGTGGAGTTTTTAGATTAATAATCATCAGTGTTGGGGAACATTACTTTTACAAGTAGTATAGTTTCATTGCTCATTATTTACAATAACACTAACTAAATATGTTCTACAGCACATATAAAATGCAATTTGTTGCAAACAGTGCATTATTTTTGTGTTAAATTTTCTTTTGTATGAAAAGCTGTACATTTAAAACAATGCATTACTTTTTCTTTTCAAAATTTGATAATTTTCTTGAGTTTTACAAATATGTTTAGTTCTTCATATGCAGTGAGGTGAATCACATCCATCCTCTTTATCCATTCCCAAAGCGAACCTCTGAAGATTCGTAGGATGATCACTGGTCGTTGTGCCACCTGATCACAATATTTCAAACAGGATAACTGGATTAAAACTAAACAGATTGAGACTTGCAAAAGACCGGCATTCCAGTCCACTGTGTTTACTTCTTCCCTTACATCCAGTGGTGCTGTGATAAAAACTGTATCCCTGTGACCCTAAAGTGGACCAATGAAATTTAAACCTCAGCACAGGCAGGATTAAATGCCTAACATTTGTTTAATCCTATTCACTTGATTGCATGGTACACACGTTTAACCTTTTCCTCACTAGCTATCACAAGATGGCTGAAGCACCCATATTACCGAATAAACAAGCTACCCCCAACATTGGTAGTTAATGTTTTGCAAACATAAAATTAAAAACACTAACCCAGTCCAACACTAAGCAATACAACTAACTGTTAAACACAGTAGTTTACACAAAAATACAGAGTGGACAAATAAATAAATACACATTACAAATAGCATCTAATGTGATCACTACAAAAGAGAATGGGGCAGTCCCCGGGGAACTTTCTCTGTAAATTTCTCTCAGCATAGCTCCCCCATTATAGCACACTGCCTGCACATGTGTCAAACAGGACATAAGCATGGCTCCCTCATATTGTTTATTAATAATGCTATTTATGTTTTAATTACAAAATAGCATATTTTTACATCACTTTTTGTCTCCATTATAAAAAAAAATCCTGGAAAGGAAAAGCAGGGCGACAAGATGTGATCTTCGCGAGACAAAAAAGACTGGCCACGGAGCATCTCGCGGGGACCGTAAACATGAGACTTGGTGCCAAGAGATTGTCCCAGGGCAGGGTCGTGGAACATGAGATTCTTGCAAGACATGCCCTTCTTATGAAATAAGGGCATGGCCAGCAAAACGCTTAGTCATGTAAAGGCACGTAACACACACAGATCCTGTGCTCTCAGCACATATAAAGCATATAAGGAACAATACGTTCTAGATGAAATGGCAAAGAAGAAAGAGCAGCAGGGAGAAAAGAGACCCAAAAGTGTTGGAGAGAAAAAAAGGCAGATAACAGATTATGAAAGCAGTGGAATTTGAAAGGCTCAAACAAACGATGGCGCGATACACATGCAGAGAACGGTACAGAATATGAAAGCAGTAAAATTCGAAAGTATTGTAGCATCCCAACCAAGTTGAAGCCTTTTTTGTTTTAAGGTCCGATTGAGGGAGGGCGGAGTACAGCACAGAAGACTGATAGCGGGGTATTGATTGATGCGGTAAGGGGGGGTGAGACCCGGGGGAGGAGGGGTCGGAGAGGGTGCTAGAAAATTGTGTTTGGGGTTACAAAGTCGGCGATTGCTCAAATAGAACTTTTGCGACACTTTATTACGTCAGTCGCTACAGTATCAAAAAAAAAAAGATAGTAAAGATCGCATTAGCTCAAACAAAAGGTAATTAATCATCAGAACCAGGTGTAATTGAAAAAACAGCAGGACAAATGAGGTCAGAAATAAAAGGCAAAGAGTGGAAAACAAAGTCTTTTCGCCTTTGCAACTTCATAAACACGTTCACAAACGTTGGCGCTATACACATGCTGAGCAGATTATGAAATCAGTGAAATTCAAAAGGCTCAAAGAAAGAAAAAACGTATTTGCGATACAAATGTGGAGAAAGTTAAAAAATATGAAAGTAGGAAAATTAGAAAGTATATAAAAAAGAAAGTAAACATTGCAGTAGCGCAAACAAATGGAAATTATTACTTGAAAAAGGGAAAATAATCACCACGGACCAGGTGTCATTGAAAAAAAAGCAGGACAAAGAGGTCAGAAATAAAAGACAGAGTAGAAAACAAAGTAAAACGTCATAAAGAGGTTAAAAAAAGGGGCCAAACACACGCAGAGCAGGTTAGAGATAATGAAAACTGGAATTCAAGCGACCCAAAAAATACGTAGGCAAGATACAGAGCAAGATACAGAATATGAAAGCAGAAAAAAACGAGTGTCAAAACAAAGAAAGTAAAGATGTCATTAGCGAAAAGAAAGAAATTATTACTCAGAGAAATTATGAAAAGGCGAATAGAGACCGAATATATGGACACAGATGATATGTCAGAAGTATGTAAATATTGTAAGGCTTTGAAGTTTAAATCAGAGAATTTCAAAAACGTTGTTTACCTCACATGCATTTATTGGTTACTTTGCAAAAAAAATTATTAACTGCTGATGATGTAGATCGCTTTGTCTGTGCTGAAATTCCAAACAGAGAAACCTATCCTGAATTATGGTACAAAGTCATTAAACTCATGTCTCACTGACCTCATTTAAAAGATTCAGCATATTGGGACTTGAAAGATTCCAAAATATTGTTTTTACATAAGTTCTGAAATAAAAGTGAAACTAATGAAATAGCAACAATTCAAAGAAAAAAAAAAATCTTAAAAGTGTGTATCCGGAAAACCAAACACAGGGGTAGGCCAGCGAAGTGAGCAGTGGGCGAAGCCCCCTAGTATTTAAAGAAAATAGGATTAAAAGAAATAAACAAGGTTTTAACAAATATTATGATATAATGGACATGGTTTTAAACTGTAAAAGTGATTCTCACGAACCCTTAACAGTGTATAATCATGCTAAACCCATACATGTAGCCAGAAATTTTCCTTGGAACAGCTTAAAGATTATTAAAAACTTTATGGCTCTAAAGTTGTTTATAATGACCCTAGTCAAAACCGGCATGTTTGGTTAGGCTGCTACACCAAGACTGAGATATAGTCTATACTAAAATGGATACATTTGAAAAGGCAGTGTGGACAGGGAAAATGTGCATTTAGAAAATACTGAATTATAACTGTAATGCAATCAGGCACTGAGTTACGTTTGTTCTGGTAATTTCCTTTGTGGTCTCATCTTTTCTGCCAGAACTGACCTTTCCTAACCTCTCTGCATTAGGTGACTGATTCATATCAAAGGCTCACATTCTGTATTTTTAAGGCTATAGCAACCTTATATTTGATAGTAACTTTTAAAGGTAGTTGCGCTTCATCATCAGTCAAAGTAGCAGTCTACACAGTACAGATTGTTTTCAGTTCTGCTCCCACCATAGTTTCATTCCTCTCCTGGCCAGTCCCAACAAAATCCCATCTAATTTCCGCCAATGCCCATTATTTTTCTCCTGTGAATGCCTAGGTTCCATTCTGCTCCCAACTGCATTTACAGTTTAAAAGGCACTTAAATCAGGCATATAGTCTAAGTGGTGTTTTTAAAATAACAAAATCTATAACAAGGGGAGTATTGAATGAATAATCACTTAGATGCAAGACAATGTTATTGTCTTTTGATTTTTCTTTCTTCTTTACAGTATGATCAAAGTTGATCTTTGATAAAATTTTCAAAAAATAGGTAGAAAAGAAAGGGTGAGCAGACGTCCCCTTTTTTCTGACAATTTTAAAAAAAAATTTATTTATTTATTTATTTTTATTTTTTTACAAAGAGTTAAAATAGCGGTCCAACTGATATTTATTAAAATCCCAAAATAATCTGAAATTTTGACATGACCGTTGCTTATAGTAGACTGTGTAAACAAACAGCAGACATATAGTACACATGGTTTCTGATCCATGTAAGAAATGTATATGGTTTGAAAGCACACGCAGTGTAATTCATGTGTGGCAGAGTAAAGAAAAGCATACATTCAGCTAGGTGACAGTTAGGAGGACTGGGCAGAGCCACAAAAGTATGCTAATCAACACCAACATACAAGTAAAAAAGGTACACAAAACACAAAACTGTACTTGTACAGATGAGTAAAATAATACCACCACCACCCATGTTTTCAACTAGGACATAATTAGTAGGCTGTCAAATGTTGTAATCAGGAGAGCTGGCATGTGTGACTTAAAAGTTTATGTTCGCTCTGATGAGTGCAAAACTACTTTTAAGTGTCAACAAAAGTGACAGACTACTTAATGAGACTTGCTTCATTCATTATACAGGAAAAATTCTGTTACAATGAAATTTTCATTACAACAAAGTATTTTTATGGTCCCTACAGTTTCCCCAAAGGACATGAGTCTATAGAAATCTCATTACTACGAAATACATTCAACAGATACTTTCATTACAACGAAGTGCCCAAAAGACCTTTAACTGCCTGCATGAAACATCCACAGAGCAGTTAGTTTTGTGGTCGCAGCTCAGTTGTGCACAACAATCCCCAAACAGAAACACAGTACATTTTTTTTTTCTTCGAACTTTCCTTGTACTGTTTTTTTTTGCATTTTTTCTTTTCTGTGGTTTTCAGTGAGACCTTTTTCTTATTGCTCATCAACATTTGAAAAATATCCACTGGAATTTAACTCATTGTCACCTCCTATAGAAACAGCAGACACGAAAAAACGATAACAGTTCATATTAGGAAAAAAAAAAACTTTACATTTTTGCAGCTCTCGATTGCGGCAAAAAGAAAGACGTTGCCAGTGAATTCAGAATTTTGCCACCAACACTGTCAACTTTCTCGAAAGACCAAGCCAAAAAAAAAAAAGAAGAAAAATCTCGGGTTGCAAACGTATGTGAACTGCTGCATTTGAAGACATCGCAAATGCAGTTTTTATGTGGTTCAGTGATGCTCGTTCAAGAAACATTCCTATTAATGCACCACTCATTCAAGAAAATGTGAGGTTTCTAAACTCTCTTGGGACCTCCCCCAACTGGACAACACGCCGAAGAGCTTTCCGAAGTGCGATCACCGCATCTGTGGAAGATTGTTTATCCATTGCTAGGGCAACAGCAGGCTTACAGCTCTGCTGCGGCTCTTCACCAAAGCAAACAGAAAAGATCTCGATGGGTGATGCAAGGAACATTGTAAATGCAGGGAACAGTATTACTTGGCCACTAACCTAGCCACAACCCTGCCTGACTGCTGTGTCTGTGTATAGGAGAGTGTCAGTTCCTGCTACAATAAATAACCGTGCTGTTCCTGTTTCAAGCTGAATAAAGCTGGTTTTGCTAAAGTACAGACACTCAGACTCGTGTTTTGGGGTGCAAGTCAGGGACTTATAGCACTACCTGATCTTTTATGATTTGCTTCTGTGGTGCTTCACTGCAGCGCTGTGAGCCTGCAGTTGTCCTGCCCCGGCAACGGATGAACAATCCTCCACAGACGCAGCAATCACGCTTTGGGTTGCACTTTGGTGTGTCGCCCCGTTGGGTGGGGGTGGATCCCAAAAGAGTTCAGAAACCGCACAATATGAAGAAGAAAAGGATGATTATCTTCTGACTGATAACTGTGCTGCCCACAACAAGCTTTCGCATTTAGTTAATATTCGCATTTAATCCCTCCCGCCCAATTACACAGCAGTGCTTCAGCCATTGGATTTGGGCATCATTCACACCCTAAAAGTATATTATCGTAAGGAAATGCTGAGAAAAATTCTCATCAGCATAACTTGTAGAGAGGAGGAGATTAAAATTAACGTGAAAGAAGCTACTGAAATGATTGCAAATGCGTGGACGCAAGTTAAAGAAAGCACTATAGTGACAAATACAGAATCTCATTACTATGAAATTTTCATTACAACGAAATTTTTTTTAGGTCCCTGGCAGTTCGTTGTAATGGAATTTTACCTATATTTCAAAAGCACAAACAGATCAGTTTTAAAACCATTATGGACATTTCCAATTTTAAAATAGTATTTTTTTGCTATTATGGAAAAGAAATACTAAATCTGCAAGACCTTAAAAAGTTCACTAAGTATTGAACATAAACTCAAATTGTTCAATTAGAAACATTTACAAAAATCCACTGCACATGAAGGCATTTGTCAAGTTCTGATTATATCCCTGCATCTGGTATTTTTTTTTGAAAAACAACATATGGTAAATCTAATACAGCAGTTTTCAACCTTTTAGATCTGTGGACCGGGACAAGACTGAAATAATACTTGATGATTGGGGAAATGGAAAATATAATAAACTTGTTTCATAATTGTTTTCATAATTGTTTCATAATTTGCCCAACCAGATGGTAAATTCCCCTTGGAGCTTCAGGCAACAAGATTTACTAACATTACATCAGTGTTGCATGTCCTTCCTCTAGTTTTAAGCATCCTGATTTACTAACATTAGACCAGAGAGAGGTTTGGGAATGGGAAGGAGCTGAAGGGGTCCTTTTTAAGTTTCTGTTCAGATGTTATGATTTTTTTTTTTATTAAATTTGTAATGAATAAGAAATTGAACTTATGTACATAATAATTTGCAGGATAGTTTAATTAATTGATTAGATTCAAGCTAAAGCAGAATAGTTAGTTATATTTGAGCATTCATTTAAAACTCTAAATACAACTAATCATATGCATCTCCCCTATTCATATATAAAATTACTCAATAAAAATTCGTAAGCATTCATAAGCCTATGTGAATTATTTGGCCAAAGTTGCTCAACAGATTGATTAATCGATAAAACTGTCAATGGATTAGTTGCTTACAAAACAACTGTTAGTGGCTG
The DNA here is from genome assembly GCF_900747795.2 of Erpetoichthys calabaricus. Taxonomy (NCBI): domain Eukaryota; kingdom Metazoa; phylum Chordata; class Cladistia; order Polypteriformes; family Polypteridae; genus Erpetoichthys; species Erpetoichthys calabaricus. The sequence continues at coordinate 107,389,768 of NC_041402.2, read as the reverse complement.
CCCTAAAACAGACAAAATGTTAAATACAAAATGTATATGTAATGTTAATTACAAGTAAACTTACTGCTTGCCTTATCTGGTTTCTGATCTGTTGACAGTTCACTCTGAGATTGTTTCAAGTGAGGTTTCGCATTCTCCATAACATTTAAGAAGTTGAAAACTGAGTATTTATCTTTTTTCACTTTTGTTAATCCAACAATGCTTGAGCTGTCAAAAAAATATATATATTAAATATATATATATACATATATATATATAATAAATAAACACACACACACACAGTTGAAAAGTAACATTTGAAAAGTTTTTGCCAGTCCAATACCAACATATTTTATTTAAAAGTTTTATTTAATACAGTATAAACACAAACATCCATTACATTTCTTCCCTTCTTCCCATTTGAGTGCTTGCTAGTTAAATACTGTACAAGTCACAGAATTACTAAGTCTCTGGCTTCATGGACTAAAATTTCAATCACCATTTTTTTTTTTTTTTTCCTATCCTACAGATTTTCCATACTATCTCTTTATACAGTGGTCAAAGTTATGGTTAATGCTAATTGTATGAAATTCATTGGTAACAAGTACCCCCTTTTCCAACACACCAAATTGATGTTACTTGAATGGCTAGTTACAACTGTGTGTGAGGTCAATCTTTCTGTAGATGCATACAAGAAAGAGGGGCCTACTTTTCAGTTTTGCTGGTTATTATTTTCTGAATTTGTGATTTTCATCTGAAAAAAACAGTGTGTAAAAATGACCTATGAAAATTAACAGGGTTGGTCGAAATACCAAAGTAATAGACATGCACTGTAGGTGTAAGATAAGTTTTTAATCGAACCACATAATTTTGAAATTCCACTTTTGAGTTGGATGATGCCAGTGATAAGATTGTTAATTGGTTTTATTTTTAGTATAGATACCAAAGTAAAACAAAAATGAAATAGTGCAACTGCCACCTACTACTGCAAATTCCTAAGTGACCACTTAATTTTCATTTTGATTATTTCCTAGTTTTTTGACTTGTAAGTAAAATGTAAAAAACTGCACTGGGTGACTATGCCAAGAAAGATATTTTCAGATTGTAAAGGGGAAGGTTCAGTACTGGCACCCTTTTAAAGCACCACAAGGCAAATATTGATAGTCAATTTCTACGGAATGGAACTGAAAAGCTATTTTAGCTGCTTCACTGCCCTAACACTATAATCCCCGAAGCCTACAAAAATATTTGTAATGCCAGGTCACCTTAAATTACCTCTCATCTCCTCATCAGCATCTTTGTTTTGCAAATGTGTCAATCAGCACTGGCAGCAGGTAGCCTGCTCATTCATCCCCCACTGAGGCAGCTGAAGTCAAGTTAGACATAAAAGTCTAACTTGAAGTCTCTTTATTTGGGAGTTAGGTGTCTGGAATTGCATAGGGTAAATAATAGATTGCTATTATTCAATTTATAAGGTGTCCTGGCATTACAAATATTCTTGTAGTCTTCAGGGATTCTAGTGCTAAGCATTATATATCCGTGACTGGTGAAAGATGGGCTCTATTGCGGAAATACTGGAGTATAATATATCACGTATATAGCACTGAAGCTAGCAGCAAAGAACATGTATTATTGATGTAAACTTATTTATTTATATTTAAGCAGCATGAGAACTGATTCCTTAAAATAGTAATTTAAATTATTTTTATCTGAGCACTACTACTGGTGTTCACTGGTGCCATTATTCTCTTAGAGCTGAAAATGCATTCTTTTTAAATAACATATCTGAGACATATTAACATTTACAGTGTTTATAATTAGGATATTAAAATCCAACAGATTTAGTAAACATTTAAATTAAGGTTTCAGAAATGGGTAACCATTTACATAGAATTCTAAACTTAATGTCAAATTCAGCAGTTCACCATTTCTATGCATTATTTTCCGTGTATTTTTCCATATTACACTTGAGCACAGGAAGGCTCTGGTAGTTATTTAATGTTTTATACTTTTGAAAAAAGCTACCTATGTGAAAAAGTGCATGCACAACATGAAATGTTTTTCTTCAACATAAGCGGACATATGAAGATTTGATCTTCATTTAAACATTGATATAATAAATGTAGACTACAAAATGTAAATGTGGTATGTATATTTTAAAATAAACAAATGAAAATTTGGGCGGCACAGTGGCGCAGTGGTAGCGCTGCTGCCTTGCAGTAAGGAGACCTGGGTTCGTTTCCCGGGGTCTCCCTGCATGGAGTTTGCATGTTCTCCCCGTGTCTGCATTGGCTTCCTCCGGGTGCTCCGGTTTCCTCCCACAATCCAAAGACATGCAGGTTAGGTGCATTGGCGATCCTACATTGTCCTTAGTGTGTGCTTGGTGTGTGTGTGTGTGTGTGTGTGTGCGCGCATGCGTGCCCTGCCCGGGATTTGCTCCTGCCTTCCACCCTGTGCTGGCTGGGATTGGCTCCAGCAGACCACTGTGACCCTGTGTTAGGATATATAGCGGGTTGGATAATAACTGACTGACAAATGAAAATTTCGCACGCCACTACATCTGTCTCAATAGTTCAAATATCTAAAATTAGAATCGGGTACAAACAATTAAAACATCATTACAGAGGATCTTGGAGGAACCTGTCTTACTTAAACCTTAGACATTTACTTTAGTTTGATCTTTGTTGTTTATGTGTGTGTTATCAGCTTGTCTAGATCAAAAGAATTCTGAGGCCTTCAGAAAGATGCTTATAGATGCCTAGGAGTCTGTGAATGGATTTTAAAAGATCTTCAAAGGACTAGAAATCAACAGTTCCATTGTCTGCAAGTTAACCTGCCAGTGGAGAATATTTAAAATAAAAATAAAAAAACTGCCAGCTTGGCCAGGCCATGCCACCCCAGCAAGTTCAGCCCTATTGCAGAACACATGATTCTGAAAAAAGTCTGTCAGAACCCACAGAATTTCATCATGGGGCCTACTGGTAGTTTTTTTTTTTTTTTAAACTGTTGATATCAAGGTGAATGAGTCTACCATTATAAAATGGCTGCACAAATTAGATATACATGAGAGATCAATCCGCAGGAAACCTTTGCTGTCCAGAAAGAACAAGAATAATGTTTGGAACAATTTGCTCTGGGAAAACGAGGTAAAGACACAGTACCAGAAAACTTGCTTGGTGAAAAACAAAAAAACACTCTAAAAACACAGTTTCCTTTAGAGTAGTCGAATTGTACATAATTCCTGCTGTTAACCTGTCAACTTAATACGTAAAATTTTACTATCTATAATGGAGTTTAATTTTCCCATGATAATGTGACATTTCAAGGCTTCCAGTATAATAAAAAAATGCCACAATGAAAGTCTGCAGAATGCACTGACAACATTTTTTACATTAACATGCAAAAAGGTGAAGTAAATGATAATTTCAAAAAAGCTTGCATTTTTATTTGTATGATTCCCATTGCAAACAGCAAGATCACTGCACACATACCTGTATACTCTTTTAATGTGATATTTATTTTGATATTTGCTGGTACTATGTCATCTATCCATTTCCAGACTTGAAAGTAGGTTTTTTTCCCCCCCCAAGGAATTCTTACTTGGGAATTTTTTTTTTTTTTTTTAAATACTGCTGAAGTCACCACTTCAACTATGTTGTATCAATATAAATAATAGTTTTTCCATGCATATAGTGCATATGTGCAAGCATATTTATAGCACTTACTGAAAATCTTTTTTAGCAACATGCAAAACCTGTGTAGCTCCCTGTGAGCCTAAACTGGGTGGGTATAATTTAACAGTAATACATTTAGAAATAAACACATTACAGAATTTGAGAGTAGTTAATTACATAATTCTAATATCCATCTGAAAAACAGGGTTTGGCAGTTATATTCACATGGGAAGAGCATGCAAACTCCACACAGACCCTGACCAGAATAGCAATCAACCTTAAGCTCGTGGTACTGTGTGGCAGGAACATAAGCGGTCCACATTAAATCATCAATACTAAATGTATATGTATTTGTAATGTTAGATCAGTTGATAGCATTGATTGCATGCTACAAGTCTCCTTAATCAGTCAACGCCATGATACAACAAGAAATATTTTTTCTGAAAAAAATTTTCTTTGAGTTACACAAACTGTATAACAACATTATTTATTATTAATAAAACAAAAAAAAATCTGACTTCAAAACTTTGCTGATCATTGATGCCGGTTCAACTTCCTACCTTCTTTGGATTACAAAAAACAAGTTTTGTTTCAACCCATTGGGGTTTAAATACTCAGCAAATCTGAAGCTAATGTGGCCACTCAAGATTGACAAATCCATCAAATGAAAAAGTTGCATGTGTTTTCTGCTTTCTCCTTGAAATTTGATAAAAGCTGCAACTTGCTGACAACTAGCAGGATATAATTAATTGATGGTTAATTATGGTCAATGAGACCCTCAAAAGGTGGTGATGTGGCTGTGTTATCAGTCAGAAATGAGAGTGAATAACTTTTGATAGGTTTGTTTTAGAATCGTCTACTAAGGAGTTCAATCCAGATTGATTTTTTAACCCATTCAAACATGTTCAGTGCCACTGGGAGACAATGTCTACCTGGGCAATATTGGGTACAAGGTAAGGAATCAACAATGGATGAAGTGACAGTGCACACTCATGTACACAACCACACTAACTCCAATACAGAGGTACCAATTATATAACAAACACTTGGGAGGATGGGAGGAAAACTGTAGTCTCTCGAACGAATGAACGAACAAAAGATGTGAAAACTCAACACTGGCACTATCTGGATCAGTATTTAACCCATAAATGATTCCAGAGTCACAACACAACAATACTAATCTGTGAATTACCATTCTGCTTCCATATATCATATTTCATGTTAATAAAAATATTGGTATATTAGTAAGGGTAGATGAAGGAGAATTATGTCATCACTAAACCGAAAATTAAGTTTGACAGCCCACACCTGGTAGTCCATGTTCATATTGGGTGCTGTAATTCAGTTACATATGGTAACCACACTTGTTTTATGGAAATGATTGGTTCACTAATGGGATAGAAACTGTTGTGTTGTGAACATGATGTATATTACAAAAAGCAAGAGCACCTGTTCAGTCAGAAATAATGATTGAAAGTTAATTAAATCACTGGCCAACAAAGATTTTGTTACAGAAAAACTTATGGCTGCTGAAAAATCCTTTTCATGCAGATTTCATAAATGTACTTAATTTTTCTATTGCCCACAATTTCAGTCATCTTCTTTTGGCTGTATATTTAGTTTATTAACTCTTATTAAAGTTTACAGGCTTTTCTTAAATTACACTTAGGATTAAAATATTTTATGCTGTTTGTTAACACTTTATTACACTGCAGAAGGACATGAAACAAGTGTGATGACAGAATTTGCAGGCTGTAACACATTTGAACATGTTTAGACAGGGCCAGATTCCTGTCAGAGGCACAGCTCCATGGCAGTTGGAGATCAGATGTTGAAGTGTAAACATCTATGTGTTTGCAACAATCAAATTCATTTTTTCGGATTCTCAACAGGACATTTTCCCTGGATATCTTGGAATGGTAAACAAAAAGCATGGTAAATTATTTCATGACAACATTTCTGAAATTGAAAATTGATGCCAAGGCAAGTGGAGTCCCAGTATAGTATGCCAGCCGATTACTGCTGGACCCCTAACCTATGTGTTTTGCCATTCTACGGTAACTCATGAATATTCAAGAGTGGGGCAGAACCTTCAACCAATAAACACAATGGCATGTAAACAAAAAGCTGTAAAGCCAGCTTTTGAACAAAATGAAATTGAATAAGGTGAATAAAGCAATAGTGAGGACAGTCTGAATTGGTCATTGAACACTAACACTGACAGGGAAACTGATGCATAAGGCTCTATACAACTAAACTACGGCGATATGCTTGGTGACTTCAGTCAAGTAAAGCTGTATTGGGTGCAGTATCTATGTGGCAAAGAGGCAAAATGATTGCAATCAAGTGAAAGGACAAGAAAGACATTAGCCCCCAGTACTGTTCACAATGCAGCAACTGTCAATGTTCGTGTCAGACAAAATGTGGAAGTAATTAAATCTTTGAGCTGTGGTTGCCTACAATAATACAATGGCTGATGTCCATCGTGCAGATCAGGCACGGATATTCTTCCCTCTCACGCGCAACTGACAGAAAACACATAATAAAACTGTACAAGAAAAAAAAGTTTCTACTATCCTGATTGCAACATCAGGATGTGTGTTTGTGACTGTCTCAAAACATGACACACAAAGGAGGTACACTAATCTGCATCAGTAAAGCAGTGATCACTAGACATACAATTACAACTGTATTTACATTGACTTTTTAATTTTTAAATGTTTGTTACAAATAACATTTTTTGTTGAAAAAAGTTAATGTGTTCATCTCATTTTTCTGGGGATAAAGTATAATTCTATGGAGGTTTAGAGGGATATTCCTGAGGCCTAGTAAAGCAGAAAACTGTACAGTTCTACCTTACAGGTGAAATTCTTATGCATAAATGAATCTACAAGTATCTCATAAATGTATATAAAGTGTAAATATATACATTTATTGTAAACTTTAAAATTTTAATTCAGCATGAAAAATGTACAATTCACCAATACAGATTCATGTGACAGAAAAAAAAAAGAAGGCCACTGATTACTACTTCTACTGGGTACATTTTTTTAACCCTGAAGAAAAAAAAACAAAAAAAAAAACAACCTTTTTTTCAATCTATATTCGATTATTAAAATAAACCTCTCTTTTAAAACTATTTAAGCAGTCAGGCTAAATAAGCATACTGAAGTGATTAATACATTTCTTTCTAAGGAAATTCCAGTATGCTAAAACTCTATAATGCACTTTTGTATCAGCATCAAAAGTTCCATATGCAGATATGTGTACATTTTTAATTAGTGCTACAATTTCTGTTCAATTTTCTTGGGGAAAATTGTAAACAGTGTCTAATTTACCAAAGTATTAGCATGTTTTATCTAAACATTAAATGCATCAGTTCACCAAATTAGTATTTTTGTATTTGCATTGCTCTGAAGCATATTTCTCTTCTGCTTTGTAAAGTGCCTTACATGGCCAGTAATAACAAAGAGACCTCATCAGTATGGTATACGTTCAACAAAAATGGTTTCCCCAAAAAGCAAGTTTCTTCCAGGGTGTCAGATTAACTATCAATCAAAATACATAAAGTAAGGTTGACTAGCAACAAAAAAAAAATCTAGTTTTAATTAACTCCAATGTATAAATAAATGCACACAAAACTAGGCACTCAGTATGGGAATGGTTCCCACCTTCTAAATTGCAAATATTAAATCTTGTACCTACAGTCCCATGCTAGAGAGAATAAGGTCAGAATATATTCTGAATGATGAGGAGGAACACAGAACATTGTGAGTAATATTGTAGAAATAGAAAACAACAGGTTTATAGAGGCAATTTTCTGACATATTCACAAGATATACAGTTTGGGTTTATCTCAGCACAAAAACTGTCTTTGAGAAATAGTCATGACTATGTGACATATGCCTGTGCTGCAATATTCTTATGCAAGTCCTTCTGAGGAATTTATCGTATGGTCTTCTTTACAACCCAGAAACTTGTTCAAGTTAATAGTTGTTTTAGGCATCATTAAATATTACAAAAACAAGTAACTCCCAATGTCTAGGTACAGCTCTATACTATAAAAAAAGAAATGCATCATTGTATAAAGTCAGCAATACAATATTTCTAATCAAATATACACACCTAGGGTAAGGATCGGGGATGTTGAACCTTTTGCAAAGTAGTTTATCAGGATGCCATTCAAATGTATCTCTTGTTAACTGTCCAAACATTTTCATCTTAACAGCTTCGTCCTTGTCATTTAAATCGTCCTGAAAGAAAATTATAAATAAGACAGCTGTGGTGATACTATACTATTTACAAATTCAGCAGAACTGCTGGTCAAGCAACCACTGAACACAACTAAATATAATGGTACTTTATAGTACACTGACATGATTTTTTCCTCTGTCCATACACTATTTTGCTTCAGTCTCTTGTATATACAGTATAATTTAAGAAGGCAATAAGTCATTTTGAAACAAATTCTTTACTATTAACCATCTATTGACAACTACTGTACAGATATAAATTTCATACATTTTAAACTGACAAAAGCACAGTGCTAATTGTTGAGCACATATAAGCAATTAGTCATATCAGATTATAAAAGATGAAACAAAAAAATCTACTTGTATTTAAGTTACATTTAGCAGAGCCAAAATGCATACTAAAGATGGGTAGGTGAGGAGTAGAACACATCAAAAGCAGAAATTAAGTGTATTAACAATACTTTGTGAAAGTCATTGTATGAACCACACCCTGGACAACACAGAGACTGAAAACATTGTTGAGTCAAGTCATTTTTCTAACTGTGCCATAAGACATAAATATGTAAATAAACTAAACTGTTCCTAATGCAACTACACATTAGAGCTGGACTTTCTTGCATAATTCCTTTAAATTGTAAACTGTCCTTTCACCCATGTTTAAACCTGCTCATTTTTAAAACGTTATGGAAGTATTTGAAATGTCATATTGGAAATGGGAAGTGTAGTGTGTTTGTCCATGTCTAGAAATATGTGATCTCTACTGTACTAATCTAAAATACATACCAAATGCACCAGGTTCAGTGTCATACACAGGAATGTTCAGATGTTGAGAAATAGGGCATGATCCTGTATATGAAGGGTAAGAAATAGAAGCAGCTAATGCCATTAAGGCATTGGGTTGGTTAAGCCTGATCCAGCACTATCAAAATTTTACTACCAATATTGTCATGATTGGCAGCCTCATTCACTAGTGCCTACACTGCACACTTACAGACTTGGTGACTGTGGCCATTGTCAAGCCTTTATTAGAACATTTACTAGAAAAAAGCGTGTGGTCAACATGGATAACCCAGATAACTAGACATTCATCTGTAAACATCTGTGAGCTTTATTTAGATTTAATATGTCCAGAATAACACAGTAAATATATAGGAAATTGCCGTTTTTATCAATTCACTGTAATGTATTTTATAAAATAAAATGAAGAAGCAAATTAACATTAAAAACATTGTTTTAATTTGATAAATCCATACTATACAATTCTTATGTTTATATAATACCTTATGTAATAAATTGTTTTATTAAAGGGAAATACTATAAATGAAAGATAAATGTTTATTAATGTTATATTCTGCAAACATACCTCATGGTCTCGTACAACATAAACATTTTCTGAGTCATCTTCATGTTTTCCTTGTGTAAACCTAGACGCCAACGTAGAGTTTGAAGGTTTATAAAGCATTGCTGCACGGACAAACTCTTCTCTTTCTCGTCCTCTCTCCCATTCGGTCATCTGACTATCTAAACTTGTTTCCAGGGCATCTTTAATTAAAAAAATTAAGTTAATGTAAACAAGCATTTATCTAATTGGATTTCTTCCGACAAAAAAATCTAAAGAGGATAATTAAAACATAAAAATATGAAACACTGCACGGTTTCCTTGAGAATGACAAAAACTACTAAAACTGAAATTAAAATCAAACAATATATTCAATGTAAAAGGAGTGCTCAGCATGCAAAAGTGCCAAGGGCAAGGGTTCCATCTCGGAGGAACAGAGGAGTGCTGCAACCTGAATGGGAACTAACAATGTCTCCCAGGGTTTCTGACCCTCTCTAACTGCTGGGGGAGCATAGCCAGCTAGAGATGGCCAGTGGTTGCCAAACTGTGGCAGAATTTGGTGATTGGGTGAAGAAGTTTAGCTCATTTGAACTTTTCAATGGTAAATTTAAATTTACAGAGAACTGGTACAAAACCAGCACAGGTTTATCTACTTGACATAGGGCAGCATACCATTCTTGGCTTGGACAGACACAAAATTCTTCCTTTGAGTGAAGTAAAGCAGTTAAATTTTATGGAAAACGCTGCCTTTTAAGAGAGACATGACTTAAATTCTGTTTTGAAGTTGTGTGACATGTTCAAAAACTACCAGGTTCAACCTATATGCCTATGAGAACCCGGTTGTGAGGTGCTACACAAGAAATGCATGAATTTTTTTTCGGCTTCCATAAACAGTATATTTCAGGTTTATAATATACGGGTCAATTTACTAGTTTTATTCAAGAGTAATTTGTTATCCTGTGTATATGGGATAAAGTCAAACCTTAGGACATTCTGCTGATTTAGGTTTTTGTTATAATACTTTGTACAATTATGCTGATGTCATGTTTAGCTATCTATTGCTTCCTATGCAAGTGTAGCATACTACATTCTAGAGGGATGGTAGTGTATACATAGAGCAAAACAGAAATTAAAAAGTAACTTGTCAGCTGTAGTCATGCAGACTTTTTGCAAGATTAAGCTTCCGCAAAATGGAACTGCGTGTTTTGATCACCTACAGTGTTGAGCTTTCAGGACTGGAGGAGCAACAACAGGATTTGTGACATGAAAACAAAACATAGATACATTTCTAGATGTGGTATCATAAATTTAAAAAGTAAAGCTTAGGTTTCTCAAGTCCTAAATAAGGCAATCTGAGAAAATGTTTATATCAACAGGCCAATTACAGATCAACAAGTCTAAATTGTATTTTAATAGATGTTTACTACTATGTTTAATATATACTAGGGGGGCTCCGCCCCCTGCTCGCTTCACTCACCAACCCCTGGTGTTGGGTAACCCGAAATACATTGATGTATGTATGAGATATATTGGAGTGTAAAGGTGTAGATGATGAACAAAGGAAGTAAAGAACCCATAGCATGGCACATTAGAAAGATATATTGGAATATTTCTTTATACACAACATTTGTAGCAAAGATGGTGTGTTGTGCTTGAATGAGTTCTCCTTGGTATGGAGTAGCTTTATCTAGGCGGGCTCGTTTTTGTATCTCTGTCAGTTGTGGACTTTTGTTTTGAACCCGTATCTGCTTTGCTTCCGCAGTTTCATATGCGTGTTGTAGCCATCTATGTTCATTGTATTTGTCCATGCGGGCTCGCTCTTGTAGCTCTGTTAGTCGAGCGGTTTGGTTTTGGAGCCGAGACAGTTTTGCTTCCGCGGTTTCAGACGCGCGTTGTAGTCGCCTACGTATCCATGCGGGCTCGTTTTTGTAGCTCCGTTAGTTGAGCTGGATCATTTTGGAGCCGTGACCGTGACTCCATTAGTTATCCGTTGTCTACCGTTAGTAATATGGATAATTTCACTTACCGTTAATACAGAGTGTTTTCTGTGGTTCTACTGTTAATAATGCATCACTGTAATGTGATCCACATATGCTATATGGTTTGGACGTGTGAGGATGCCGTACGTCTAATACAGAGAGTTCGTTTATTCTTATATCGTTAACGTCACATGCATGCCGAACTCTTGAGAAGGCTACATAAAGTTGTCCATGTCTAAATACAGGCTCAGAGAGGTAAAGGCCGACTCTGTCCATGGGATTTGTTGATTAGGTATTACGTTGTTTACTGTTAGTAATATGGATAATTGCACTCACTGTTAAAATTACCTATTTCCGTTAGTTGAACTCTTTCGTTTCTGAGCCGTGTTTCCTTCACTTGTGGTGCATAGGCGCATGCGCCTTCCGTACTCTCATGTTTGACTATGCTGTGTTTTGTGGATGTTTGGGGACTCCATACCTTCTCTGGTTTGACTGTGGGGCGGGACGCGGAAGCCTCTTCTGTTTGTGTTTTCTGTGAGTACTTAGTGTTGTATTACTGTAATGTGATTCACATATGCTGTGGATTCCGGATCTTCGGGGCCTCTGTACTGTCTCGGGTGTTTGCCTGCGGTGCTTTAGAAGCGTGTTGTAGGCGCCTGCACCTTCCGCACTATGTCGGGTTTGACTATGCTGTGTAGTGTGGACGTGTAGGCTTTTGTACTCTCTTGAGAAGGCCACATACAGTTGGTTAAGACTGTGTTGTGGTAATCCGGCCGGGATAATGTTGTTTCTCGTTTTGGAGCCGTGACCGTGACTACATTAGTTATACGTGGTTTACTGTTAGTATATGGATAATCGCACGTACTGTTAAAATTACTTATTTCCGTTAGTTGAGCTCTTTCGTTTCTGAGCCATGGCTCCTTTGTTTGCGGTGTATAGGCGCATGCGCCCTCCATACTATCTCGGGTTTGACTATGCTGTGTTTTGTGGACGTTTGGGGACTCCGTACCTTCTCTGGTTTGACTGTGGGGCGGGACGTTGAAGCCTCTTCTGTTTGTGTTTTCTGTGAGTACTTATAGCATTGTATTACTATAATGTGATTCACATATGCTGTGGAGTCCGGATCATTGGGGCTTCTGTACTCTCTCGGGTTTTTGCCTGCGGTGCTTTCGAAGCACGTTGTAGGCGCCTGCACCTTCCGTACTATGTCGGGTTTGACTATGCTGTGTAGTGTGGACGTGTAGGGTTCTGTACTCTCTTGAGAGGGCTACATACAGTTGTCCATGTGTAAAGTGCTTAATATTGTATTACTGTAATGTGATTCACATATGTTGTGGAGTCCAGATCTGTGGGGTTTCTGTACTAATCTCGTGTTTATGCTTGCGGTGTGTTAGAAGCGCGTGGACCATGCTGTGTAGTGTGGACGTTTAGTTCAGAAGCGCGTTGTAGGCGCCTGCACCTTTCGTACTTTCCCGCGCCTTCCGTACTATCTTTGTGGACCTGTGGGGCCTCCGTAGCCTCTTACGTTTGACTCTGGGGTGCAGCGCAGAATCCTCTTTTTTGTGTGGCTTCATGTCTTATTTACGTTAGTTGAGCTCTTTCGTTTTTGGGCCATAATTCCTTTGTTCGTGGTGGATCAGACTTCGCTTGCGGTTTATGAGATGTGCGCTGTAGGCGCCTGCGCACTATGTCTCATGGTCCCATCGCCGTGTACCTGCGTCCATGCCTTCCATTCTCGGTTAGTAATATGGATTTGTCAGCCAACAAATAATCTGATGAAATGCAGCTGCTTCTCAAGATTGTAAGCAATCGTTGGATTTTTCTCACATCACCTTTTAGCAGCATCTTACATAAGCATTGTCCCCTTCTACTGGGCATTAAATTAACAGCAAAATTTCAATGATACATTACAATCAGCAAATTCACTAACATATTCATATGAGATGTACAAGGTCTTAGGCCTAGCGACCTAAGCAGAATGTCTGCTTACTAAAGAGGTACATTCACAGATGACCTGTTGTTCTGAATAGAGAAACACAGCTATATCAAAAGATTCACAATCTGCAAGAGTTCAGTGCATTATTCTAGAACTTCTCTCAAAGGAAGTGTTGAAGATTATCTGAAATCATTTTCTGCAACATGTCCTTGGCAAGAATTGGGTCACAAAATAATCTCAAAATCAGGACAATGGTGTTAAGAATTGTGCATGGGAAAGGCGCTATATAAATAAAATGTATTATTATTATTATACTGGCGATACTTCATTTTAGTGGAGTACAACAACCCCGACGATCCTAATATCCAGTTAAATTGCTTGTAGGTTCAGTGGTGCTTAGGATACTTGTTGAGAGTATAACAAATTAATGAATAATTTTAACTTTTAAAGGATGTGATGAAAATAATGGAAATCTGAATTTCTCCAACAGATTGATTAAGAAATACAAATGAAAAATAGGTGTATATAAAATAAACTATTCACTCTATAGAAATAAGCCCTCAGGCTAATACACCAGACAACAAACTCTGATTTAATCTTTGTTCTTAGTTACAGACTGGCTTTGCCTTAGCTGTCCCATTGGAGAGACCTCTAACTGGATCCTGGTGTGATTACACAGATAAAATACACATGCCTGGGAATGACTTTATTCCGTTTAAAAAGATCTGTAATGTAATTTAAAAAATCTTAGCTCTCTTGGTAACAAGACGTTCTTGGCATTTTTCTGAAAAGTTTGAGTTACTTGGTTTCTGCAAGTCTTGTGTTTTTATAAGCTTTGGCCTTGTTCAAGTCTGGCAGTTGTGGGACTGCAATACCTAATGTTGTTTTGATTTCCATTAATTTGAAAAGCACTGTGACCAACAAATAATGATTAGTTATTTATTTAGATACTTATGATAAAATATATGAGTGTGTTAGAACCATATAAAACAGGGAAAAAAATGGTGTTGAGACATTAATGCTATAAAAGCTAATCTTCTAAATGTAAAGGTATTTTACTAAACAAATACATGTTATAAAGTTATTGAGACATTTACTTCATTGTACTATTACCTGATCTACCCTGCTTTAATTTTGAAATGTATTTCTCATATCTTGCTTGTTTTTCAGGGATTTTCTCAAATGGTTTAAAGGTGCCTATTTCATCTCCACATATATTCTGCCAGGCCCTTAGAGCTTCATTGTTAGATACAGTCTGAATGCAGCTTGGTAGACTCTGGGACAACTGCTTCTGTTCTGCTGCTTGCTTAACTTCTTTTATTCGATTTTTAGCTTCATTTGAAAGTAGATCAAATACAGAGGATGGGCCTATTTAAATCAAAGAAAAACAATAATTAGAACTGAAATAACATGCTTTATAGATGCAAATTACTTCTCATATTTAAGTGAACAATGATGATATTTCACACCGGCATGGTACTTTCATACTGTCTTAAAGCTTTATGCATCCACTAATAACCTAACACATAAAATGTTTCTAATGGCTGATCAAGGCATACAGATTAAATGTGATAAATTTATTTCAGCAAATGTATTAATTAATTTAAAACTTTCAAGTGCAGGTGAAGAGATTTTGTATTTGCATATGCATACTTTCTTGTAATAACTGAAATAACCCCTTATGCGTCATGTGACAAGATAAATTAGCAAATTATGTCAATATTATAAAAAAGGAAAATATACAGATCAGGTCCTCATGTTGAATAAGAAATGGGTAGAAATAATGTAAAAGAAAACATAACCCCTCACAGATCCTGTCATATTCTTGATAAACAACTACTGCTGGGGTGGAAAAATGGCTTAGGAGTAAGTACAGCAACCTCACCTTCCAAAGGTATTAACATTGTGGCTTATAAACTGTATGTGTAATATGCATGCACTTCCTGTGTTTAAGTACATTGATAGGTTTCCTTCCACGACACAAAGCTGGGCAGATTACGCTGCCTGAACACATTAAACTGGTCTGGTATGGATATCTTTGTTCTACCTCCAGTAAATTCAATTCCCAAAAAGTTTTTGTTCTAGCCTTGCAGGCAATACAGCTGGATTATCTATTTCAAAACACAATTTAAACCCAAGTTGCAGCAACTGTACCTGGTAGAGTGGGTTCTTCAATTAGATTTCTCCTCAAGACTGCATTCATCTGATGTCTGCTGTTTTGAACAGCAGCCTGTTCCATTTGTCTGCATGAAGTCATTAGATCTGATGACTTTTGATAACCGGTGTCGCTTGTGGGCAATATAGGATGGCAATGAACTGGTTTATAATCTCTGGGTAGCTCAGGAGGTAGGTAAATCTTAAAAGAGAATTAACAAAATGCAAATTTAACTTAATGTCTTTTCTCCAATAAAAAACAACCTTATATAAAGCACCCTTCTGTAGTAAATGCTAACTCAAAGCACTGTGTAGATATTTTTCAACTGTTTATCTTTAACATAGTCAAGATTAGGTGATCTGCTCTGTGTAATGCACTTGGTAAAAGATGGGAAATGAACCATCAGCCTCATGGTTTATAGTCTACTTTAAACATTATGCCATAGTACCGGTAGCTCTATACAGTATACTGTATTAATATACTGCTTTTACTATTTTTAAATGATAATAGGTGTATTCAAAAAGTTAAAATTAAAAAAAAAAGTGAAAAATGTACATATAAATAGCTTTAATGTGTGCCGATGTTCTGGTTTAAGAACTCACATGTGATATTCCATCCATCCGTCCATCCATCGATCCCGCTGAATCCGAACACAGGGTCACGGGGGTCTGCTGGAGCCAATCCCAGCCAACACAAGGCACAAGGCAGGAACCAATCCCGGGCAGGATGCCAACCCACCGCAGGACACACACAAACACACCCACACACCAAGCACACACTAGGGCCAATTTAGAATCGCCAATCCACCTAACCTGCATGTCTTTGGACTGTGGGACAAAACCGGAGTGCCCGGAGGAAACCCACACAGACACGGGGAGAACATGCAAACTCCACGCTGGGAGGACCTGGGAAGCGAACCCGGGTCTCCTAACTGCGAGGCAGCAGTACTACTACTGAGCCACCGTGCCGCTCACATTTGATATTCAAACTACTAATTCCAAAATGTTTAATTTCAATTTCCAGAAACTGAAAAGATTCAACTCCATCAGTACACCTTCATAGCTCATAACTCTCCCTCCTGGAATAAGCTGTGTGGCTCTTACTTAAACTTGTTCTAGTGTTGTAATACAGAAGATAAAAAGCTGCACACTAATATATTAAACTAGCTATGTTGCCTGTCAAAGACATTATATATAGATAGACAGATATACAGTACTGTGCAAAAGTTTTAGGCAGGTGTGAAAAAATGCTGTAAACAAAGAATGCGTTCAGAAATATAAATGATTGTTTGTTGTTATCAATTTACAAAATGCAAAGTGAGCGAACAAAAGAAAAATCTAAATCAAATCAATATTTGATGTTACTACCTTTTGCCTTCAAACCAGCATCAATTCTTATAGGTACACTTGCAAAGTCAGGGATTTTGTAGGATTATAGTCAGGTATATGATCAACCAATTATACCAAACAGGTGCTAATGATCATCAATGTCACACGTACGCTGAAACACAGTCATTAACTGAAAAAGAAACAGCTGTGTAGGAGGCTTAAAACTGGATGAGGAACAGCCAAACTCTGCTACCAAGGTGAGGTTGTGGAAGACCGTTTCATGTCATGGCAAGATTGACCACAGCAACAAGACACAAGGTAATTATACTGCATCAGCAAGGTCTCTCCCAGACAAAGATTTCAAAGCAGACTGGGGTTTCAAGATGTGCTGTTCAAGCTCTTTTGAAGAAGCACAAAGAAACGGGCAACATTGAGGATCGTAGACGCAGTGGTCGGTCAAGGAAACGTAGTGCAGCAGATGAAAGATACATCAAGCTTATTACCCTTCGAAATCTGAAGATGTCCAGCAGTGCCATCAGCTCAGAACTGGCAGAAACCAATTGGACCCAGGTATACCCATCTACTGTCTGGAGAAGTCTGGCCAGAAGTGGTCTTCATGGAAGAGTTGCAGTCAAAAAGCCATACCTCCGACGTGGAAACAAGGCCAAGCTTCTCAAGTATGCACAAAAACATAGGAACTGGGGTGCAGAAAAATGGCAGGAGGTGCTCTGGACTGATGAGTCAAATTATGAAATATTTGGCTGTAGCAGAAGGCACTTTGTTCATCGAAGGGCTGGAGAGCGGTACAATAATGAGTGTCTGAAGGCAACAGTGAAGCATGGTGGAGATTCCTTGAACGTTTGGGGTTACATTTCTGCAAATGGAGTTGGAGATTTGGTCAGGATTAATGGTGTTCTCAATGCTGAGAAATACGGGAAGATACTTGTCCATCATGCAATACCATCAGGGAGGCATATGATTGGCCCTAAATTTATTCTGCAGCAGAACAACGACCCCAAACATACAGCCAAAGTCATTAAGAACTATCTTCAGCGTAAATAAGAACAAGAAGTCCTGGAAGTGATGGTATGGCCCCCACAGAGCCCTGATCTCAACATCATCAAGTGTGTCTGGGATTACATAAAGAGACAGAAGGATGTGAGGAAGCCTACATCCACATAAGATCTGTGGTTAGTTCTCCAAGATGTTTGAAACAACCTACCAGCCGAGTTCCTTCAAAAACTGTGTGCAAGTGTACCTAGAAGAATTGATGCTGTTTTGAAGGCAAAGGGTAGTCACACCAAATATTGATTTGATTTAGATTTCTCTTTTGTTCATTCACTGCATTTTGTTGACTGATAAAAATAAATGATTAACACTTCCATTTTTGAAAGCATTCTTTGTTTACAGCATTTTTTTTTTCACCTGCCTAAAACTTTTGCACAGTACTGTATGTATATTATATTATATATATATATATATATATATATATATATATATATATATATATATATATATACACACACACACACACACACACACACACACACACACACTAGCCTACCCGCGGCGTAGCATACGTCGCATAATCACGGCGCTCTTTTAATGAGTTTTAAGCACAGGGAAAAAAATGAACATTTGAAAAATCCATAATTAAACCACCAAGAAAAGTAACATTGCAACAATGCACGCTACGAACCAACATAAGAATTGCCCATGACTGAAAACTGGAGGACTGCGCGGAGGGCGGAACGGGGGGAGAGGGGAAGGACGCCCATTCCACCCCCTCCGTCCCAGCCCCCGTGCCATTCATTGTTCTTTGCGGTTCCGGCTGCTTTTCTATATATAATCCACCAAGTCACCCGACCATGGTAGTAGTGAGTAGGGATGTGTACAAAGGGCAGGGATGTAATCAGTGCGAGCGTATGACCCGCACTTACTGGAAATTCCTCGTTCATGGGGAACAATTACAAGCCTCGGTCCCCATCACGAATGGGGTTCAACGGCTTACCCACACCTGTCGGCGCCGGGCAGACACACGTTGATCCATTCAGTGTAGCGCGCGTGCAGTACCGGACATCCAAGGGCATCACAGACCTGTTAATGCTCAATCTCACATGGCTGAAAGCCACTTGTCCCTCCAAGAAGTTGGATGCCGACCGCTTGGCGGTCGCGTAACTATTTAGCAGCAGGGAGTCTCATTTGTTTTCGGAATTAACCAGACAAATCGCTCCACCAACTAAGAACGGCCATGCACCACCACACAGAGAATCGAGAAAGAGCTATCAATCTGTCAATCCTCTCTGTGTCCAGGCCGGGTGAGGTTTCCCGTGTTGAGTCAAATTAAGCAAAATTTGTGTGTAGTGAGTTGTTGCATCCGGGCACATAAGCAGGCACTGTGAATGCCTTGAGAGCGTGGGTGGACGCGTGCCGGGGAATAATGAGTATCTATATATCTTCTTAGATATAGAAAGCGACTGAGGCGGTGGAGTTGTTGCGTCCGGGCACATGAGCAGGCACTGTGAATGCCTTGAGTGCGTGGGAATAATGAGTATCTATATATCTTCTTAGATATAGAAAGCGACTGAGGTGGTGTTTGGTGAATTGTTGCAGTTTGTGAGTTAGCAGTTGTGATGGTTTAACAATCCAGTACATTGCGGTGAACGCTGCTAACAGTCAGGCGGGTGGGCAGGCGTTCTCGTCCCATGCTCTTAAAGTTGGTGGGCGTGTCTCCGAGTTGTTGTTGTATCCTATGGTGTTAAGAGTTGGTGGACGGGGTTTTGCGAGTTGGCTATTTCTTGTGTATCCCATGGTTGTCTTCCGGCAGTGGGAATGCCTAGAGAGACAGGGTGGCGGTGTTTGGTGAGTTGTTGCAGTTTGTGAGTTAAGAGCTGCAATGGCTTTACACTCCAGTACATTCCGGTGAATGCTGGTAACAGTCAGGCAGGCGTGCAGGCAGTCTCGTCTCATTAGAGCTGGTGCCCGGGTCTCTGAGTTGGCGGGCGTGGCTATGCCGTGCGTATCCCATGGTTGTCTTGTTTGTTCTGTCTCATTAGAGTTGGTGGGCGGGTCTGCCGGCAGGGCTATGCCATGCGTATCCCATGGTTGTCTTGTTTGTTCTGTCTCATTAGAGTTGGTGGGCGGGTCTGCCGGCAGGGCTATGCCATGCGTATCCCATTGTTGTCTTGTTTGTTCTTTCTCATTAGAGTTGGTGGGCAGGTCTGCGGGCGTGGCTATGCCATGCGTATCCCATGGTTGTCTTGTTTGTTCTGTCGGCTTAGTGAATTTTATTTTAATATATATATATCTCCATATTACTAACCGAGAATGCTAAACCGGATGATGGACGCAGGCACATCCGGCAATGGGCCGTAGCTGCAAAAAGACGTACTGCGCAGGCGCAAAAAGAGTCCGCGAGAGTCGGCTGAGGAGCCGAGAAAGGCGGACAAAAGAGGGCGAGAGAGGCGGATGAGGGTCCGCGAGAGGCGCAGGCGCAAAAAGAGTCCGCGAGAGTCGGAGAAAGGCGGACAAAAGAGGGCGACAAAGGACATTGCACACGAAACTAAACACACCAAAAAAAAAGAACAGACGAGCGCACAACAGCAAGGCACGACCACACCCCCCCCCCCCCCCCCCCACCCTACAGGCACGGGACGGGACACACACCAAGAGGGGGATTCAACAAGCCCATGGAAGACAAAAAAAAAGAACACAAAACCGCCCCACAGACCCTACAAGCAAGGGACGGGACACACACAAAGAGGGGGATTCAAACAAGACACAGGAACACAAAAAGAAAGAAGACGCTCGCGCAACAACAATCCCCCCCACACATCCATAAGAAGTGACACCCAAAGCCACATATTCTAAAGTGAACGTCGACACCTTCACACTAGGCAGCATAGGTGTCGGCATAGGTGTCAGCATAGGTGGATGTCCTTTCAATAAAGCACTATTAACCGTTCAACTGCAGAAAAGGATACATATTAACAGTGAGTGCGGTCCTCCTTATTACTTATCCGTATTTCGCATGCTGAGAAAGAAACAAGTCATGAATACACGGTCACGGGTACAAAACGATTCGGAAAGGATAACGGGAACAAACACACGAACACGAAAGAAACAAGAAAATAGACCGCGCGCATAAAACGCGCTTCTGAAACACCGGGAGAAAAAATGTCTCGGATCAAAAAACGCAAAGCACAAGTGACACCGTTACAGAGACGTGCCCAAATGGACAGACACAATGAACGTAGATGCATTCAGCGCGCGTGTCAAAGTGCTGCATCGAAACAAGCACGATTTCAAACCGAAAGAGCTCGCATATCAGACATACAAATAAGGGAGCGAAGAGACAGAATAAATGAACAGAGACGTGAACAACGCGCAAATGAACTGACAGAAAAAAAAAAAAGCAAGACACGAAAAGCACCAAGCTCAAATGACCGACATACAAAAACGGACAAGGCTCGATACAAACAATGCACGGCGTAGACTGAAACGGACTTTGCGCAAAGCGGAGGCGAATAAAAAAAAAGAAAAAAATAGCGCGTCAGAATATTTTGCTTTCCTATGCACCATCAGAGCCACACAATATGTCGCTTACCGGTTCATTAGGAACACGAACAAACTGTCTGTTTTCATGCAGGTGATGAGGTACAAGCGGCAAAGAGAGCAGCCACAAAAGATACTAAACTAACCGCGTGGTTTAAACTCAATCAAAACGATCCCACTGCTCACCGTTGGAAATATTGGGAAATTCCTGTTCACGATGTTTGGATTGACAATGGCAATTTCTGGAGAAAACGACATCACCACGGTGATAATGTCATAGGACGAATGTACACTGTCAGTATTAAAGAACCTGAAAGGTTTTACCTTCGATTACTTCTTCAACATGAAACCGGAGCTACATCATTTCACGACATTAGAACTGTCCGGGATGGCTGCACCATCAATCTCTGTCAGACATTCCAACAGGCAGTAAATGACAAAGGATATTTATTAGATGATACAATTTGGCAAAAAACTCTACACGATGCGATATCCTATTCAATGCCATGTCAAGTTCGACAACTATTTGCTTATATCTGTGCCTTCTCATCAACATCAAATCCTTTGACCCTCTGGAATACAAACAAAATGGGAATGATTGAAGATATTTGCCACAAGCTTCATGATACAAATGATTCCTGCATGGACTGTGAAGCCTATGCACTACACGACATTCGATTGGCTCTTATGCTCCTTGGGTATACATTGGATAACTTCCATTTACCAAATGTTCCAGATTCCTTACCGGATATAAATTCCACAACTATTGATCTACAACAAGAAGAACGAATTGCACAAACTATGCTTTCCTCTTTAAATGAATTACAATCTGATGCTTTTCACAAAATTATTCATGCCACGGAGGACAACAGCCCTATACCCAAATGCTTCTTTCTTGACGGCCCTGGAGGAAGCAGAAAAACATACCTTTATGAAACACTTATACATTTCTTTGCTGTAAGACAACAGATGATTATCGCATCTGCTACAACCGGAGTGGCAGCAAATCTGTTAATAAATGGTCGTACATGTCACTCAATATTCAAAATACCGGTCCCAATCACAGAGACATCAGTATCCACTATGAACATTCACAGTAGCAATGCCCGAGACATCCGTCTTGCAAAACTGATAATTATTGATGAATGTACAATGGCATCCAGTCACTTACTCAACACCATTGATAAACTTCTACAAACGTTGATGAATAATAATATTCCATTTGGAGGAAAAGTTCTTTTATTAGGAGGAGATTTTAGACAATGCTTGGCTATTGTTCCACATGCCATGCGCTCAGCTATTGTTCAGTCCACCTTAAAATACGCAGACAATTGGCATTGCTTTAAAACAATACAGTTGGTACAAAACATGCGATGTCCAGATCCAGAATATAACAGTTGGCTAATACAACTGGGAAATGGTACACTCACAAATACAGATGGACTTCACCCAGATATTATTTCAATTCCACAATCCTTTATCTCAGACGACTTAGTAAAAGACATATTTGGAACAGCAATCACATTAGACCAAATACCCCTTTTAACACAACGCACTATATTATGTCCAAAAAATATTAATGTTAATCACATTAATAACCAGATCATTTC
This sequence comes from Erpetoichthys calabaricus, assembly GCF_900747795.2. NCBI lineage: Eukaryota > Metazoa > Chordata > Cladistia > Polypteriformes > Polypteridae > Erpetoichthys > Erpetoichthys calabaricus. The sequence goes on along the minus strand of NC_041402.2, from coordinate 107,366,961 downwards.
ATTACTTCCTGGAGAGACACAGATCTTTCTAAGCTCAGACAAAGTTGACTCTGATGACGACAATGAACATATAAATTTCCCCTTAGAATATTTGAACACTATTAACCCAGCCGGATTACCACAACACAACCTTGCCCTTAAAACCGGAACAATAATCATGCTATTAAGAAACCTTAACACAAAACAGGGTTTATGCAATGGCACACGGTTAGTCGTCAACACCATGACACGCAATGTTATTCAAGCAACAGTTCTTACAGCATCACATGCTAACAATACTGTTCTCATTCCTAGAATTGACCTTACAAGTTCTGACCTAGAATTACCTTTTACATTGAAACGGCAACAGTTCCCCATTAAACCTGCATTTGCCATGACCATCAACAAATCACAATGACAAACCATGGAAAAGGTTGGCATCTACCTCTCTGAACCCGTTTTTGGACATGGACATTCATACATCTCACTCTTTGTCATGTCCCAACGCCAGGGGTTGGCGAGCAAAGCGAGCAGGGGGCGGAGCCCCCTAGTATATATATATATATATTTAAAAAAAAAAAAAAAACTTGTTAGGGAGACGAAAAGGCAATTTGAGGTCCCGAGAGAGAGAGAGAGAGAGAGAGAGAGAGACAAGCCTGGTGCATTCTTTACCTGCCTTTCCGACCTTATGCAGAAATATTTATATATTATATATTAATATATAAATATCATCTTTTTAAGTGGGAGAACTTGCACAATTGGTGGCTGACTAAATACTTTCTTGCCCCACTGTATATATTATATATATATATATATATATATATATATATATATATATATATATATATATATATATATATATATTATATATATATATATATATATATATATATATAAAAAGGAAATCCTGGAATGGAAAGCAAATGCAAGGCTACGATACGTGATAATCTCGAAAGACATTTAAAAGACCCGCGAGACCAAGGAGACTTGCCATGGTGCGTCTCGCGGGGACCATAAACATGAGACTTGGTGCCATGAGATTGTCCCAGGGCCATAGCAAAAAGGACAGCAGCCGTACAGGCTTTAAAGAGATCGAAAGGCAGCACGACAGCAGCTATAACCCCCCCACCCCCCTTCCGAACGCGAGCAGCATTATACATCCTGCAAGAAAGAATTGAAACACACCCGGGGCCAGAAATAAAAGACAGGTATTGCTTTTACAACGTCACGCGAGACCAAGCAGTGAGCCATCATTTAAAACAAGTCAACAGACCTCTAAGCTAGCAGTTGTTGGATTGCTTTTGGCAGGCAAACTTCATGTGCTCCGAGCTCTTAAAACAACGACATGCGACAGGCAGAAGAGGCAGCTAGCAAGCAGCAAAAAGACAGCAAATGATCCAAAAGCATATCCTTAGCGTGCGTTCAGCCGCAACACCCTTCACAACACGAGCAGTATTATACGTCTGGGAAGAAAGAGATGCAACCAGGCACGTGGCCAAAAATAAAGGACAAGTATTGTTTTTACAAAAGTTTTTAAAGTAAAAAAGTGAAAATAATGCATATGTAACAATTCACAAGAAAATAATCTCTTTAAATTGTAGATTGCCTGCCTAAGGTAAAGTCATCCCTGATGAATGGGGACGTGGTAATGAGGGGTTCTTTCATCGGATTAGCACTATTTCAGATGTTGAATGGCAAAATGAGGGAGGCAGCTTGATGAATGAGGTCTCCAGGACTTAAAACAAATCCAAATCATATCATGTGATATCATCTAATGTGAAAGTCTACTCCGTACTTCTAGAATTTTTATTTTTATACTGTATTGAGGATTTATTCTGTTCTATGTATTGTACTGTACGGCTCAGAATTAAAAGACAATGAGTAAAATGCGTGACAAAGAACTTCATAAAGACGTTTACAAACGTTGACGCTAAACACATGCAGAGCAAGTTAGAGGTTATGAAATCAGTGAAATTAGAAAGGCTCACAAATTAAAAAAAACGGTGCTATACATGTGGAGAAAGTTAATGGATATGAATATAGGAAGACTAGAAAATATAATAAAATATGTAAGCATATTTAAATATATATCGCAGATTTTGTGCTGGTTCGCGGATTTCTGCGGACAATGGGTCTTTTAATTTCTGGTACATGCTTCCTCAGTTGGTTTGCCCAGTTGATTTCATACAAGGGACGCTATTGGCAGATGGCTGAGAAGCTACCCAACTTACTTTTCTCTCCCTCTCTCTTGCGCTGACTTTCTCTGATCCTGACCTAGGGGGATTGAGCAGGGGGGTTGTTCGCACACCTAGACGATACAGACGCTCGTCTAAAAATGCTGAAAGATTATCTTCACGTTGCTACCTTCTGTGCAGCTGCTTCCTGAAGCGACATGCTGCACGGTGCTTCGCATACTTAAAAGCTCGAAGGGCACGTATTGATTTTTGCTTGTTTGTTTTTCTCTGTCTCTCTCTATATCTCTCTCTCTGCTCCTGACGTAGGGGGTGTGAGCTGCCGCCTTCAACAGCTTTGTGCCGCGGTGCTTCGCATACTTAAAAGCCAAACAGCCCTACTGATTTGTTTCCTTTTCTCTATCTCTCTGACATGATCTGCTCCTGACGCGCACTCCTTTGAAGAGGAAGATATAGTTTGCATTCTTTTAATTGTGAGACGGAACTGTCATCTCTGTCTTGTCATGGAGCACAGTTTAAACTTTTGAAAAAGAGACAAATGTTTGTTTGCAGTGTTTGAATAACGTTCCTGTCTCTCTACAACCTCCTGTGTTTCTGCGCAAATCTGTGACCCAAGCATGACAATCTAAAAATAACCATATAAACATATGGTTTCTACTTCGCGGATTTTCTTATTTCGCGGGTGGCTCTGGAACGCAACCCCCGCGATGGAGGAGGGATTACTGTATATATTTATCTGTCTGCTTATAAAAAAGCCAAATTTACCCCAGGAGTCAAAAACGTTCTGTCTAGCCCTTGTACAAAAACCTAGACAAAAGCTGGGGTATCACCTCGGTAAACCCATGTACTTTTGGAACTGTGAGAGGAAAATAGCACGACTTTACAGACAGGAGTCCAATGCAGAACTCTACTTTGTAAAAAACAATTATTAGCTACTGATGATACAGTTCGTTTTGTCTGTGCTGAAATTCCAAACAGAGAAACCTGTCCTGACCTTATTAAAAAGATTCAGCATATTGGGACTCGCAAGATTACAAATATTATTTTTACAGAAGTTCTGAAATAAAAAAGTGAAACTAATGAAATAGCAACAATTCAAAGAAAAAAAAAAAAATCCTAAAAGTGTGTATCCGGAAAACCAAACACGGGGGTTGGCGAGCGAAGCCCCCTAGTATATACACATAATACACACACACGGCTTAGTGAATTATATATATATATATATATATATATATATATATAATTCACTAAGCCGGAAGACAAGTAGCCACCCATGGAAAGCACGTCGGAAGGGGCGTGGATTCACTAAGCCGCCGACAAGTAAGACACCCATGGCGCACGCAGGAAAGAGCCACGTCCACCAACTCTAAGACCATTGGATACGACGACAACTCGCAGAGCCACGCCCACCAACTCGGACGCGACGCCTCGGAAAACATGCCGTCATTTCTGTTTGTCTGTGCCACAGTCCACATGCAGCTCTGAGCCATGTTGACTTTTCATTAGTCAACCTCAGTGGAACCTTGGTTCACACAGAGGCAGCGCCAGAGAGAGACAGAGGCACGCACAGGCAGCCCGAGAGAGAGAGCCGCACAATCCTTTAAAACTGGAGGTTAAAACACAATGAAGGAAGCAGTCTTTAAAAACCAATAAGCCCTGTGCCTCTTTTTCATTAGCGTCTCACCTGCTTCACCGCCCTGCAACAGTCGAGACGCTTTCTCAGCAGCTGACCTTCTCTGTGCCTGACTCAACTACTGTCAGTCGCCTGATTAAAAATGGTGAACTCCTGCAATGTTACTATCTTGGTTGGCTTTTACATAA